>NW_027397084.1:10214877-10215990 GCF_003265705.2 Callorhinus ursinus
GACTTCCAGCTCTATTACAAAGCTGTCATCATCAAGACAGTATGGTACTGGCACAAAAACAGACACATAGATCAGTGGAACAGAATAGAGAGCCCAGAAATGGACCCTCAACTCTATGGTCAACTCATCTTTGACAAAGCAGGAAAGAATGTCTAATAGCAAAAAGACAGTCTCTTCAACAAATGGTGTTGGGAAAATTGGACAGCCACATGCAGAAGAATGAAACTGGACCATTTCCTTACACCACACACAAAAATAGACTCCAAATGGTTGAAAGACCTAAATGTGAGACAGGAGTCCATCAAAATCCTAAAGGAGAACACAGGTAGCAACCTCTTCGACCTCAGCCGCAGCAACTTCTTCCTAGAAACATCGCCAAAGGCACGGGAAGCCAGGGCAAAAATGAACTATTGGGATTTCATCAAGATAAAAAGCTTTTGCACAGCAAAAGAAACAGTCCACAAAACCAAAAGACAACCGACAGAATGGGAGAAAATATTTGCAAATGACATATCAGATAAAGGGCTAGTATCCAAAATCTATAAAGAACTTATCAAACTCAACACCCAAAGAACAAATAATCCAATCAAGAAATGGGCAGAAGACATGAACAGACATTTTTCCAAAGAACACATCCAAATGGCCAACGGGCACATGAAAAAGTGCTCAACATCGCTCGGCATCAGGGAAATCCAAATCAAAACCTCAATGAGATACCACCTCACACCAGTCAGAATGGCTAAAATTAACAAGTCAGGAAACGACAGATGTTGGCGGGGATGTGGAGAAAGGGGAACCCTCCTACACTGTTGGTGGGAATGCAAGCTGGTGCAACCCCTCTGGAAAACAGTATGGAGGTTCCTCAAACAGTTGAAATTAGAGCTACCGTTCGATCCAGCAATTGCACTACTGGGTATTTACCACAAAGATACAAATGTAGGGACCCGAAGGGGTACATGTACCCCAATGTTTATAGCAGCAATGTCCACAATAGCCAAACTGTGGAAAGAGCCAAGATGCCCATCGACAGATGAATGGATAAAGAAGAAGTGGTATATATACACAATGGAATATTATGCAGCCATCAAAAGGAATGAGATCTTGCCATTTGCA
>NW_027397084.1:10216090-10245782 GCF_003265705.2 Callorhinus ursinus
CTGGAGTGGTCGGGGGTGGGAGGGATGGGGTGGCTGAGTGATAGACATTGGGGAGGATATGTGCTACGGTGAGCGCTGTGAATTGTGTAAGACTGTTGAATCACAGATCTGTACTTCTGAAACAAATAACGCAACATATTTTAAGAAAAAAGAAAAAGAAGAAGATAGCAGGAGAGGAAGAATGAAGGGGAATAAGTCAGAGGGGGAGACGAACCAGGAGAGATGATGGACTCTGAAAAACAAACTGAGGTTTCTAGAGGGGAAGACGGTAGGGGGATGGGTTAGCCTGGTGATGGGTATTGAGGAGGGCACATTCTGCATGGAGCACTGGGTGTTATGAACAAACAATGAATCATGGAACACTACATCACAAACTAATGATGTAATGTATGGTGATTAACATAACAATAAAGACTTTATGGGAATGAAAAAAAAAAAAGAGGAAAAAGTAAATGAAATCGAGATAGAAAGCATCTAATGGGAAACAAAGAGCTTGCTTTAGACTCAGTTTTGTCCTTGCTGACTTGGTACTATTCACAGGTAAGTCTGCAAAAGCTCAGGTGACCTATCAGCTTTTTAGATGGCCCCCTGGTCCCCTGCACCTATAGTCAACTCAATTACGCCAGTAGACAAGAGGCCAGGACCTGTGGCCCCACTGCAGTGGGCTACCCAGTGAAGCAAAGTCAGATGGACAGGACCCCTGGCATACAACGCAGGATTTAGATACATTCCAGCCTCACGCAGGAAGATGAACTGGACAAGGCTGAGGACTTACTTTCCTCTGGATATTTCAATGTAGTCAAGGCTGTCTGAGAAAGCATACAAAAACAGAGTTCTTTAGGCTCCAGAGCTGTGGGAATAACTGTGGAACAAGCCCCATCGTTCCCAACACATTAAATGCTGCTCTTGTTGTTCTGGGTCTGGAGTTTGGTTTCCTTCAGTCTAAAGCAGTTCAGCTTCCTTTCCTCACTGGCATATTAGCTGCCCCTATTAGGCACCTAAAATGGTGTGTAAGTGCTGTGCTTGGAATAAGTGTAATTAAGAGTCTGGAGGAAGGTTGAGGAGATAACCATGACTTTTATTAGGGGTTACTCAGCTGAAGATAATTAAAAACAGATGATCAGAAAGAGACGTTCATTCTCTCAGTTCCTCAGAAATCTGGCATAATTGCCATGATACAAGAAATGTTCAGACTAGTGTCCGGGAAGACTGAGGCCCTTAACCCTTTGGTAGATGATCCATAGGATAGACTCATTAAAAGCAGAAACTAAATGGCCTTCCCACTATTCTGATGTAACTCTTCAATCACAGATCTATGGTTAAACTGTACTCTAAAAAATTAACTTCTTAAGGTGTTCAGAGAGAAATTTACTAAGGAAAAGTAATGTTAAGTTGTACTAAATAATGGGATAAAAAAGGCCATCAGAGTGTGCTTTATTTGTTCTGGAATCTGACATGATCTCATATACGTCATGACTTTGCTGACCCCTAGTTCTTTTTTTTTTTTAAGATTTTATTTATCTATTTCAGAGAGAGAGAGAGAGAGAGAGAGCACGCACAAGCATGGGGAGATGGAGAAGCAGGCTCCCCACTGAGCAGGGAGCCCAACGTGGGGCTTGATCCCAGGACCCTGCGATCATGACCTTAGCCGAAGGCAGATGCTTAACTGACTGAGCCACCCAGGCGCCCTGATCCCGAGTTCTGAATACTCTTAAAGGGCAACAGTATGACCACATTTATAGAGTAAGATAATGAAGACTTAATAAGTAATTATTATTGGAATTGAGACAAAAATCAGCAACCACAACAGACAGCTCAGGAAGATATTATAGTTTGCGTTAATCTCAAGGACCAGAAAATAATCTATATCTACTTTGCTTTGCTACAGGTAGCTAGATATTGCTTCAAAGAGTATTCATAGGAATTTCTGAGAGAATGATTACGTTTATTCTAAAGCACTTGTTTAGCATAAAATCATAAAGTTGTTTTTCAGTACCAGTGTACCACAAGTAAACATTTCATACCATCCTACAGCTGCTGCCCCTCCAAACAACTTTTGGAGTGAATTGGATGGCCTCTCAGCTCTGACCTTCCTAGTGGAGCTACAGGTCTTACCTCTACAACGTTGGTGGGATTGCAGATATAGATACCAGATGGTGTCAACATTTCAGGACTGGAGAGTCCCTCGGTGCCAGAAACACTGATGATCACATTGTTTCTTATTATATTTCCCTGTTCTGACCAGTCTAATTTAAGAAAAGATAAATCAAACCCAGAGGAGCCACAAACATAATTAAAATTTACATACCTCGACAGTCTTGCTTCTACTAGTACACATTACAGCTTACGTCATGCATACATGAATATATATATTTAGAAAACATTTAGTATGTCCCACAAATTTAAGATAACTAACATTTTGCCATCAGATCTGTCCGTAAAATACATGACAACTTAAGTGGAGTGCAACTCGATTTAAAACCAATTTCATGGAACACTACATCAAAAACTAATGATGTACTGTATGGTGATTAATCTAACATAACATAAGATAAATAAATAAATAAATAAATAAAACCAATTTACATACTTACCAATTTTTTTTTCAGGAGTCGCCTCCCAAGAGATATATTTTATGTTCATGTCTGTACCTGAGAACAAAGGTCGTTACTTCACGCATTTCATGCCACCCAGGAAAATGAGAGATACAGCAATGCTATTTCTTCTTCTGGGTATGGCTTATTTAAATTTGTGTGTGTGTTTTTAATTTATCGACCAGACAAAGAGTATATAGATTATATGGGCTTTTTAGTTCTAGAGTATTCTAGTGAATCAGAAGTTCATTTTAAACAGAATAAAGAACAAAGAAACAGAGGTACTGTTTTACTTCTTAGGAAGAGTCTAAGTGACTGTCTCCATAGTCAAATGCCACATATGTATGTGTCCGCTCCAGCCCCTTCCCTAGCTGTTCAAATTGGCCACCAACTATCCGCAGTGGTCTGGAATAGAAGAGAATAAAAGATCATGGGCCCTGCTACAGAGACCGATTAGCCATGTATGGGGCAGCAGTAAAGAACAGTCCCATGGACCCTTCTCTTTATTAGGTATTTCAGTATATGAGTTTCCCATGTCATTTCATAAACTGTGTTTACAAACCCATTTTGCATGAAATTAAGTACTTTATCTATAATGCACTAATAAACAAATATTCTAATTTCATCACCTGCAGTATAATAGATGTCAAGAGCTTCCAATTCAAAATAAGCACTAAAGGCGAAATTCCTCCTTCAGGTTTGTTTCCTCGCCTAGTTAATGTCTATTCCATATAATCGTTTTCGGCTAAATTAATATTGTTAGGGTACCTTCCTGAATTTCTGCTCCAGGTTTTGGCAAACTTTTCCCTTACACAGACAAAAGTAAGAATAAACAAAGTCAATCTCCACCTGTTAATTTAACTGACCTGACGCTGTTCTTTTCCAATCAAAAGATTTTCCTGCACCTGATTGCCACGATTGTCCTTAGTTCTTTGTCTTCTAGAGCTGGAGTTTGTTTTAAAGCAAGTTTATATGATCCGTATTTTCTCACTAAACAGTTTCCCTCTCAGGATTAGGACCTTTATAGCTTTTTTTCTCAACAGATCATTCTTAAATGAAACACACACATGTTCCCACTGATGGTATCACAGAATTAATTTAAATATGAAACACTATTTAACAAATATAACAAACCTCTGATTTGCTTTTGTATTGCAATATATTCAAAGACCTTTTGTTCATTAATTCATTCATTTCTTTCAACAGATATACCTACAAAGGACTAGTTAATGTGCTAAATGCTAAGGAAACAATGTTCACATGAAATCTGGTGGTACAAACAGACATTAATCAGATGATCAGAAACATGATATGTAATTTTAAATCAATAAATAATGACTGGTCCTCAAGGAGCTTAAACACAGGGACTTGACTTGGGGGTGTGGGGGAGAGAGCTTTTCAGGAGGAGAGAGAGCAGTATGAATAGAGGGAAAGAGTTTGTGCAAAAGCCTTGAGGGAAAAAGAAATGTGGTCTTTTGAAAGAATTAAATCAGTTCAGTGTAGCTAGAGTGCAAAGGAATAGAAAAAGAGCAAGACAAGTTCACAAACATTAATAGAGACAAAATCACTGAGGGAGACTTCTAAGCCAGGTTAAGGATTTAGGATTGTATTCTAATAGCAATAAGAAATTCTTAAAGAGTTTTAAGGATGGGAGTGATATGATGCAATCTGCGTTTTTTAGGGATAATTCTGGGTTCTGTAAGGGGAATGAACTTTAGGAGAAAAAAGTGTATACAAGTGACCAAGCAGAAGATTCTGAACCATGAGCTTCTTTAGCAAGCCACAGGAGAAACTAAGTACAGAATTCAGAATTTTTAACTTCCTGTCCAACATCAAGGCTTAACACTTCATGAGACTGGACAGAGATTTATTTATGTGACTTTAAATTATGGTGAAAATTGCTGACAGTAAATGTGAAAACCTCCCATTTCATATTTATTAACCTGAATTGAAATGTCACCTTTAAAAGATCAGTTTCCTCTTGATACAGTTGAGGAAGCTAATTAGTGTTGGGTAAATTTAAATTCAGAATTTTAAACTATGGCCTATTTCCAATGATCAGAGGCTAAAAGTTTTACAGATTGGGAATTCAAATTTTGGGAAAATTCCTCTTGAAAAACTATTTGTCCTACTCAAGAATGCCGAAATTAAACAAGTTCATCACTTACCTACCAGCAGTGCATGGCCTAAAATATTGTAGAATACATTACTGTCCACCTTCAGGCCCAAGGTCCTTGACATGCTGAGGCCTCTACTGAAGGAGCTCCACACTGTGCAACCCTGTACATAGGAATCTGAAGAGGAAAGAGTAAGTCAAACATTTGAAGTGAATCTTGAAGGCTCCTTAGATTCTGTTGATCATTTCCAAAGCAAACTGTAATATAACTGAGAACATTCCCCCCACAATAATGAAACTCAGGAAATGAGGAGTTGGAAAGAGGAATCAAATCAAGAAAATGGGCAACTCAGGCCAATGCACCTCAAAGATACCAAGGATAAGCAAGGTGGAATCCAAGAGTCAGGTGCTAGAAAGAAAACCATCTGAGAAAGAGACAGTATGGCCAAACCACCAAAGAATTCATGGCTGTCAGGATTTCCAATTGGCCACCATCTTTGCTATCCTCATCACGATATGGCAGACAGTAGATAAGAGAAGTCAAGGACAATGTGAAGAGTACTCTTGAAGGACCAAACCATGAACTTTGAAAATCACATCTTCCATGTGGAGATACAGTCATCATTTCTTCAGGCTGTGACATAATTTTTTTTAACTTGCCAGGCAATTATATCCTTGGCCCAAGACAGCCAGAGATTCTTATTCAAAATGTAAGCAAAGCCAGAGGTTGACCTGAGGATCATGATTTTCACATTTGAATGTGGTAGGTTGATGAAAGTGAAAGGCAAGTACCTCTACTATGCTAAAAGAAATTGACATTTAGGAAAATCATTACCCTGGCTCCATGGGCATATTTTAAAACCCCCCTCCATGATGTTATGTCAACTGGATCAGTCAATAAATAAATATTTACTGTGTATCAACTATATATTTCAGGAATTGGGCAAACAAAACTAAGTAAATTCTGCCCTTGTGTATCTTCATTCTGGTGTAGGAAACTTACATTAAAATAATAATGGATAATTAAATGATAAATCCTGATAAAGGAGTTTTATATTATTTCCAGGTAGTGAGAGATATTATATAAATATCAAATGTTTGAAGTACTGAAAAAATTACTTTGGTTTATGGAATAATTTGACTTTTAAATTGGAGCTATCCAGAAAATTCTCAACGACAATGTCACTACAGACACTGAGCCTCCACATTCTCCTAGATCTCAGCTCCTCTGGTACCAGATACCCTCACCAATTAGTTAGGTGACAATATTACTCACCAATAAGTTAACCCATCCATACCCACCTCTGTAGGAAACACTGCCTGCTGCAGACTTTTCCTGACTCCAGTGTAGGCTTGCGCATCCGAACAATCAATAAGCACTGATGTGTTTTTGGCGCTATTATGGGCGGAATTCAGGGATTTACCTATAAAAGTAGCAAAGATTCCAACACCCTCTAACTCTAGTGTCTAGGGGCAATTGGCCACACAGGGTACAAGAGCCTTCAGGGCATGAAACAATAAGAGATTCTTTGGCAAGCATGACAGAAGTTTCTAACCCCTCCCAGGAAAGACAATCGCATTTTAACAGAGACCTACAGGGGTAATGTATGAATTCCGTGCTTTTCAAACTTTTTAAAGCACTGAATCCTTTCCAACTAAAACTAAATTTAAAAAAAAAAATAGATAAAAGTGTAGTTATTCTGAAGCAGGTTGGAGGAGACAGATAGACTTTTGAGCAAAGAAGGACTTTGATTACATTTAATCGATATAACTCATATGTGACTTCTACCCTGACTGATACTGGAACTTGTCCCACATCAAACTTTATGCAGCACTGTAAGCACCAGGAGACCAAAGAACCAGGGAGTAGGGTACAAAGATACTGATCGTTCCAATGTGCTAGGGAAGGAGCCACGTTAGGAAACATCTCCCTAAATGAATGTCAAAAATAAATAATGTGGAGAAGATCTGGAAAATTAGAATAGACATCCTTGGTTGTGCAGATTATTTGAGGTGAGCAAAAAAATGCTGCAGGTGCCAGGATTCTGTCCTCGAGGATCTCAAGGATTACTTTGTCATTGCCTGCTGAAATTCTACCATCTCTCTAGACCCGCTTGAACCACCAAGTATGTCCTGATACTTTCTGTCAGACATCACCCCCAGAGCACCACCCCTTTTCAGGAAGGCAAAGCTTGAATGTGTGGGTGTTGGAGACGCTGGGAGTGGGGAGGGTGATTCAGAAAGGGAGCTGCTGTCCTCATTACCTAGCATCTCTGGTTCTCTGCATGTCGGCATCCGGTATTGGGTTTTTGCCCTGGATGCTCCTATGTCTCTCCAACTTTGGTTTTAGAACCTTTATCTACATCCGGTCATATTCTTCTTTTCTGGTTCTGATCTTGTTTTTCACCTAGTTGTTCTCACCTGCATTTGATGTTTCCTGATCCCTTCCGGTATCTTTAGCTCTGGCCAAGATCTGCACACTCTGCCTGCTCAATGTGCCCAGGAGAAATACCTGGTTCTCAGCCCATTCTCCCCCATTTTCCCAGGTAGAAGACTCCTCTGAGGTAGGACAACTTCGTATGGAAATGCTTTCTGCTGTGCTGGGCTCTCATAGCCCTGATTATTTATACTATTCAATATCCATTTACCCGCAATCACAAAGCTAGTAAATGACAGAAGCAGGATTCAAAACAGATTTGTGTGGCTCACTCCATGTCTGCTGTACCTATAGTGATGTTTCCCACAGTGTATTCCTTAGACTACTTGCTCCAGAATCACAAGGCTTGCTTTTAAAAATTCAGATTGCGAGGCCTACCTTAGACCAGAATTTGTCAGGGCAGAGTCTATAACCCTAAATTTTAGCGAGCGTCCCAAATAATTTTTGTTAGGCATACTAAAATTGGAGAACCACAGATCTAGAGTATAAATTATCTACCTTTGAACCCCCCCATGTCCCCACCTGTCACCTATCATGACCCTTGCATTTATAGCCTTGAACATGGAAGAAGAGAGAAAAATGAGAAGTCATAGGCCTGGACCTGCTTACCTCTCATAGCTCCCACCAGAGTCAGGGAGCTCAGATGCTCACGGAAGGCTTGCCCCAACACCCGAAACTGCACTCCCTTCAACTGGACCTGGCTGGGCTCCTCTGGGAAAGACTGAACAATGACTCTGGCCCCCAGATCCCTGGATCCCAACATCTTCTCACTCTTGGAATATAAACAGTCCTGCAAATTCCCTGAAACACAGAATGAAGTCGGGGGGACCTGAAGCATGTGCAACGTGCTTCTAGACAAATCATCTGGTATGAAATTTACTATCAGCACAAGGGACAAACCATTATTGTTTGTTTCATTTAATAATCTTATTTCCCTTTTACTTTGATTCTCCTCTTTGGATTATTAATTAAAACATCTGATAACTGGGACATGATGTTGCCTTCACTCTATTATTTCCAGAAGCCCCCAAATCAATCACCTTAATTACTGTCACAAAGAGGCTGACTATAACCTACAAAACCAACCTAAATAGATGCTTATTTCAATCCAAAAGATCCCCTGGAGGGAGTGTGCAATAAAATGACCTTCTCGTGGTTGATAATTGTAGGGAAAAAATGTGAGCACTGAATGTAATCACAGCTCTTTTTAGTCTTAAGCTGTCCAGTGGAGTTTCCCCCCCTTTATTTTGCTGCTTTGTAGTTTGGGGACATGGCAATAAAGCCACTGCAGAAATGGCAAAGGGCTCCAGAGAAGCAGCTGAGCAGCATCCTCCCCACCCTCACCCCCAACACCACCTTCCCAGCCAGTTCCCTAGGGAGGACAACAAACTGAACAACTCTAATACACTCAGTTACCATTGCATCAAAGTGTTGTGACCTCAAGATCCAGGACACTTTCTGTGGACACATGGCATTTGGTGGTGTGAACTAACCTCAGAATGGATAAGAAATCATCTTCTAAATTAGTTCTTTATTATCCATGTTAATAAATCAAAATGCCACAAATATAAAATGATGTATCATTCCACAGTGAATAATTCACAGTAAATCTGCTAACACCCAGGAAGAAATATATAAGAGGTAAATAAAGAGGTGTGTCATATTTGTATGCTTTATCACAATTTTGATTATTTCTGCCAGTGATCCATAATATTTTGAGTGGCCAGGCCTCATATTATTTATTTGGCTATCTCATTTCCACACTTCAGCCCCATACAAAGAAAGGGCGAGTGATATGTTATTTTTTTTAAGGAATGTCTATTTTGATTTTTTTTTTTGAGAATTTTGTAATAACATTTAAGAGTTGTGATGAAATCAGGGATTTTTCCATTAGGAGCCAACAGATTTGCAATGGCCCAGACCTAGAAGCATGGGCTCCCTAGCAGCACAATCAAATGCAGCATTTTAGACAATATGATCTGAGAATACCTGTATGAGAACTACCGAGACAGTCTGAATACAGTGCAGTTCCCATTTCAGCAAAATTGTTAAATTTGGCAATCACTGGATTCTAACCCACAGTATCCAAACCTTTTTCAGAATGACATGTTTGTGAGCTAAGTGACTGGGTGGTGGAGGGTAGAATCAAGGTCCCTCTCACCCAACCACATCCCAGCATGACACCCACATGCATCTATATGTAGACACGACTCCAAACCTTTAACTCCAGCCATGACATTTCTGCCAGGCTCCAGACGCTCACAGGCACCTCTACGCAGGTCCCGGCTTGGCATCTATCCCGACATATACAAAATTAAAGTCATGATCTGTAGCCTCCCATTCCAAAAGCTGTTCTTCTTGCCATCTCACTAAATAGCCTCATCATCCATCCAGAGCTCATGCCTGGGAGTCATCCTTGACACCCACACCATCCTAAACCAAAGTTGACAAATGATATCTTCACAACATGTGAAAGCCTCATAATCTACAGCCTGGGAAACTAAAACATAACCTACTAAACTAACCATCCCTGAAATAGATGTTTAATAGGCACATCAGTGTGATTCAGTGCCTGTTATTCTTCTAGAAGATAAATGGACTTTTTCAACCACTTACTTAAAGTATGTGGTAGTTCACTCAGAAAACAAACTCTAAAAGTAGGGGTGAGGTGGGGGGGGCACAAGAGCCCCATCAGTCTAATCAGTAAGAATGTTCTGCCTGGGTCTATGACTCTGGCATTAAATTGTTTTCCTGAGAATTTTAGAAGGGGCCTGGAATCAGAGTTAAGACTTCCTTATAAATTTCCTTGGAAATTCAATCTGACTCTCCGGATTTAATTATTTAACAGGATTTTTTTTTTCCCCAGAGAAATAATTTCACAAGTGGAAACTCGTTTACCTCATTTACAAGGTCGTGGAAGGCAAGAGACGAAATGACAATTTATCAAGAGCATTCTGAAAACTAAAGAATAATATGGACATGCAAAGGTTAAGGGTTTATTCCATTTTGAAGGAAGTCGACATTACTACATATTGTTTGACAGGAAGAACATTCTTTTTCACTCATTGACTTTCCAGCAAAATACTTCTCTACCTTCTGAAGCACAGGCCTCCTGGCATGAAGCAAGGTGCTTCATCCTCTCAGCAGTGAGATTTCCTTGTATGGTGACACTCCTGCTGAGCAGCACTACCATGACTTTTAAAACATGGCGTTCTCCAGCCACCCAATTCTCTGTGAAGTTGTGAGAATATCTGAAGAAAAAACACATGGAAAACACTCATCTGAAGATATTACTCCAAATCTGACTAAAATAGTAAGCCACTAGATTAGCATAATTCTCCTTTGGGAGTCTGTTTCTTTACAAACTCAGGTACAGAAGAGTTGAACTATGGGCACAAGTGTGTGAGAATTAGGTGCACTGCACCGTAAGACGAAGTTCTAGAGTCTTACAGGAAAAACTTATTCAAGAAGTCTGAATCTTTCGGGAGTGGGGGGATGGGTTAGCCTGGTGATGGGTATTGAGGAGGGCACGTTTTGCATGGTGCACTGGGTGTTATGAACAAACAATGAATCATGGAACACTGCATCAAAAACTAATGATGTAATATATGGTGATTAACATAACAATAAAAAAATTAAAAAAAAAAAGAAGTCTGAATCTTTCAAACGTTTTGTGCTTTGTAATTTTCTCATCAACACATCTAGCATTACTTAATGTCAAAAGACATCATGGAAAGACAAGCAAGTGTCCAGATGCCAACACAGTTAAGACCTCATCTGCTTCTGTCGAAACGGAGCCAAGCTGACATTCAGTACCTCAAGGGTGACCTCAGATGGAGGTCTGTATTGTGCACAGCTTCCACAGTGACAAGCTCTTCCGTGGGTTTGACACCTTCAACACCTATTCCACCAATGATGACAACTTCATCCCCAGGGCGCCAGTCCACGGCATCCTCCAGAGCCAACACTGTGTCCTGGGCTGAGGTAGCTGCTCGAAGATGGGTGACAGTTACTTCTGGGAGCAAACCTAAAGCCAAGTGAGGAAAGCTTGCCTTGAGACATTTTAATAGTTCACATGAGTTTGATGTTATTCAGCCAAAGAATTCTGTGAAGGAAGAGTCTGGGAAAGCAAGCTTCAGGCTTGATGAGCACCAATGCTTTTACTTTTTTTTTGGATATTACTTTTCTCATCTGTGACATGTTGCAATAAAAAATAATGCAGGATTGAACATGGCAGGGGGTGAAAAGTACAGGAATTGGAGGCAGGCTCAACTGACAATCGAATCAGTTTTGCCGTGTTCTAACCAAGGGTAATATACTCAAGGATGGGCTCTGGTTTCCTTCCCCACAGAGTGGTAAGAGGATTAAATGAGAAAACTATGAAACATCTAGGTTGGACCTTGCACGTAATAGATCTAAAACATATTTTAGTCTTTTCCTTCCCAGCATCACACTGTTTTGAGAATGAAATTTTACCACCTCTTTCTTACGCCAAATAAAAACAAGTGGCTATGAGAGTCTCTGATATAAAAGTTCATAACAAATCTCTAACCTGAAGACTTCAGCTCAGTTTACAGATAGGGTTAGTAGAATACAGAATCAAAATTACCTTGGATTGGTTGTCCTAAGGCTTGATGTATTAAATGATCCCTTCAAACTCTAAAGTGTGTGTGTGTCCAAGATGGCTTTGCTAAGCAAAGCTGAAGACGGGGGAACTTGAGATTCTAGATATCTTGGTTTGTATCAGGGTCCGGCTCATCCATCTGATCCTCCCCATGCCAGGATGCTACCCCTTAACTATCAAAGATTCAAGAAGGTAGTCTGTCTCCCAGTTTACTCTGGCCTTTCCCAACAAGGGTCAAGGCAAAAACTTTTTTCAAGCCATTATCTGAAGCAATATTTCAGAAAACACATGGCTTACTCCCAACTCCTTCTTCCTTCCTCAGTACATTTCCTTCCTCCTTTGCAATAGATCATAATTTACCTTTAGCCCACAGCAACTTACTGTCCTCCCTTGTTGCACTAAAGTAAAGTAATAATACTTGAATCTCCAACTACAGAGGTAGCCAACAATAAATCATTTTCAAATTATTTTAAACTTCCCTCTTTATTTATGTGTCTGTGTGTGCATGGGCACTTGTACCAATAATGTTGTTCTAGGCTTAGAAAGGTCCCTAGGTTAATGATGTAATTTCTGAAGTTTACTTGGGCAATAATTTTATCTTGAAATAATTTACAGAGTTCAAAATTTCTAATTATAGGGCAGGTGGAAATTAAGACATAAATCATGCCAAAAGAAAATAATTTTAATTTTATTCCTTGTTTGTATGTTTTAACCTTTGGGAAAAATAAAATAAAATAAAGTCTCTTTATATGTATATGCATACATATGCTAATTTCTGTGATCCATTCTTGAATGTCTATATGGAAAATCTTCTACCAAGCATAGAAAATGTTTATCAAAGACAAAAATGCTCTTAAACTCTGTGATCAATTGTGCACAATACTAAGTCAATATGCAAAAAACACCTACTCTGCACTTACCAACATGCAAACTTCAGGTAGCAGAACCAAGAGTAGGGACAAAAAGGTATTTCTCAACTACTCATTCTTATAATAGTCAAGTCAGAATGAATGAAAAAAAATCACAGAGAATCTTTGAAGTGCATTTTTAACTATTAACATAAACATATGTCCTTTCAATTGTTGACAGAGCTTTTAGAAAGCCGTAAAATCATCTCATAACTTATGCACTCTCATGGCAAAATAACACCTGTCTATGTGTATGACCAAAGCATCAAGCTTAGATGTTTCAACGGTGCCTGCGTCGTATTTCCAGCTACATGGTGGATATTGACATTTGGAAGAGCTACTGTTATCTCACACTCACAAATGTCAAAATAATTGTAATATCACCTGAGCTAGACCCTCTGCAAACACCTTTTTCTCTTCTGACCATTCTGCCTTATTCTTTTTTTTAAACTTTGCTAAGTTATTTTAGTTACATTCCTTCTTTGTTTATAACCTGCCGTATCTGCCTACAATACTCAGTAACAAAGCCCCAAATTCCCTTCCTGACTTTCAAGACTCTCCATAATCTGACTCTACTTGATGGTCTTTGACTCTGTAATAAACTCTCTATTCCAGGAAGCCCAGTCTGTTTACCTCTTCTCATTTGATGGGATCATTTCTTCCTCTATCCCTTCACCCATTTTACCCCTTCCACCTGCGTGCCTTGCCTGCCTTCCATCATCTATTCTTCCAAAATGCAGCTCAAACCCCACTTCTTCCATTGGATTTCAGGGAGCACTTCAGCCCATGCTGATGTCCACTTCCTCCTATAGACCTTGTAGCGATGTGGAGCTTGTACTTGAGCAAAAGATCTGTTTATATCTGGGATTTGGGCATGCCCAGTTTGCGGCTAGACTGTGGGCCATTTGTTTGAGTTGCTTTGCATGGGAGGAGAAGCTTACACAAAGGAGCAGAGAGAAAAATAGAGGATGACTGTCTCACATATAGGCCCTTTTTCCTGGGCCCCTGGACCCACAACTGAACCTGAGAAAAGGACCAGAAGGAACTCTCCAGATGGCTTTTGCACCTGAAGCTCCTCTGCCTGGAACTCTAGCACTAACTCACTCTGCCTCAGTCTTCAGAATGATGTTCAGTTTGGTTCCTTGGAGAAGCCTCCAAGACCTCCCAAATGGGCCCAACCTTGTGTTATAATCTGTCCCATCACCATGTTCTTCTCCTTTCTAGCACTCAACACACTTCAATTTGATCTCTTACTGTAATTCTGTCTGTCTCCCCTACTGCACAAGACAGTAGGAACTATACCTACATTTCCTCACCATCACAGCACCAATGCCTATCATGGGGTTTAGCATATAATGGGTGTTCAATAGATGTGTACTGAATGAGGAAAATCATGACTGAGACATGGAGAAATAAGCACTCCAATGTTCTGGTGTCCAGGTGATCAGGTGGAACCCCAAGTGGCCAAGAGAGATGGTCACCACACTTCATCATGGGACACAATACTCCCACATGGCAGGGTTTGACCAACTGGGTAGCAGTGAAAGCCTGCCCCCTCAGCACCCACGCTTTCAGTACCCTCATGGCAGGTACTAGCAGCAGGGACAGCACCTTCCTGAATGGAGGACAATGACCAAGGAAGCCCAAAGAGGAGGTAAAGTGGATGAAAGAAGCCTCATGCTGACAGCAACAAACAGATTAGTTGATGAACTCACATGACATTTGTCATGATGACACCTATCACAAGCAGGCAGGAGTGCTGAAAAACGCTGGAGATTCTGTGAGAGTTGGGGGCGAGGGGGAGGGAAATACATTTTTTGTTGTCACTGCTGAAATACACACAGGCTGAGAAGGCTCGGCGGGGGGAGGGGGTGGCAGCCATGCTGAGGAGGCAAGCTATGTAACCTATAGTCAGTACCATATATTTCAGTACTAAATTATTCCGTAATTATCACAGTGCCTATGGCTTATCTCCCACCTCAACATTTACTACCTGAATGCATGGCCACTTTATATGTTCCCTTTATATATGTCACAATTCCTAACCCAGTCCTGGGCTCACAATTAGCATTCAACTCATAAGGATTTAAATTAACTATTTTAAATACTGTCTTCTGCACATTCACTTGCAAAATCCCATCAAATATATGCCTAGGAACATCTGGGTGGCTCAGTCGGTTAAGTATCTGCCTTGGGCTCAGGTCATGATCCCAGGGTCCTGGGATCGAGTCCCGCATCGGGCTCCCTGCTCAGCAGGGAGCCTGCTTCTCCCTCTGCCTGCCGCCCCCTTGCTTGTGCTCTCTCTCTCTCTCTCTCTCTGTGACAAATAAATAAAAAAATCTTTAAAAAAAGATATATGCCTAAATAAATATATAATATCCAATATGCTTAAAAGCAGAACAAACAACACAAACATTAAGAACTTAGAATAAACCCAACCTACGCTAAGTAGCTTCACTTGAAGTAAGAACTGTTTGTTTTTTCTTGTTGTTTTTCTTTTGACAGATTAAACAGATTAGGAAACTGAAATGCTTCAGGGACAATATTTGACAGTCATGAGACATCAGGTCTGAGTTCTGAAACCGGGGCTTCTGAGTCCAGAACCAAAGAACTGGACACATAATCAAATTGCTGGCCTCTGGAAATAACTCTAAATTAACTGTACCCAGATAGTTTTGATACTCAAAAAATTATTTTCCTTACTTCATAAATGTTATTTAAATGCCTCACAAGGCAAACCAGCCAGCTTCTGTGATGAAGAAAGCGTTACCCACGCTGTAAACGTGAGTCATTTCACTTCAAGAACTCAGAAAACCCAAGTTGGGCACCTCTCTTCCTTTCTCTACCACAAATCAAAAAACATAAAAATACAGTTTAAAAAGCTCAATAACTGGGCGCCTGGGTGGCTCAGTCGGTTAAGCGACTGCCTTTGGCTCAGGTCATGATCCTGGAGTCCCTGGATCGAGTCCCACATCGGGCTCCCTGCTCGGCAGGGAGTCTGCTTCTCCCTCTGACCCTCTTCCCTCTCGTGCTCTCTATCTCTCATTCTCTCTCTCTCAAATAAATAAATAAAATCTTAAAAAAAAATAAAAAAATAAAAAAATAAAAAGCTCAATAACTTATGAAAATGTTCAAATGAAAAGGGTTCAGCTCTTAATGTGTAATTTAATACAATGTTTAACCACTTTGGGCTTTCAACATTGACCTCTTAACCAACAAACTATTCATTTACTCCCACTAATGACTTCGACTCATAATTGTATTTCCTACAAATTATTGTCCAAGCATTTCAGTGCCATTCATCCATAATTGAACAGTCCCAGAGAACCATCTTACCAAATGGGCACGGAGAGAAAGAAAATAATCTTTGTGGGTTAACACATTTTAAAATCACTAATTGCCCTCTGTTTATTTTGTAGGACTTCAATCTTTATTCCAAGTGAGTAATTGCCAAGACCTTCCCAAATCACTGGGGGTGGGGAGGTAGTGAAGGATGAGGAGAGGAAGGAGAGGGAGAGAGAGTGAGGGGAGGGGAGAAAGGAAGGGAAGAATCATTTCATTAAAATAATATTCACATCAGAATAGAAAGATAAAGGAACTCACAAAAGAACTAGAAATATTTTTCTGAAATACATGCAAATGATTTCCCCCTATTTCTGCATGCAACTTCACATTATGCATAGCAAAACAATGAATGCTGTCTTGTGTGTGTGTGTGTGTGTGTGTGTGTGTGCGCGTGCGCACGTGCATGTGTGTGTGTGTGTGTGCGCGCGTGCATGTCTGTGTGTGTGTGTGTGTGTGTGTAGATGAACATTTCTCATGCACTGGAGAGACAGACATGAAGAGGACAGAGTCCCTGTCTGCCAGGGTCCATGACCAGTACCAAAAATGGACAAAAATCACAGATGTACCGTGTTAAGTGTTAAGACAGAGGGACATCCAGGGTCTATGTTGCACAAACATGGAGCACCAAGCTCACACAAAAGGAGGAGTTGTTTCTGGGATTGCTTCCCAGAAGAGGTGATGACTGAGCTGGGTCTTTAAGAATAAGTCCTAGTGGGCCAGATGACAAACCAGGCAGGGCACTCCAGGCAAAGGCAATGATGTATACAATGGTGTGGGCCAACGTGACACGTTCAAATAGCTGCTATATGCGGCATGGGCAGAATGCACACACCCAGAAGGGGGGTTGCTGATAGAGTGACAGTGTACCCGGAAAGGCAAGCAAGACCCACTCAGAAAGGGACTCTCAAGCCCTCCCAAAGAACTAAGAGTTTATCCCAAAAGTAGCCACCAAAGGAATACTTGAGATGGTAACAACGAAATCACACTTTTGTGAGACCAGTGATATTTTAAGACCATGAGTATACAAATCAAACCGAGGAGAGAGAATCCTTAGTGAGAAAACGTATTCACTGCATATTTGGGAGAATGAGAAAAGACCTGAGTCAAGTCCTAAGATGAGCAAGAGCGAGCCAGGGGGCAAGAGGGAGCGCTATGTGTTCCAGGAACTAAATGGAGATAGGAGGTTCGGGAGAAGACAAATGAGATGGCACGGTGTGACTGGGCAAGATGGTGCAGGACCTTGTTGGAGTGTTGTCAAGGCCTGAAATCTAACTTCAAATAATTCCGTGATCAAATTTCTGTTTTTACAGGTCACTCTGGCTGTTGAGTGAAGGGAAGGGAAGGGAAAGTAAGAAGTCTATGTAGCAGGCTGCTGCAGTAAATGGAGAAGGATGAGTGCAGTGGTTCAGACAAGAAGTTCAGGAAGTTTGACGAAGGGTTAGGCAATGCATCTGGAGAGCATAAAAATTTGGGATCTCTTTTGGAGAACCAAGAGGAGTGGATGATTGGATCTAGAGGTAAAGGAGAAGATGCCAATAATACCTCATAGCCGCAGAGCAGAGGCAAGTTGGTAGATAAACAGGGGCATCTGGGGAAGAAAAGGAAGGGGCCATTGAATGAACATTTATTGAGCACCTACTACACTATGTTCCATGTGCTCTTCTAGCCACTGGGAATATGGTAGTGAGCAAAACAGTCAAAAATCCCTGCCCTCATGTAGTTTATATTCTAGTGGCATTCGCTTTTAGACATACCACACTTTAGATGACCATTTTAGGCAGGTTACATTTTAGATATTAAAGAGAATATCCAGGTGAAAAGTCTGGAGCTCAGAAGAGGTGTCTGAGGTTAGATAAATAAATATAAAAACAGATGTTAATCCATGGAAATTAATGGGATTGCTTGGGAGGAAGTATAGAGTTATAAATGAAGACTATCCAAGCCTGAGCCCATGGGAACATTGTCATTCCAAAATTGAGTAGATGAGGAGAAACCTAAAAGGAGCAGTAGAAGGAAGAAAACCAAAAGATGAAGATAACACACTTGCCAATAACGAAACAAAACAATGCAGTGGAGAGAAACTCATTCCTCCCCGTCTCTTTACTCTGTTACTATTTTTAGGGTCTGGGCACCCCTCCCAGTGTCTCTTGTCCTTGAGTCCTGGTCCCCACTCTTCATTTCGTCTCTCTTCCTGCAGAGTAGCAGGATATGAGCTTTGAGGGGAAAGAGATGGAGAGAAAACCTGGCCCTTCTACCATTTCTCACTTCTCCCTTCTTCCTGCTAGCTCCTGGCCCAAATTCTCTAGTCATATACTATCTCTAACAACAGGAGGAGGCGATGAGTAACCAGAGAAACTGGGGAAAGGCTGACTATGACTTATGACTCCACCTTGCATCTGAACTGGTTCTCTCTACTCCCAGAAACCACACTGTGCCAAAAGTCTGCTTCTGGGCCACAGAAGCCACTCTGAGGGCAGAGGGACTGAGAGCACCCTCTGTTACTAGGACTCAATAAGAAAAGAATTAAGATAGTAGAGCCCCAGTGGAGAGAGATGTGTCCCCAGAATCCCACGGTGGAAATGGACTTACTTTCCCACACAATTAGTCTTATACGCAGTGGTCAACTGCTATACTCCCACTAGCATTAGACAGCAAGGAGATTTCGGTGAAATTGGCCTTTGAGAGCTCACCTGGATCCTTAACCACAAGGTTATCGGCATTTCTTTGAGAAAAATGCATCCCAAGTTCCAGACAACCATCTCACAAAGAGAACTCTTTGAACTCAAACCATTTGTGAATTGGAGGCAATCCAATTTACTGTGCTTCAGAAGAGGAGACTGTGACATTAGCATTAACAGAAGATTATCTAGCAGACCAAAGAGATGGAATGGGGCATTTTTCATGTACCATTTCCCTCTGCCCTTGAGAACCACTTGCTGTGATATCTCTGCTGGTTGAAGACAAAACCTGGCCCGGGAATCCTGCATGAGCTCAGCTCTGTGTCTGTACTGGGAGCCTTCGGCATCATTACTGGTTAATCTCTGGTGATATTGACGGAGCAGGGAACATGTGCCTGTAGGAAGAAGAAGGCTCAACGGACCAATCCTCTAAATGTGCAGATCAGCTGACTGCATCCACAGCTGAGCAAGAAACATTTCTATGCCGTGATGAAAGGGAATTGGGCATAGTCTGTTCCTACTGCTGAGAAGAACTCTACCATTTTGTTGGCACAGGGGTTTAGACCAAGGCTAACCAAGGTTACTTGGATGGTGCAGTGAGCCATGCTTTGATCGAAGGCCTTTTCTAAAGGCATAAAAGAAAGGCTAACCTGGTTTCTACTCAATCCGAGCTTTACTATTGCTACTGTGATTAAAAATAAGTGAGAAGAACATAAAGATAAAACTCAACAAACCCAGGAAATAGTGAATTGTAAAATATGTGGAAACATCTGTAACACTGTTCCTAGATCCTTCAGGGATTTCAGGCCAATTAAACAAATGGCATTCTTAGATCCTATAGAACTGTACTGGCCAGTCCTTTACTCAGAGGGGCAAGATCCTATTGGTCAAAGCAAAAGGCTTCTATAGCATGTCTTTAATTCCCACTCCTATTCATCGTCCAAAAAATTTATAGAACATCAGGTATCAGACCAGATAGATAGTATTTTTGATAATCATTGCTACAGTTTATGGTTTGGAGTGGAGGCAGCAATGAGGAAAAAAAGGCTAATTTTTAATAGCATAATTTCTTTTTAGAAAAGCAATTGATACTGTTTAATATAAAAATACAGAGAAGCTAAAAGAAGGTAATAAAAGCATCCACAATCTCACTACAACAGATTAATAAATATCTTTTCTTTCCTATCCTTTCTATCCTATGTTCACAAGTTGACAAAATTTCACATATAAATAATTAATACTACACATACTATAGAATGATGTTATAATTCTTGACATACCATTTTTGTAATTCTCTTAATATAGTAAATATTGATATATTAATACATTCTCTTTACTTAATCCTATACTTAATGACAGCTGTATTATATATTATTTAACATCATCATGGTATCATAGTAACCCATTTAAAAGATGAGTATTTTATATAGTAATCCCTTATCTCTTTATACTCCATTTTTTCCCAATATTTTGCTCTCATGAACAATGCAGACATGGCCATTCTTGAGCATAATTTTTATGCATGCTCACGGTTACCTCCTTAGAGCAAACTCCTAAAAGTGGCATCGCTATGTCGAGGCATACACCTACTTCTAAGCTTATTGATACAATTACCAAATTGCCTTACAGGAAGATTCACAACTTCTACAGCCACTAGCAGCACACATGAGTGTTGGTTCCTCAGACTTGCTACTACTGTCTTTTGGTCTTGGTCAATTTGATTGTTAAGGAAAAAAAAAAAAAACACTTTTGTTTTAATTTGCATTTCTTTGATTACCAATAAGGAGAAGGTAGAAGAAAACTCATAAAAACAAAAAAAGAATCTCTTTTCTGTCAACGTAGGACAAACCTGAGCCCCCTCCTCATGTACTCAGATTAACTGGATATTTACATTCATGATACAGCTATGCCTATTCACATTCTTTGCCAGATTTTAAATTTGTTGGGTGGGAGGGATGGGGTGGCTGGGCGATAGACATTGGGGAGGGTACGTGCTATGGTGAGCGCTGTGAACTGTGTAAGACTGATGAATCACAGACCTGTACCCCTGAAACAAATAATAAATTATATGTTAATAAAAAAATGTTTTTTAAAGACATGAATTTGTATCTATATCAGATAAGAATTTGGCATGTGACAAAGGTAATATTTAAAATTCTAAGGAAATGTTGCGGGATTAGTTTCCTATGCCGCCGTAACAAATAACCACCACATTACTGTCTTAAAACAACACAAATGTATTACTTAATAGTTCTGAAGGTTGGAATTCCAAAAGTGGTTTCACTGAGCTAAAATCAAGGTGTAGGCAGGATTGTTTCCTTTTGGAGACTCTGGGGAAGGAAAATCTGTTTCCCTGCCTTTCTCTGCTGCTAATGGCCACCTTGTATTCCTTGGCTTGTGGGCTCTTCTGTGTTCATGGTGCATCCCTACTATCTCTGTTTTTTTCAATCCCCTTCTCTTCTTTTTTCCATGACTCCTCCTACAGCCCTCTGGTAAAGACTAGGGTACTTACATTAAGCCCATCCAGGAAATCCATGATAATCTCTCCATTTCAAGATCTTTAACTTCATCACATCTGCAAAGTTCCTTTTGCCAAATAAGGCAATCTTCATGGGTTCCAGGAATTGCAACATGAACATATTCTGGGCCATTTGTCAGCCTATCACAACTGCACTGTTGAATAAATAGTATCGAGAAAACGTACTAGCTATTTGAAGAAAAAATTAGGTAATTGACTTAAACGCTGTATCAAAATAAATTCGAGATGGATTAAAGCAGGAGTTGGCAAAATTGTTCTGTAAAGAACAGGATAGTAAATTGTTTTGGGTTTGCAGGCCAGATGGTCCATGTTACCACTGCAGCATGACACGGCCACAGATAATACCTAAACACATGGATGGGCATGGCTGTGTGTAGTAAAATTTTGTTTACACAAACAGGCAATGGGCCGGATTTAGCCCATGGGCCATACTCTGCCAACCCTGGATTAAAGACACTAATGTGGAAAAATAAATAAAAGCACCAGGAAACAAATAGGTAAATTTTTATATGTCTATATAGGAAAGGGTTTTCTGGGGTGCCTGGGTGGCTCAGTCAGTTAAGTGTCAGACTCTTGATTTTGGCTCAGGTCATGATCTCAGGGTTGTGAGATCCAGCCCTCTGTCCAGCTCACAATGGGTGTGGAGGCTGCTTAAGATTCTCTCTCTCTCTCTTCAAAAGAAAAAGAAAAGGAAAGAGTTTCCTAAGTGTGAAAAAACAAAGGCAGAAATCATAAAAAAAAAAAAAATACTTGTAAACTTGCTATTATACAGGGCAGAAAATGCCATAAAAATATTGAAAGTAAATAACTAGGAAAGAAACAGGTTCTTCATGCCCCTATCAAGAATATTACAAAGGGGGAGGGAGAATATTACAAAGGGAGCCAAAAGGGGTACAAGCCCCACCTGGAATCCCAAAATAACCTGAAAAATTAAAATTGAGAAGATTGTTCTGGAAACCTGAAAGGAGTATCTTCAGTTTGTCTTTCTGCCACAGGTGAACACCAGCCATGTGTATGCAAAATAGAAGTGAGGCATGTGTGTCTTAAGCGTATGAAAAGGATGGAATGAGTGTTAGCCCCCTGTCTGGGCATGGTTTCATAATCTGTAAGATGAAAGTAATAATTCCAGTCTTTGCTACTTCACAGAGTTGTTGTGAGAGTTAAATGAGAGGAAAGAATGGGAAGTAGTTTTGAAGATTATAAAGCGCCAGGATCTAGGTAAAATCCAATTTTAACAAATACTAAATATAATGTCCAATTCAACGATACTCTTCCTCCATGACCAGGCTGAAAGCAATACTATTAATAGTACTGCTTTGATGATATATATGGGAAAGTTCTCTTTGAAGGAAAGATCACAAGCTCCAGCCCATGTAACAGTCCATTTACTTAGCAACATTGAATTTCTTTTGATACTAAAAAATGTAAAAAATGTCAATTCAAGACTATTATTAACCATTTGATAAACTAAAAGAAGGTTACCAAGACTGGAACACTGCAGTGTGGCAGGGCAGAGTAAGAGGGGGCTGGAAAACATGGCAGAAGCAGTAGGCAGGAACTGCATCAGGTAGAACATTGTAACCATGTTAGAAATCTTGGGACTTTAGATCAGAAAGCACTGGAGAGCTTTGAGCTGCAGCATGATATAAATAGTTCTGTGTTTTTAAAAGATCACCTTGGCTCCAGGGTAAACAATGGCCTGGAGAGTGACAAAAATGGCAACTAACAGATAAACCAGAAAGTTTAAACAGTAGTCTGGACACAAGTTGGTGGTATCGTGAAGGAAGGTGATATAGTAATAGGGGTGAAAAGAAGGAAATGGGTTCAAAAGTTATCCAAGAATTAAAATCAGGACTTGGTGATGGACACAATATGGGAAATGATAGAAAAGGAGAAATCAAGAATGACAACCAGGTCTCTTGCTGATGGATTACTAGAAAACAGTAAATACCATTCCAGCCTTCTTAGAATAATAATGAGGCAGCTTCATCAAATCAAAACTGTAGGTATATGATAACAATGAAAATAACTAACATCTACCGAGTAGTTGCTTGATGTTTGTCCTTGTGCTAAGTGCTTTACATGTTTTAGTTCATTTAAACCACATAGCAGCACCATGAGAAATGTTTTTGTTTTGATTTTATTTGGGGGGGCAGGGGATTGGCAGAGCCACCTGGGGCTTCATTTTTCCAAAATTGGGTTGGCTTTTAGTTGGAGGCATGGGCAAGAGGGGGTACCCAGGACAGTAGACTCCCCCCAAGGGTAGGATAAGAACTGGGACTGAGCCTTAGGTGGGTTCTTTGTTCCCAGTGCTCCCCTGCACAGCTCCCTCCCCCAAAGGCTCTACGGCAGGCACAAGAGTGGGGAGGGTGGGAGGGACCACAGTGGTTATTCACTTGGACAGGACAGCAGACGACTCAGACACCAGCCTCCCATCACAGGTCTCAATCTTCTTCACAACCACAGCCTTAAAGGAGCTGCTCTGGCTGAAGGCCCTGGAGTCCCTGCCAGAGTCAAAGCTCTACTGGAAGAAGCTCAGGCCATAGTTGAGGTCAGGGCTTGTGAGCCTCCCATAGGTCGAGCTCAGGCCACCTTGAGTAGTCGCTGGTGGTCTTAGTATGGATACTCAGGTTCTGCATCCCAGACTCCAGCTGGCTCTCTTCACCCTCTAGCAGCTTGCGGTAGGTGGTGATCTCAATGACCAGGGCCAGCTTGACGTTCATGAGCTCTCGGTACTCACGCAGCTGTCGCGCCAGGTTCTGCTTGGCTCACTGTGGAGCAGCCTCCAGCTCAGCTACCTTGGCATTGGTATCCTTAATGGCCAGCTCCCCGTGCTGCTCAGCATCAGCTATGGTGACCTCCAGGGAAGCCCTCTGGCTTTTGAGGCCCCTGAGCTCCAGCCTAATGTCAGCTGATGTTTCAGTTCATCTCAGAAATCTCCATCTTCTGAATGGATAAAGAAGATGTGGGGTGTGTGTGTGTGTGTGTGTGCGTGTGTGTGTGTGTGTGCACACGCACACACACACACACACACAGTGGAATATTATGCAGCCATCAAAAGGAATGAAATCTTGCCATTTGCAACGACGTGGATGGAACTGAGGGTATTATGCCGAGCAAAATAAGTCAATCAGAGAAAGGCATGTATCATATGATCTCACTGATATGAGGAATTCTTAATCTCAGGAAACAAACTGAGGGTTGCTGGAGTGGTGAGGGGTGGGAGGGATGGGGTGGCTGGGTGATAGACATTGGGGAGGGTATGTGCTATGGTGAGCGCTGTGAATTGTGCAAGACTGTTGAATCACAGATCTGTACCTCTGAAACAAATAATACATTATATGTTAAAAAAAAAAAAGAAGAAGAAGATAGCAGGAAGGGAAAAATGAAGAGGGGGCAATCAGAGGGGGAGACGAACCATGAGAGACTATGGACAGTGAGAAACAAACTGAGGGCTCTAGAGGGGAGGAGGGTAGGAGGATGGGTTAGCCTGGTGATGGGTATTAAAAAGGGCACGTACTGAACGGAGCACTGGGTGTTATATGCAAGCAGTGAATCATGGAACTCTACATCAAAAACTAATGATATAATGTATGGTGATTAACATAATAAAAAAAATTCTCCATCTTCATGCGCGAGAGGTCATCCCCATGCTTCCCAGCCAATGTCTGTCTGCAGCTCCTTGTACTTGATCTGGTACATGGTCTTGGTCTCAGCCTGGCTGCAGTTGGTGATTTCCTCGTAGTGGGCCTTGACCTTGGCGATAATGCCATCCAGGTCCAGGGAGTGGCTATTGTCCATGGACAGCACCACAGGACGTGTCTGAGATCTGGGACTGCAGCTCACGGATCTCCTCTTCATACAGCTGCCTTAAGAAGCTGATCTCACCAGTCAGCCCTTCCAGGAGGAACTCCAGCTCTACCATGTTCATGTAAACTTTGTCCATATCCTTCCTGATGAGGACAAATTCATTTTCCATGTCTGCATGCTCTTTGATCTCCTCCTGTTTATTCTTGAAGTCCCCCACTAAACCCCTGCATGTTGCCACACTCCACCTCTCCAGCTTCAGCTTCTCCCAGGCTACCGTTTGTCTGGCTACCGCCGAGGGTTGTTGATATAACTCTTTAATGTGTTGCCCATGTTGCTCCAAGCAGGTTTCTGCTGCTGCAGGAGGCTCCACCTGGACTCCAGAATTTTGTTCTGCCACTCCAGGTACCACAACTTGTCAGTGAAGGAAGCAAACTTGTTGTTGAGGGTCTGGATCTGCTGCTTCTCCTGGGTGTGCACAGCCTCGATGTTGGGGTCCCACCTCCAGCTTAAGGGGGCTCGGCAGGATCTGGTTCAATGAGACAGCCGTGATTCCCCTCATACCCCTGGCCTCGTCATAGCCTCCAACCACACTCATGCTGGTGCCCAGGTCACCCCGGAACCTGCCGCCCACCCAAGAGAAGATGGAGAAGCTGATGTGTGCGCCAGGCTCCCTCATGAAGGAGCGGCTACTGAAGACCCCAGGGCTGGAGGTGGACATCTTGTAGGACTTCCGGGTTACCTGGATGACATGGTTGGAGGCTGGAGTGGAGGCTGGGGTGGAGGAGAGTAGGCTGAACCTGACAGAGGTTCAAGAAGGAGCCAAGAAGCTGTTTATAGGTCGAAATGTTTCAGAATCATCTCTAGTTTATAGAAATAGAAACTGCAACACTCAGGAATTGACTTTTTCAAGTTCCACCAGATAATCAGTGGTAGAGATAGTATTTGGAGCCAAGCAGTCTACTTCCAGAGCCTAAACTCCTGACATTCTTCAAGAGGAAGATGAGCGAGTGAGTGCTCTACAACTGAGTCAGGACAAGCTCATCTGGAGAAGATGCAGAATGTCAGCGAAGATTCTCATGTGCTAACAGGAGAAGTAAACTATAGAAATCTTGAAAAAAAGAAATGGATCTTAGAGCTAGCTATTTCCCCTTGGGAAGTTATGTGTCAAGACAGGAGCCTTGCTAGCTTCCTGGATTATGTGTCCAATGATACAGAGTCAGTTACAGAAAATGGGATCCATTTTAGTGACTGTGATGGTAAACTGTATATGTCAACCTGACTGGGCTAAGACCAAAGACAACTGGCCAAACATTATTCTGGTGTGTCTGTGAGGGTTTCGGGATGAGATTAACATCTGAATCCATGGACTAAGTAAAGCTGATTGCCCTCCCAAATGAGGGTGGGCCTCATCCAATCCATCAAAGACCCGAATAGTACCAATAGTACAAAAAAGGCTAAGTGAGAGGGAACCCCTGCCCAACTGCTGAGCTGAGACATTGGTCTTTTCCAGCCTTCAGATTTGGGCTGAAACACTGGCTCTTCTTGGGTTTCAAACCTGCTGGCTTTTGGACTGCAACTTACAGCATTTGTTCTCTTAGTTCTCAGGCCTTTGGACTCAAACTAGAACTATATACATCAGCTCTCCTGGATCTCCAGCTTGACTGACTTTGGATCTTGGGACTTCTCAGCCTCTATAATCACATGAGTCAATTCCTTATAGTAAATCTTATTACAATCCACAATATTAGGGTTCTCAGGATAAATAGAACTAATATGATCTATCTATCTATCTATCTATCTATCTATCTATCTATCTATCTATCATCTATCTATCTATTTATCTATCTATCTATCTATCTACCTGTTGATAGGATGAAGTAGTGAAAATAGTACGTAAGGCCTTAAATTTCCTATCTAAATCCTTATGGTTCCAAAGTTTTTCTCTGAATTTTTTTATAATGTTATTCATGAATGAATAAGTCACTGGGTTAGCCAGTGTTCTCCAGATAAATAGAACCAATATGATATATGTATGTATGACAAAATTTTGGAACTATGGGGGTTTACATAGGAAATTTAAGGCCTCAGGTATTATTTTCAGTACTTCATTTTATTAACAATTGGGATTTTAGAAGGAAGTAGCTCACAGTTTGAAAAAAATCTATTGTTCTAAATTGAAAAATAGCTTCCCAATTTATCTTTGTGTGGTCCAAATATTCTACACAGCTCTCTTCCCTGCCTCCCCCATAAGTCCCCCAAAGAGGTTGCTATTGATCAATCATTTCTAGATTATACATGGCACAGTCCTAGGGAATGGAAAATTCACCAGGCCAAACAAAGGGGAGTTTCTGCTTTTACCCTCTTTTCCCTCACAGGGATAGGGAAAAGATTCAGGAGGCAGCTCCTTCAAATCTGCCCCTAATCTAGAAAAGCCTAAAGTAGATAGGCCAGACAGGCTCTCTCCTGAGCACTGAGGCAAGTCTGCTCTCTTCTTTTCTTGAACTCACCAGCTACACTGGACTTACCTTTTGTTAATCAGCAAAGTCCCCAGTGTCTTATATGGCCTTAGGAGTACAGAAGGAAAGCAAGCTTGTTTCCCATCCCCTTCTAGCTTAGTCAAGAAGAATTAGTCACATGATATATCATTGCTCACTAGAGGTCCTCTTTTTGGCTTGAGCCAAGTCCTAATACAGTTAAGCCTTGAACAACATGGGTTTGAACTGCATGGGTTCACTTATATGCAGAATTTTTACACTACAGTACTGTAAGTGTATTTTCTCTTTTATGATTTTCTGAATAACATTTTCTTTTCTCTATCTGACTTTATTGTAAGAACACAGTGTATAATATGTATATTATACAAAACGTGTTAATTGACTGTTTATGTTATTGGTAAGGCTTCCTTCCAGTCAACAATAGGCTATTTGTAGTTAAGTTTTGGGGGGAGTCAAAAGTTATACACAGATTTTCAACTGTGCAAGGGATCAGTGCCCATAAGCCCCACATTGTTCAAGGGCCAAATATACTGAGTATTGATGCCTTTGCTGGCCATTGCCTTTCATGTACATATTTACACAAAAAAGTGACCAATCCAAATCAAGATTCATGTGGTCCTAGATCCCCTAACTGAAAACTATCTTAAAAACCAATGTCATTCATTTAATAACACTTTCTAGCCATAATCAAATCTAGAAAATATCAATGTTATTATATATTCCTTAATTCTAAATTTTCAATTAATTGTGTTTCTATCAACTGTGGCTTTGGTTTTGCTTAGTGAAGTGACTTGTTGGTTGGGGTTTTTTTCCAAGCCAAACTAAAGAAATCAGAATTTGTTTGCTATCCAGTAAAATCTTATTAAATTATAATTTCAAATTAGTAAAAGTAGTGAAAATGTGGCTTTGGTTTTGCTTACTGAAGTGCCTGGTTGGTTGGGGTTTTTTTCTAAGCCAAATTAAAGAAATTGGAATTTGTTTACTATCCAGTAAAATCTTATTAATTTGTAATTTCAAATTAGTAAAAGTAGTAAAAATGTTAGATTGTCAAATGTTTAAAAAGTAGACAAGCCGTTGTTTTTACCTGTCCATTCTCTTATTCTGGTTAGATAACACATCTCTAATGTTAAAAACTATCCTCCCTCCACCTCAGACAATGTCATTCTGGGTGGTTGTCCACACACTTGCTCCCTCTTGGCCAAAGGAATACCACTTCCCTAGTCATAGTAGTGGTTTTAATGATAGGTTTCTGACCCAAACAGGGCCAAAGTTAATCCTGAGGTTTTTGCTCAAGCTTTTCATTCAGTCATTCACACAACATGTATGTCTTGAAAGCCTACTATGAGTCCAGGCACTATTGTAGGTAATAGGGATGTTATAAATGAATTAAAAAAAAAACAAAAACCAGAAACTCCCTGCCATCATGATGTATACATTCCACTAAGGAAGTCTCTAGACAAGTATAATAAATATGATAAATAAACTATATATAGTACATAGTATAGTACTGTTAAAAGCTAAAGGTGAAAAACAGAAGGAGAGATGTGAATGCTGCTGGAGGGAAATGTTGGAATTTACTTAGGGCTCAAATAGCCATTGGAAAATAGTCGCTCTTTCATCTGGAGCTGCAGAGCCCTATTTCTACCTCCAGGAGAGGAGAGCTTGATTGAAAATGACACCAACTTGGGGAGCCTGGGTGGCACAGTCAGTTAAGAGTCCAACTCTCAGTTTTGGCTGAGATCATGATCTCAGGGGGCGTGAGATGAGGAGCCCCACACTGGGCGTGGAGCCTGCTTAAGATTCTCTCTCTCCTTCTCCTTCTGCCTCTCTCCCTGTTCACATGCACATGCTCTCTCTCTCTCTCTCTCTCTCTCTCTCAAAAGAAAGAAAGGAAGGAAGGGAGAGCAGGAGGAAGGAGGGAGGGAAGTAAGGGGGAGGGAGGGAGGGAGGAAGGAAGGAAGGAAGGAAGGAGAAAGAAAGAGAGAGGGGGAGGGAGGGAGGGAGGGAGGGAAGGAGGGAGGGAGGAAGGAAGGAAGGAAGGAAGGAAGGAAGGAAGGAAGGAAGGAGAAAGAAAGAAAGAAAGAAAGAAAGAAAGAAAGAAAGAAAGAAAGAAAGAAAGAAAGAAAGAAAGAAAGAAAGAGAAAGA
>NW_027397084.1:10245882-10249706 GCF_003265705.2 Callorhinus ursinus
AAGAAGAAAATGGAAGACGACTCAAAGGAAAGCAGAGCCTAGAGTTGCGGTGAAACAAAATCCTAACAACAACCTCATTGGAGCACCTGGACTCAGCTGTGCCTCAAGTTTTTTTTTTTGGTTGTTTTGTTGTTGTTTTCTTTTTTTCAGTTATATCAGGCAATAAATACTCTTATTTTTTTTCTGAATTGGATTTTCTGTTACTTGCAACCAAAAAAAGATCTGACTGATGACAACACTTTCAGGTATATATAGAAACTTAAAGTATCTCACAATGTGTTTCTAAGTGGGGTTCCTGCTGTACTTGGATTATTGAATAGCTAGAACTCATTTCTAATTAGCAGTACACATTTACATGTAAACACCTAAATTCCTAAAGACCTTAAAAACAGCAGGTTCACTTTAACGTGTTTAAACAAGTTCCTTAAAGTGTGGTTTATACTCTTAATCTAAGGTCCTCTTTCATATAGACTGTTCCAAGGTTACTCTTATCCAGATCAAGGAATTACAGATTCTAAGTTATCTCAGTTAAAAAAAAATCAATTAGATTTTACCAGAAATATTTCTGCCATTGTGCATTGGATAGTTGTATTTTGGACTTTTCTGAAGCATGACACATAATAGAGAAAATTATCACCTTACCTTTCGTTGGTGGTGTTGGTTATATTTTGAGAGACATGTATGTAGTTGAGGACCGATCCTCATCTGCTCTAAAGGGAGAACCAGTTATCCATCACTGGCCATCCTACCATGCTAAGCGTTCCAAGTTAACTTGACTGCATAATGATGATCTGCTAAAACATACCAGCTGACCAAAACCCCAATGTTGTATTGAAGTTTGTTTGAATTTAAGAGAATAGAAGGCAAAGAATTGGTGTTAAATTTTCCCCACCCTTCTTCCTCCATTTCTCCCCTCAATTTGATCTTCCTTTCTCCCCATCCCTAAATCAAAATGAATCACAGCAAAACACACACACACACATAAACAAAAACACAAATATCAAAGGTTGCTTTCTCTTCAACCCAATATCTCTTGGGGCACCCTTTCATATGGGTGCAAATGCAACAAATTCTGAAGTTGGACTTCTACTCCCCCAAACCAACCAAGAAGGCCCAAGCAGGAAACAAAGAGATGATAAAGGCCTCACACTGTAAGTGAGCCATGAACAGTGAAGGAGCAGACATTTCCTTGGGGCTTACAAAAAGGAGACTAATCTAACTCTGCCATCTGAGCCATCCCTGGACAGACCCCACCTCAGGCTATATGAGCAACAAAAAGAGGACATTCAGAGGAATTCCAGACATGGGAATGAGTCATCAGCCTGGTAAACCGGAGATGGCCTTTTCCTCTCTTTCCCTTAGAGGGAAGTCTGAAGGTACTTCTCTGCACTTAAAGAAAAAGGGCTTCAAAAGTACCAGGCATCGGGTTGCCAGCAAGAATAGGAGACTGGCTTCTTTTCCCCAGGCTGGATGTCTGCACATGCAGCATATTTGCTGGACTGCCCACACCTATCTGAACAGGAGAAAGGATAATTAGAAAAAGAGAGGTGAGCAGGGAAAGGGGTGGTAAGTAGAACACCTTTGGTGTGCAAAGATTGGTAACTTTCTTCTGATCAAGTGGATTCTGGGGAAGGTAGCTTGCCTTGGGCCAGTATTCTGGTACTCCACCCTAAATGGGCCCTAAGGTGGTATTAAGGGCACTGCAAACCCAAGGCGGGAGGGGACTCCACACTGAAAAACAGTGGGAAGGTCTCCTACAAGGCTCCAATGATTTTATACAGAAATCTTTGGAGAGAGAATCAACAGTCGACCAGTATTATCCAGAAAAGCAGCCACACCTAGCAGAGGATACAAGCACACAGTTCAGTAAAGCCTTCAGTGAGCCTTCTCACCTCACCTCCTCTTCCTGTCCCAGCATCAAGAAAATATAAGTAAAAAGGATGGATGGAAAAGCAAAGGAGCAGGCTAAACCCCTGCCACTCCCAGTGCCTTAGGCCAGAGGCTTGAGAAGGAGAAAGGAGCATTACATGAGAAGGAGACTGAAGTTTTAAAGCTGATGAGTTCGTAGGGGCAGCTGGGTGGCTTAGTGGGTTAAGCATCCTCCTTCAGCTCAGGTCATGATCTCAGGATCCTGGGATCGAATCCCACATCAGGCTCTCTGCTCAGTGGGGAGTCTGCTTCACCCTCTTGCTCTCTCTCTTTCTCTCTCTAATAAATAAATAAAATCTTAAAAAAAATAAAGTAGATGAGCTGGAACTGGTCTTTTTTAATATCTTAAATCAACTGGAAAGCTATGGTGCCCAAGGTGGTGTTGTTAAAAGAAAGTAGGAAAAGATCCATCAGAATATGGATTAAGATAGTAATTAGAAGAAAATAAAGTCTGTTCTGAGTCAGATTTCTGTCTAGAAGGTTCAAGTCTCTCAAAGATCCCTAAAAAGGTACCTCTTCCATTTGCAAGGACCTACGGTCAATTTACACACCACACCAGCTCCAGATACCCACGAGATCTCAGGGAATAGTTTGTGGTAAAAAGTGCTAAGGGGAGACAAAGAAACTCTTCAATATTGAGAAAATCCAAGATCCTTGAAAAGGAGGAAGAAAAACCATAGCATTTACAGTAGTCCCCCCTTATCTGTAGGGGATACATTCCAAGACCACCAGTGGATGCCTAAAACCACAGATAGTTCCAAACGCTGTATATCCCGTGTTTTCTCCTATGCATATGTACCTATGATAAAGTTTAATTTATAAATTAGGCACAATAAGAGATTAACAATAATTAATAATAAAATAAAACAATCATAAAATACACTGCAATAAAAGTTATGTGAATGTGGTCCCTCTCTCTCAAAATATCTTATTGTACTGTACTCACCCTTTTCTCCTTCTTGTGATGATATGACATGGTAACATGCCTAGGTGATGAGATGAAGTAAGGGGAATGGTGGAGGCCTTGTGAAGGGGCATTGGGCTACTACTGGCCTTTTGAGGATACATCAGAAGTAGGATCATCTGCTTCCAGAGCTCTTTTCTTCGGTGGTGGAAAACTGGAGTCCACATGAAACCAGAAATTGCAGTGGCCATATAGACATAACCAGGAAGGAGCAGGAGCAAGTGAAGCCAATCCATGCACAGAGACACAGAAGACGTGAGGGACTGTGAGTGAGTCCTGACAGGATGGGGGCCCGGAGGCAGTCACCCCCGAGGCCCGTGGTCTTCCCGTCCACCTTGCGCTTGACCGAGAACTCATAAATCATTTGTTCTAAGTTTGTTTGCCCTGGGTTTCTGTCCCTGAAAACCGAGCAATTTAAGAGGAGTAAATCTACACACAAAAATGCTACACCACTGCGATGGTTTACATTCCAGCCCAAAGGAATGAGAGACAAAAACGGAAAGACTCAAGGTCTAGAAGAAATAGGTAAGACACGGGGGCAAGAGGAGATGTGATGGATGTAGAGGAGACTGACCTGGAAGTGGTCGGTCAGGGGACAAAAGAGCAGAGATCTGAAAACCTATTGTTGGAGGAACTGTTCCAAGATGAAATAGGCTCTGGAAAGTTTCACCTTACATCAAAGAGCAGATGGTAGGAAAAGTTCCTGAGCTCTATCTGTCCTGGGGAAAGAAGGGATCAGAAAGGAGCCCTGAGGGCGCCTGGGTGGCTCAGTTGGTTAAGCGACTGCCTTCAGCTCAGGTCATGATCCTGGAGTCCCGGGATCGAGTCCCGCATCGGGCTCCTTGCTCAGCAGGGAGTCTGCTTCTCCCTCTGACCCTCTTCCCTCTCGTGCTCTCTGTCTCTCATTCTCTCTCTCTCAAATAAATAAATA
>NW_027397084.1:10254706-10271171 GCF_003265705.2 Callorhinus ursinus
TGAAGTTCCTCCAGGAAACATCTGGATTTTGTGGAGAAGGTGAAAACCAGGAACACGCTTCTATATGCGTGTCTACTCCATGCACCCGGTACCATGCTTCAGAACCGCCCGATGCCCTTCAGCAACTAAAATAGTGCCCGTGACACCATACTTATAAAAAGCATGGAATTTAAATAAAGATACTTGGTACTTTTAGAAGGAAAACAAACCATATCTAAACTCGCCTGTTTAGACTAGTTTTTTCCTTATTTGTTCCTACCAAATTCGTACATTCATAATAATTGCACTAGTGTTTTCCTCAACCAGGCTCCCACATACCAGCTTTGCTCAGAAACTTCCATTTATATTTAATGCCAGGATCTTGTAATTTCTTGAAAAGGACAAAGACAGAAGTCCATTCAAGGCCATAAGACTGCTTTTTCTCCTAAGAAACTGTCAGCCAAATTTCTCAGGGAGGAACTGGAAATGAAGTGAGAGACATTGATAAATTTCCCTGCTGAACAATCAATAAAAGCCCCACCATCCTGTTCAGACTCCCACTGTGGAAGCAAGGGCCATAATTACATTGTCAAAAATTCAAGTTGCCCAGGCTGACAGCGACCCCCTTGAAAAGTGACAAGTGATTGGCACTCAGTTTGGGGTAGTGAACCTGGATCGGCAGACAGAGTGGAGAAAGAAAAAGGCACGAGTGAAATTTCCTTATTGACCACAACCAGCCAGACCCCAGATGGCCACTCTGGAGGCGTCCTGAGACCCTAGAGTCACATTTAGAATCCCAGTGAGCAGCTGACAGGATCTCCTAAGCAATCTGAACCCCATCAGAGATTCCAAACGGAACAGCCCTGCCCCAATCCACTCCCAAACCCCGAGAAAGAGAAAGACGGTGTTGCATGTGTGTGTGTGCGTGCATGTGTGTGTGTACAAGTGTGTGAGAGTTTCCCTACATTAAAAGAAAAACATGAAATGTGCTTTCAACTCCATCGTTCCTTATGACAGCTGAACAGCAAAGCCTGTTTGCTTAGCAACATGAACCCATGAGAGAAATCAGCTGGAGCAAAAGGGTTCCATGGGGTGGCAATGAAGGAGACGGGGGAGGGAGTGGGGGAAGGCCATAGTCCTGACACGCAGACCATTCGTGTGAATCTCCGTGACCTGAGCTGGAGCTAAATTAGTACCCGTCAGTCAGCCCTCTCACTGTTGGACGTGAGGGATAAAATGCCTCCAAAAAGCCTCGTTGCTGGGCAGGGCTCTGCTTCTGGCTATTCTGGGGCCCATGTAAATGGCTTCCAGAAGACCCTCCTGTAACACACCCAGGAATGGTGGTTTTCCACTGCTGGGAAGCAGCTGCACAGAGATTAAAATCAAAAGGTGTTCACGGAGCAGTGGGAACAGAAGATACCTGGGAATGTTGCTAAAACCTCTCTCTTGCTCTGATCAGAAGAGGTAGACAAGGAAATTAGGAAGGAGAAAAATCTCTAGGCAGGGCTGGCCCCATGCCAAATTTTGAGAAAGAAGCCCCTCTCGCTCTCTCCTCGCTAAAAGAAAACATGAGATAATTGGCACTGGGTCCTCACTGCTGTGGGGGGGGGGGGTGGCGGTGGGGAGAATATAATAAAATAGCCGTAATTAACTCTGCTTGAGTGTCAGTGTGTGCCAAATACTTTGGACTAAGTCACAAGCAGCAAATCTACAAGGTGGGGACCATGTTTCCTGGTTTTATGGAGCTTCATTTGCCCAAGGTCATGAGTGATTAGTGCCAGAACTGGACAGAGTTCCGATTCCAAAACTATTAACCTCTAAAAACAGCATTTCTCCAAGAGTAGTCGGTGAGCCACAGGAATCAGATCACCCGTTGAAGTGCACATTTCTAGGCCCACTCGGGCCCACCAAGTCAGACTGTGGGGCTGAGGCCTAGAAACCTGGATTTTAAAAAAATCCCCTGGAGAAGAGTCTTCTGTGCGCTATGTAGTGAATCTCACTGCATCATGCCAGGAAGCTGAGTGAACGCCGGGTCATTAGGGATTTAGGGTGCGAAGCAGTGAATCAAGTGGCTCACTGTTTTGCATACTTGAAAGCAAAAGAAAATTAGTTTTTCCCTAAGGTCCCAGTGTCACCAGACCCATGTCTGGCCCTGGGAAAAGGCCAGGGAAGTTACGTAATGATTTTAGCCATGCTATACAGTGCTGTTGGAGGGGAATCTGAGACCTCAGGTGTGCAGGACACGGGAGAGGGATGAGCCGCAGGCTGGGGCGGGGGGGGGGATTCTCTGACAGACACTGAGGGAAGGGAGCCCTCACTTGGGGACTGTGCTCTTACCCACACAGCGCTTCCTTCAAATGAATGAGCGGCAGCGGCATCATTTCAGAGAGGAAATAGCTTGCTTTTGCAAGTGTTCACTGTGTAAGCTCCGTGGTTCTCCAGAGATCCTAGTTACTCCCATACTGGCAGCACTTTGGACAAATGGGTAAACCAGTTGCTGAGGATAACCTAACACTGGGAATGCAGGAAAGGAGAGGGGCAGGAGATGGAGGAAACAGGAGAAAGAGAGGGAAGGGAGGGAGGGAGAGGAGGTGTCTGCACTCTCAATATCCAGTCACGTCACAGGACTAAAGCTGCAACACTGATTTGTAACTTCCAGAATTCTCAAACCATATGAGAAGCCTCTACGTTGCTTCGGTTGGCCTGTATTGATTGATTATAAGCAATGGCATTAAGGATTTTCTTAACTCGATAACTGTTTAAACACAAAGGCTTAGGAGCATAGGGTACCTTGAAAAATGCAGGCACATAAAGGTTTATCTATGAGCTGTTTTGCTGATCCTTCATAATAGAACATGAGCATGAGAAGGTTGGAATGAAAGAAGCAGGGTAAAATGAATTAGGAGTCTTCACCCTTCTTCGTGGGTATTTCCATTTCTAGCAAGAGTTGAGCACCTGCATTGTATAGGACAGTGGCTCTCAAGCCAGAGGACCGCTGTTAAGCTTCAGCGTTCTTCAGACGGTCTGTAGCAAATATTGATCAGTGAGTGCCCTCTTGCTGTTCTGCAGCGGTAAACAACAGCACATTGGGTTGGTAGCCCAACTGAGACCACGGCTGATGTGCCTCGTGGATGCTGGACCACAACATCAGTGTAAGTTCTTGCTGATGAAGCTAGGAGAAAAGAGTCCTCCATAAAGCGGAACTTAAGAATCAATACTGTAGGCATTTTAAATTTCTGTCCGGATAATTATGGGGCTTTTTAAGCCTTACAAAATATATCCCCAGTTGTAGCAGTCTGGCTGGTCCAAAGTCAACACTTACTAAATGCTTGATGAAAAGATTTCACTTCCTCTCGTAGGAAAGCCAAAAGAGGCAAAAGACTGCACTTTAGTGAACGATGATTGAGGCCCACAGATTATACTAGTCCCCCCTTATCTGTGGTTTGGCTTTCTGTGGTTTCCGTTACCCGTGGTCAACTGCAGTCTGAAAACAGACGATCCTCCTTCTGACCTGGTCAGAAGGTCACTAGGAGCCTAGCACTATGCCACAATGCCTACCTCATTCCCCTCACTTCCTCCCCTGTGGAGGCCTTTTCTTACCTCACATGATCACAAGAAGGGTGAGTACAGGACAGTAAGATATTTTGAGAGACCACATTCACATAACTTTTACTACCATATATTGTTATAATTGTTTTATTTTTAGTTATTGTTGTTAATCTCTTATTGTGCCTAATTTACAAATTAAACTTTATCATAGGTATGTACATATAAGAGAAAACAGAGTGTGTGTGTGTGTGTGTGTGTGTGTGTGTGTATGGGGTTTGGTACGATCCATGGTTTTTTTACGTTGTCATGCCAATATAGAAATGCCAATGTCAATGACACCAAGTTTTGTGGAGATTGGGCCACTATCTGGAGCCTACATTTTGATTTCCCTTTTTTCTCATGCTGTGTAACCAAAAGTATGTAAGTATCCACTGAAAGATACATAAAGCTCCTCATTTTATACTTACACATTTTCCAGTTGATACCAAGGATTCTCCTGGTACATTTAGTAATTTCCTGAATCTCAAGGAAAATAAAAATGTCCATTTTGCAAAGTGGGACTAAGTGATCAGAAGGCAAATAAAACTGCAGCAGAAACACATGTAGCCTAATTCCTGTTTTGGGGGGGTTCTTTTCCCCCCCCAGAAATCCATAAGCACCCAACCCCTCTGTAACAGGATTCTAAGTAGAACTCTAACTGAACGCTGCTCCCAGGAGGGGAAGACAGCCATGACAACAACAAAATAAAGTTGTCTCTATTTGATTTGTGATGCCATCAATGTAAATGGCCCATCAGTCAGTCTGCACTACACTGTACTGCAGTTATAAACACCAGTCTCAGTGGTTTAGGTTGACAAAATCACTGCCCATTCCCATTCTGGACAGCAGGAGGTGGGCTGCAACTCTGCCCCAACTGTCCTCATTCAGGTTCCCAAGCTGAAGGAGCTGCCCCTACATGGGACAGGCTATTCTCCAGCGGAAGGAAAACGACAAATGGCCAAAGCAGTGTGACAGCTCTCAAAACTTCTACTTGGCCATGCAGTCTATCATTTCCACTCACATTCCTTGACCAAAGCAAGTCCACAGCTGAGCTCCATGTCCCAGTGGGACAGGGAAGTATGGTCCACGCAGCGGGCAGCACCGAAAGTCACCTGGCAGTTGGTGGAGGCATATAATCCTCTTACTTGAAGGGGAGTACATACTCGGGAACCAAATATACTCTGTCTGCCACAGGACTCATAACAACTAATATTTCTTATTTAAGGAAATAGTGCCCGTGCTGTCATTAACTTTGTTGCCTCAGCAACTAATAGCCAAAGATTTTTAAGAGGTTTTACCATTTGCCCCTCACTAGCAGATTGTCTAGACACCGTTCTACCTCATCTCTTCTGGTCAACTGTCTCACTCACCATGCAGGGAAAGAGTTCCATTCCTCACAGCCAGGAACTTGACACCATATGGAAAGAAGGGAGTAGAGTGGGAACTCCCATAGAGTTTGATCTCAGCTTTGCCTTGGAAGGGCTTGTCCTCGGATCCAATCCGGAGCTCTCCACCATCAGTAATGAGGATGGAGTGTGCCCTAAGCTCAATGGGTCCTGGATCCATGAAAATCAGCTTGCCTCCTAATGACCAGAAAGAAGATTGTCAGTCCTTCGGAGGATGAGGTTCACCTCCTTTTGACAGTTCTAACATCTGAGGAAATCCTCTGCATTTATACACTCTTGCAGCAATTTAGACTTATTTTATCTTGTCCTCTCTTTTAGAAGCACAAGAGAATATGGATTGGACCCCCAAGGGTAGAAGCACTATACTAAGCCAGTTTAGGCTAGCTATCACTACTCACTGCAACTCTATTTATGTTATTTTTAATGGTACTATCCCAAATGCCCAGCAATTTAGGGCTGGTTAAATAAGGGAGGAGAAGGTCACCATTTTCGTCACCTAGCAGCAGACAAAAGAAGCATATAAAATTAGGTTTAGAAACACTAAGAAACAAGTGAACGAGGAATACGAATAGAAGAAAATATGTCAAAATTACGAGAATTGTGGTAAAAGGAAATGTAATTAGGACTACCATCATGGCATTTGCAGCACTTTAGCTGGCCAACATCCATTTTGCTTTACTTTTGATGAGAAACCCAAATTTCCTTAAGAAATTGCTCTGTGCCACTGAACAGGGTTGAGTAGGACTATCAGTCACCATACCCCATCCTACCATAGCCTAAGTCATGTGCCCAGGCTTCAGATGGAAATCTGGAACAAGAGGGAATAGAAGACTGGAAATGTTTAGAGTTTAGTAATTCCAGCGGTGGCATCTAAACGAGCCTGAAAAGAGCTGCTGTTTCTGAGGCCCCCTGCCCTCACCTGCAAAGCTCCTTCAAAATGCCCTGATCACTATCACTTCTACACCTGATTTTCCAGACTCTCCCTTCAATTCTGTAAGCAACCCAACATATTCTCAATAAACTTCCTTCTATAAAAGAAAGTCAGTTTCTGCTATTTGTAATCAAATAATCTTAAACTGATACAGATACGTTTCTTCTACTATCCAAATTTTCTGTAACATAGGAATATTATTTTATAATGAAATTATATTGTGAGAATAAATACTTAAGATATTAAAACATAATTTCACCTCTATAACACTTCTCTTTAAAAGGATTTAGACTATTTGCATTCCGAACAGAATTTTCCCTGTAATGACAACATAATTAAAGCAGCCCATGTAAACAACCACTTTAACCTGCATGAGTTACTAAATCTATCTCCCTCCTGTATGTGGTTTGCAAAAGTACAGGACGATACTCTTCTATCCTGTAACAAAGTGGTTAGAGTTGTGACTTCATACTAGAAAAGCCAGGGGTCCACTTTTCCACATCCTACAACAATGTCCCATCCCAGTCAGAATAAAAGTCAAAGTCCTGACACTGGGCTCCAAAAGGCCCTTCATGATTCACCACCCACCTCCAAGCCCCCTGCAACGTCATCCCGTGAGCCTCACGCCTTCGCTCACCTGCCCTGCACATGCGGGCCCACTTGTCAGCTCTCCAGCAGGCCTCAGTTGCTCCCTTACTGCAGTGTTCTTCTGTCAGGCATCCCTGTGACTCACTCCCTGTTGTCTCCAGTCAAATGTTGACTTCTCGTGGAGGCCCTCCCTTTCCAGTCTATATAAAATAGCATGCTCTGGCCCCTTACCCAAAGACGTTTTTCTTCGTAACACTTACCATCAGGCATATTATATATTTGTGTGTTTATTGTCTGCCCACCTCTCACTAGAGGGCATGCTTTGTGAGGGCTCTTCTCTGTTTTGTTCACCTCTGTATTGCCAGTGTCTAGAACAGTGACTGATAGGTGGTTGGCACTCAATATAGAATTGTGGAGCAAATCAATATATGGTTATTTCATTTTAGAGAATCTGATTTAAGTATCTGAATTTCCTTTATGGACACACACACACACACACACACACACACACACACACCCTCTCATTTTCTCAGAGAGGATGTTGTTATTACATGTAATCTATAAATCCATACATTGTCTCAATGAGCCAAAGGTAGGCAAAGGATGCGAAGAGGCAACATGTCAGAAAAGAAATGGCTCAAAAAGCAGATTCTTCTGTTGTAAGGAGGGTCTCAGTGAGTGAGCGGCAGTGAAAGCCAAGACTCTTCAGTTGCTAAATTTTGTCCTAAATCCAATGTGCCAGGTTATTGAGCGGGATTGCTGTTCTCCAAAAACCACAACTGGGAAGGCTCAAGCATGCACTGGAGGAATGAGAGGGACCGAAGAAAAAAGCTAACATGCCTTTCGTCATTTTTGTTTACCTCTATCTCAGCAGAGATAGTGATCAATACACATTTGGCCCCATAGTCAAATGTGGAGGCCACCTCACCCCTGACCTTCAGCTCCAACATTGCACTTCGACTCTCCTCAGCCCTCTTCATCAAGCCTTCTAGTCTCGCGTCCTAAAGCCCAAGCCACACATCATCAGCAACAGTCCCAGATGCTGACGTGGACTTGACCCCTGAAAGCGTTCTCTCCTTGCAGCCACAATTTAGAACAACACGCCCCACGTGGGTATCCAGTTTCTCCCTCGGGAAAATGTGCACGGTAAGGGTCCTTCACTCAAAGAACTATGATGAGATTTCTTGAAGTGATGCTTGTAGATCGTTGGCCTCAGTCTGACACCTGTTAGACACTTAATGTAGTGGTGGCAGTGGCTACTGTCAGACTCATCTGCTCGCCCCCCACTGTTGCCAATTACTACTCATCTACACAGTTCCTCCAACACTCAAGCACTACCGGACCACCGCCTTCCAACACCTCGCCGTTGGCAGGCCCGCCTTTCCTTCTGAAACATGGTGCGGCAATCACGCACTCCGGTGAACTATCTGAGAAGCGAGCAACTCTCCTCTGATCTATAGGCTTGATGCTGGAGCAGCAACACTTCCAGACTTCCAAAGGACCTACTGGCGATTTGGACTTTAATTTTCCCTTCCACTCTCATGCCAATGGCAAGAATAATCATTAGAAATGCAATAATAATCCTTAATTCTTCTGTGAACAAGAGGAAAGAAATGTGACCTGTTTCCTAAAACTTTTCATTCCCAGCCACGTGTCATTAATGTCCCAACTAATTCTCTTCAATTGGTGGACCATGGATTTGCATGGCATGGCATGCCTCCTCCATTACAACCCGGCAGGGAATCTGAACTGACCTTGATGAGCAAGTGGTGGAAATAGGGGGCAGAGTGTCTACTGGCTTCTGAAGGACCCTCAGTAAGTCCCATAAAATTGCTGGGTCTCCGATTACCCAGTTTCCAAATCTGCCCTACTCCCTGCCCGGGGATGGTCTGTTTTTTTCATTATTCACATGCGGAACAGAACCACGCATTCACTGAGACTCCTTCCAGCTCTAGAACATTGGACATTTACATCTTCAAGAGTGCACTCGGGTGTGCCAATACTGGAGGAAACATGGAGCTTGTGTTTTCCTGACACCACCCATCCTGCAGTGGACTTTGAATTTCACTTGAGAAAAGTATCCCATACACAATCAGAAATCCAAATAATACTACAGGGAAAACAAGGGTGCTAACACTTACTGAGCACCTACCCTATGTCAAAATCTTTAGACATGTTGTCTGAAATGACCATCAAAACAAGCCTATGAGGTTGGCATCACACTCCATATTTTGCAGACCAGAGGGCAGGCTGGGAGAGGGGGTCTGTCTCAGCCTAAAATAAGCCAAGCCAGCATTGGAGCCCAGGACCACCTGCCAGAAGAGCTCATATTTTCTGCACTTCGGCAAACCCTCCCAGGTTGCTTTTTTATTAATTAGAATTATCATAGTTACATTTAAGGAAAAACACGTGTTAGCTTAAGTTAAGTTTGCCTGTGGCTTGTTTATGTACGATTTATTTTCACTTTGTTAATGTAGATATACCTCGCCTCATTCCAAACAGGATCTGAGGCAGATTACAAGGATTAGTGGGTGAATTTATAAACCTGGGCTTTGTCCCTTGTCACATCAAGCCAACTATTCAACACACTAAAACAAATTGGTAGAAATTTAAAAACGTCATTTACTGATGGGAGCTAATAATGACGCTAATGAAGGGAGAAATCTCAGCCCAAAGAAAATGAATGATTTGTGTTGGCAAGAGTACTAAAAACAGGACTAATTAATTAATATGATAACCATTATTCCCAGCTAAAAAGCCTCCCCTCCTTCCTTATCAGCGGCAAGGATAAAGAAATCTAGGTAAATTAAGAAGAGAGTTTGATGAGGAATTCAGCTCTTTTTAATTGGAATAATTAAAAGCGATAACCAAAAGGAAAGCTTCTTAGAGTGAAGGAATGGAAGGTTTATACTCAAGCTAGCCCTGCGCCGAGGCCCTGAGTGTTGTATCCTCACACTTTATTAGCTTAAAACAAATATCCAGTGGGCCGGTGCGGAGTGTAGTGGCTTCGTATGGGAGGGCAGAGGGAGGACTTTATTCCTCCACTTTATAGAGCTTGACCACATTTCTGAACACTGAAATAAAGCACAGGGCTGAAAGTGGCCTGTGGCCGTGACCCTTCAATGGCTTGTTATGATTGTTCATGAAAGCCGAGTCTGTCCCACAAGTGACCTTGGGTAATTTCATAAAAATCAATCAACCATCATGATTGCTACTTCCCCTCTAAAATAAATAAATGAACACAACTTTTTACATGTAATCACTTCTTTCCATTAAACATCCCTTTTATTTCTTTTAAAGGGAAGTCAAAGGGACTTTTAGCAGCTAGCTAATGTTTGCAAAGTCCATCAAAACCCATTTTTGGCTAAGCCTACAATTAGCCATCCTCTGTAATAACCGCAAAACGATTTGTTGTATGTGTTTTGAAAACCAACAACAACAACAACAACACTGTTCTAGCTATTTTCCCCCTCACTGTAAAAATTTGGAGTATAAATATTTTACTGCACGATAAGACTCTGAAAGAGCCGGCTATACCTTCCATCCTCAATTCTTTCCCTCCCTTTCCTTGAGCCCGCCCCAGCGGGACCTTTGCCTGACAAGTCTATCAGAACCGGTCCTGTTATGGTCACAATGGCAACCACATTGCTGAATCCAAGGCCCGATGCTCTGTTCTCACCTGTCCTGAGTGGCCAGCACTATCTCACACACTCGGTCACTCCTTCTTTCTTGAAACTCCTTCCCCTCCCTTGCCAGTGCTGGTTTTCCTCCCCCCACCTCTCAAGCCCCCCCCCCCCCAGTTTCCCCCACCTGATTCCTCCCAATTGTCCCACCTACTGGCACCTGGAGTGTCTCCACCACTTTTCGTACCATTCTCTGAACCATGTGTCGGGTGTCTCACCTTGTCCTCGGGTTTTAAACACCATCACAGGCTAATTGCCGATGACACCCGAATTTCTATCTCCAAGGCCCACCTCTGCCCTCCACTCAAACTCATGCACCCAGCGACCACTCGACATCTCCACGTAGATGTCTCACAGGCTCCCCAACTTAGCACACCCGGAAAATGAACTCCTCGCCTTGCGCCACGGATCATCCCACAGTCCGGCCGAGGCCGCAAAGGGCAACTCCATTCTTCCAGGTGCTCAGTCTGAAAATCCTCGGGTCAACATTTCACTCACAGCCAAGCCTCCAGGAAATTTTGTGCCTTCTTCCTTCAGACAATCCCCACGATCCAACCACTTCTCACCACTTCCACATCTACCATTGGGGTCTAAGTCACTCTCATCTCATCCCTGGATGATTGTAACAGCCTCTCAACTCAACTCCCTGCTTCTATGCCCACCCCCACCCCCACCCCAGGGTCTACTCTCAAAACAGCACCTAGTGTGATTCTTTTCTTTTATGTAAACCTTATCATGTCACCTCTCTGCTCAGAGTCTCCAATGGCTCCCACCACACTCAGAGTCAAAGCCTACTAAACCCTACAGGGTTGGTCCTCGCTGGCACAATCTCACTCTGCTCTCCCTCGGGCTCACAGTCCTCCTGCGGCACTGACCTTCCTGCTACCCCGCCTCACAGCCTTTGCCTCACTGTGCGCAAATCCCCGCAACCACCACCAAACTCCCTCTCCACATTTCCTGCTCCATTGTTCTCCATGCTGCTCAGCAAATCTCACAAAAACTGTAATCTCCTCAACTGGACTACTTTCTTCATAGACATAAACTCCACAAGAGCAAGAATTTTGGTCCATTTCGTTCACACCCATTGCCCCTGTGCCTAGAACAGTGCCTGACATATGGGAGCCCTGGCAAGTGGTCACTAAATACTGGTTGAATAAGGAAGAGTTGAAGTTATAGAAGTGAATGAGGTCTCCCATGGAGAGTGAGAGCAGAAGAGAGGTAAGAGAAACAAACTGTCAAATATTATTATTCAAAAACTAGAATAAAGTGAGAAAGTAGCAAGATTTTTGGGTGTGGTTCAAAGAATTAGGTGAATAGAACATTTGGAAGATTGTAGAGACATAAGCTCTAGGAAGAACTTCAAGAAGTGTGAAGGTGGTAGATGAAGATGTCATTATGTCATTTTTAGAAGACTCGGGGGAGAGAGGGTGCAGAGCAAGAGTGCACTTGTTTAGGTGAATGGCAGGTGGTAAAATGAACCCAGGGAGAGTGACTCCAGGGTTAAGCAGAGGGAAAGCCAGAGGTGAATGGACGCAAGACCCAGGCAGGCATCTGAGCACTTCAATTAACTAGATCAATCTATAACCCAAACTAGATCATTCATTGCTCAAAGCCTGAACTACCTAAATTTTTATATGTAAATTATCCAGTTTACTTATTTCTATTGATTAACCTCCACTCAGCTTTTTGTGTCAACCGCAAATAATTCCTTAAAATGTTTAGCAGCCTGTATCTGGTTATCCTTCCAGTTGCTATGCAGTCAAATAGATAGGGAAGCTTGTGGAATTTCCTTTCCCTGGAGAATTATAGATGACTATCCATTCTGGATGGACAGACCCCCCTCTGCCTGGGTAAGAATGGCTGGCTGAGTGATCCGGGCACATTGCTGCACCCTACTGTACCACGTGGCTGTGGAGGTAGGCGTCAGGAGGAGGTGAGAGAGTGGGGGAAAAGGTAGTAGTGGGGGAAGCCAGCCACAGCCCGAAGCCTACGTTGTGTTGGGGATGCACACAGCTTCCTTTGTTGGCAAGATCCGGATTAAGCTTGTGCCTGATCCACTGGAGCAGAGCCTGGAAGCCTTCGAGGTGGGCTTGTCCCCAGCCAGAAAGGCGGAAAATCAATTTGGCTGGCAAACGAGAGCCCCCAAGAGCTCAGTGCACGCTCCATAATCCTATCCACTAGCAGCTCAGGAAATAGATGCCTGAGCCCTCACATATTCATGGGGGATGTGAGGCATAAATCAGGCTTTAAGGATTGGGGGCAAAGGGAATGGACTCTCTGGCTGGCTACTAATTAATCAAGCACAGAACACCTAAACCTAGCAACCTGGGAGCAAGCCACACACACACCGGCACAGGCTGCGGCTGCTGCTTTTCCTGATGGTTTTTTTGGGTTTTGGGTTTTTTTTTTTTCATTTCAATTAAAATAGATATCAAATGAAATTTTCTCCCTTAGCTGATGCTGCTTATGCATCCCCCTGTTCTTGCTTTAATTAAAAAACATGCTTATTGCAATACTTGCCAGAATCACTTTAACGGTATTTTAATTGTAATGTCTCTGCCTGATTAAAAAAAGAAAATATGAACCAGAAAGTGTGGGCAAAAATGTTCTCGGGATGCAGGAAAAGAATCACCCACCTCCCCAAAATGGATGCCACATACTAATTCCTTAATTAGCCTGGTATGCCTGTCAAATGAGCAATGTAGATGGGGAGAAGACATATCTGAAATAAAATCACCAACTCAGAGCCACAAACAATAGCAGTCAGGAGAAATCATTTTTAGCAGCTCCGTTTTCCCTGGCAGGACAGAGAACTAACTACATCTAACAAAAACCGCCGTGCTCAGGATTGGCCCATGCAAGGTGCCCAGCCAAGTTTTCATAGCTCTTTGCAAAGAGTCACATAACCTTTGGGAATCGAGTAGCAGGCCTGGGTTAATCGGCTTCCAGTCCTGACAGTAATATATGGCTCCCTTTATTGTTTTAGGCTAGTAGTTCTCAAACTTGAGCGTGCATCTAAATCCCCTGGAGGTCTTAAAACACAGATTGGCGGGCCTTCTGCCCAAAGCAGTTCTGCTATGGGGCCCCAACATTCACAGTTCTCGCAAGGTCCCAGGTGATGGTGATGCTGCTGACTGGGGACCACACTTTGAGAACCACTACTCTAGTCAATTAAGCGATTGATCTAGGTGTCCATAGTCTTGGGCTGTTTGCTATCATCTAAAATAGGTGGAGAAATACAAGGTGGGGATTGCAGATTAATTCACTTCATCATTCAACCAACATTTGCTGTTATTTCCCAGCCTTTCTGCTAGATGTTGAAGGAAAAAAATGTGAAAAATACAGTCTCTACTACTACAAGGTCAAGGTGAAGTTTAATTGCTGCAGGTGAATAAAAATACCCTGGTTTTAGCGCATTGGCCAGCTTTACAGACAATGGAGAAAGAAGATAAAGATTGTGAGTCAGCTTTTGCTTTTTCTATGACACATAAAACTCATTAAATTAACTTTATAAATTGATTAACTATATTAATTACAACATTTAAACCTATTTGTGGAAAAGAAACTACATAGAAATATTTAAAGGAACTGAAACACAGATACAAATAAATGCCTTTGTCGTTACAGCTACCGTTATCAATTGTTACTTAACTAAACCTTGGTTTCTTTCTTTTTTTTTTTTTTTTTAAGATTTTATTTGTCAGAGAGAGAGAGAGTGCAAGCGCAAGCAGGGGGAGCGGGAGAGGGAGAAGCAGGTTCCCCACCAAGCAAGGAGCCCGATGTGGGGCTCGATCCCAGGACCCTGGGATCATGACCTGAGTTGAAGGCAGACGCTTAACCGACTGAGCCACCCAGGTGTCCCAAAAAATCATCACGTCCTTTTACCAACACAGCTTCTGGCATTTCAGTACACAAGACCCTCAGCTGTTCATGGATTTCTAAAAAGTCACTTAAGACCTCAGAACGAAAGCTCTTTATAAGGAGAAAAGAAAAGACCAGCATGTGTGCACACATGTACACACACATATGCACATATATGCATAAACTTGGGGCCTTTGTTGATGGCTATGCACATTGATGTAATTCTTTTGGAGAGAAAATGGCAACAGATAGCAAGAGTCTTTCATATTTTTACACTTTGACTATCCATCAATTACACTCTTAGCAATTTATTAAAAGCTAAGCATTTAACAGAAAAATAAGTGTATGCAATGGGCATATTTTTCCAATACTGTAAATAATAAAATTTGGAATATTACAATAAAAAAAAAAAGAAAAGACCAGAAAAAAAAAACCCACGAACAAATGAAACAAACCAACAAAAAAAAAAACCTACCTTTTCTTTAAAGTCTGTACCAGGCAGGTAAAAATCTCCCTTGCTACCAAATTACTCATTCATTCAAATAATCCCCTCCCTTCTGCCAAAGTTCAAATTAGCATTGACCCAATCACAGTTTTGAATAGCCCTCCAATTTGATACATTTCTCTAAGCAATTCAAAATGTTCCAGATATAATTGTTCTCTGAATATTGTAAACATAAATTGGCTATAGCACAACTTCACGAGGTTTCAGGTCACAGTTGTTTCCTCATAGAATTTATTTATTTAAAAAATGAGAATACCTCCTACTTTTTCCTGACCCCCCAGGAATATGACAGTACATGAGAAATGAAAGTGATGAAATGCTTGGTCTCTGATATATTTTTATATGTATAAGAATCCCAGATACATAAGCATCCCAGAGTTCTAGTCCTGCTTTCAGCCTGGATAGACAGGATGTGCAAATCATTAAGCAACAAATGAGGTAAAGCGGTAAGGAGAGACCAAACCCTGAAGGACTCCATAAGCCATATTTAGGAGTTTAGGCTTGATCTCAAAGGCTAAGGGAAAGCCAGTGAAGGGTTTTAAGTAAGGAAGTTTAAAATATTTATCTTTCATTACTGAAAATATTAAAGCTTCTGTGCTAGGAAGGGACTGGTCCCTTTCGGTAGCATTTTTCATGTCACAACATTCAAGTTGTCAAGACATAAAACTGTAAATTGTTTAATATCTATCTATCTGTCTGTCTGCCCATCTATGGAAAGCATGTCCTTTCTCATAGCAATGGCTTATCTTTCATTTAAGGCTAATCAAGTGTGTCTGGGACTGTTCTCTGGAGGTAAATAATGTAAGTCATTGTCTGATTGGGAAAAATAAGGGGTTTCAGAGCCAAGTGTCCCCCACAGTAAAAAGCCTTTGTCTCTGATCTCCTGATACACAAATAGTAAATGAAATTGGTCACCGTCTGGACTAATCCACTAACATTTGAGAATACCAGGAAGGACTCTGATTATAGAGAAATCTACAACTAACATTAATCTGCCTCTTTAGGTCAGAAATTCATTCATTAGTTCGCTCAGTCCACAATTACTTGAATACCTACTATGTGCCTGAAGATATAAAGGTCCAGCAACACAAACGTGAGCAAACACAGACCTGGTTCCTGCTTCCTTGAGCTTATAGCCTTACACCGCACCTTCTCTGAAGGTAGAAGGAATTAAAAAACACACTCTAATATTAAATATGTAGATCACCAGGAAAAGACTGACACACACAGAGACACACAAGGTCAAGGGAGTTAAGGGTGGATTTCAAAAAAAGTCCAGTTATTTCTCTCTGATGCTGACTTCTTCATCAGGCTTCCCCTTTTGCCTCCTGCAAAGCCCAGCACATTCTGGAGCACCATGCTTGAAAATACAGGGAAGAAATTACATTAACTCCTTTACTGCACTTCCCGTCTACAAAGGGAAGAGAGTCACCATCATCTGCATTTTTCCACTTTGACTTGAGGTCCGGCACCTTACTGAAAGCTAAAGGAGAATCTGTGGCTGCCTTGAATTTCAGCTCAGGCCCCCAATTTCCTGACCAAAATGTAATAAGCCCACCTTGCTGCCCTGTCTACACCTCCTGATCGCCCCTCCTGCCTTGAAGGGTCGCTATGGTTCAGCCGGAAGAGGAGGCAATTCAGTCGATCTCCTTTTTCAGCCAACTTCCAGATAAATTATTTTAAATTTATAATTTTATAATTTACAAAATTTATATAATTTATATGACTATATATAAATTTATATAATTTCTAATTTTCTAATTTATAAAAATATAAATTTATAAATTACTTTAAACATTTGTAACAAATGTTACCAGCCCCCCCAACTCCCTCATGTTGACCAAGATATTATATAGTTAAAGAAAGAAATATTAATACAGAATATTTCATTTTTAGCAAAGCTCCAGGCTGCCCGCAGATAGAT
>NW_027397084.1:10271181-10281011 GCF_003265705.2 Callorhinus ursinus
GCTCCAGGCTGCCCGCAGATAGATTTCTTTTAAATCCGTGCTGACATCTGTGAAGTCGAAATTATAAGTAGGGGGTAATCTGCCCAGTGACTCACACGGACCTGATGCACAGAGAAACCACAAGTTCTGTCCCAGGGAAGTCCTGCCTCATGGCATTCCCAGATCATGGCACTGCAAAACGTTATCTGAGGCATGCACTTACTGCAACTGAGCCTGACTCCTTACTAACTAGAAGGCACCACGTGGAGAATCCCTGGGGTCAAAAAGGCTATGCTGGGTACGGCACTGAGTACCTCACTCTGAACTCCTCAAATCCTTGCCAAGGATGAAGAAACTCCACCATGAACTAAACAGTGGCTCAAGCGAAGGTGGCTCATCTCAGTGGGCCAAGAATATGCATTTGCATGCCCTAGACATCCCAAATATAACAGACTAGAAAGATCTGAGCATCTTCACAACTGGAGACCACAAAAAAATGGGAGAAAATAAGACCATATGCCGAACAGCGCCAGAAAAACACGCTTCCGTGAAGTCAAAATAACAAGGAAAATGGAGACAACCAAATGGATAGACTCTGCTACTGCCATCTCTGTGTCTTTCCCTCTCTTGCCATAGCAAGAAAAGCACTTCAATATGTATTCCAAAGATAACAGAAGCAAAAGCAATCCAAGGTCCTTATTACCAAGCTAATTCTTTCAGTAATCCAGTTTGCTTTGTATATAGAAGCAGCCACTCTCTGTAAATAAAATTGCAACTTAGGACTGATATTTCAGCCATCTCTTCTGTTATCCCATCAGGTCCGGAAAAAAACAAAACAAAACAAAACCTGTCATTAATTGGGTGCTTACTCAGGACCAGGCCCTGCGCTAAGGGCTTTACAAACATTCCCCCAACTAATAATACTCAAAACATCCACCTGAGTTGGACAACACATTGTAGACTTGCCCCACAACAGTAAACAACAAAGGTTAGCCATCATCACTATTGTTGCTGCTGTTAGAACAGGCATGACCCTCATGAGGAGAAACGTGAGGTTTATGGAGGCTATGCAACTTGTCCAAGGTCACGGGGCTAGTAAGAAGCAAGGCCCAGATTCAGACTCAGTTCTCTCTGGCTCAAAAGCCTGCCAAATATTTAACTGCTTTGGTATACACCAGCAGACCAAGAAATGGAAAATCACATTAAGAGAGACCAGTGCACTATTCAGCAGCCACAGAGACTAGAAACAAGTCTCTGCTCAAGCCCTGTAAACAGATGGCATTGTAAGTAGTAAGAAACTGAAATGTCTTCCTTTTGAAAGCCCAACACCAAGGGAAGAGTGGTTTCCAGAGTTCATCCTCCCCTGATTGGCCCTTTCATTTTTTTTTTTAAGATTTTATTTATTTATTTATTTATTTATTTATTTATTTGAGAGAGAGCACGAGCATGAGAGAGGACAAACGGGGGGGAACAGCAGAGGGAGAGGGAGAAGCAGACTCCTCACTCAGCAGGGAGCCCGATGCAGGGCTCGAACCCTGGACCCTGGGATCATGACCTGAGCCAAAGGCAGACGCTTAACTGACTGAGCCACCCAGGCACCCCATAATTGGCCCCCTTTTTTGATCATTATCTCTAGGCCACTTTATGTCAAACTGCTTGACCACCAGAAGAGACAGAAATTCATTGCTTCATTCAGAAAATATGAATGTTTCTCCAACTGCAGACCGCAAACTCAAGTTCCTTGCCCAGGATGCATAACAGCTCTGACAAGGGGGTAACGTCTCTCCTTTGTTATTATGGCTCATCATAATTACTTGGGATAAAATAATAAATTTTAATTCAGCAATGCCTATGGCCGTTGGGCATCTTAACATAAAAGAACGAAAAATATAATTAATTAAATCAAGGCAATATGCCTATTTCCATCCAAGCTCATTAGTATTAATTGATTGGGTTAATTCTCTTTTGTGTTTAACAGTACCCCCTAAAAAATCATCTAAAAAAAAAAAAAGACAAGAGAAATGGAAGGAAGAAGTAGAGACAGTAAGTAAATGAAAGTTCTGGATATCTTGTTAATTACGGCAAAATAACAATAAATACAGCTGAAGCTCTTATGGTCACAAAATTAAGATGCCATTTTTTAATGAAGTTCAGGAATCAGGATGTACAGCATCATAAGTAATGGTGAAAATTTTGCCTCAAAGACATTTATAACCCTCCTTTCTACTATATAAGTTGTTCTAGTAAGAAAAGAATGTCAGTTCTATTTTACAGATGGAAATACAAGTAAGGCACAGAGAATTCAAGACTCTTGAGGGCCGTATATAGAAGTATTGGTTTTCCTGATGTAGGGGCCTAGTCTTCTACATATTAGGAGGCTGGCTTCCGTGAATGGAAAAATAATATAGAGGATGCAATATTTTCATAAAGTAGTTCTAAATATGGTTGTCAGGTGATCTAGTTTCACTGTTGGTATCAGCAAAAGAAAGAAAATTCCACTCAGCTACTTTTTTGATACCATTAATGGGTATGAAAAAGAGAGACAGTAATGAGATTCAGAGACTGAATTACTGTTGATGATGATGATGATGATTCAATCTCATATTTGAATAACTTTTTATTCTCTCTTAAGAACTTTCATGCATATTATAGAGAAGAGAAAACATTAAAAGTTTAGAGCTATGCTAGCAACCAGATTTTTGAGAGTTGGAGTCCTTTACCAGTTTCAAATGCCTTTTAGAAACAGAAAAATAATCTACCAATGGATTTTATATTTCTCACAACTCATAACTGCATATGTTTATATATAGATATATGTATGTGTGTATGTAAACATATATGTACATTTGTGTGTATATGTATGTGCATATATACATGTGTGTTTACCTGTGTACCTATACATACATACATATCTATATATGTGAGAACGACAAAGGACAGTAAAAGTTAGGAAAAGTAATAATTAAGGGCACCTGGGTGGCTCGGTCATTAAGTGTCTGCCTTCGGCTCAGGTCATGATCCCAGGGTCCTGGGATGGAGCCCCACATCGGGCTCCCTGCTCAGCGGGAAGCCTGCTTCTCCCTCTCCCACTCCCCCTGCTTGTGTTCCTGCTCTCACTGTCTCTCTCTTGTCAAATAAATAACTAAAATCTTCAAAAAAAAAAAAAAGAAAGAAAGAAAAGTAATAATCAGGAAAGCAAGAGTTTAAAAATTACGCTTCTTAAATTTCATCCAGGATCTGAACTCTGCACCATTTTACTTGTCCATCAACCATCAACATATGGTTTTATTCAACCATCAACACATATTTGGTGCCCTAGACACTGAAGAGACGGTAGCAAATAAATTGCTGAGGTCATTTGCCTTTTTGAGCTTTTTCTAGCAGAGGAAGCAGACTATAAACAAACAAGGAAATTTATAATATGTTCTGTGGTGATAAATGTTATGAAGAAAGGTAAAGCAAAATAAATAAGAAGTGGTTCCAATTTCAGAAAAGATGACCAGCAAGGCCTCTCTTGATAAGTTGACATTTTCTCAACGAGCAAACAAAATAAGTGAGCCACATGAATAGCTGGAGGAAGAATATTCCAGGCAAAGGACATTATGTGCAAAGCCTGAGGTAGGTGTACACCTGGTATAATTTTAGAAGAGCTGGAAAAGAGTGAGTGAATGAGGAAGATGGATCAATGAAGAGATCAGAGGTTTGATAATGGTAAGGTTAGATGGGAAGCCACTGGGAGGTGTTAGAGGAAAGAAGTATAAGATCTGACATGTTTTTAAAGGATGTGTACAATAAACTATTGGGGGTTTATTTTTAGCATATGGCATAAAAGTCAAATACCAATGATTTAAAACACATAAAGTAACTTCAGAGGTAGGCAATCCAAGTTTCCATGCTACTAAGGCAACTCCAAATTCATCAGGGTCCTGGGTTTCTCCCATTTTTCTGCTTCCCCATTCTGAATGAGCCACTTCATTGTCCAAGACGGCAGCTGAAAATGGAGCTATCACATTTACATTCCAAGAAGCAAAGAAGAGGAAGAAGGAAGGACCAATAGGGCATGCCTCCTATTGGGTCCACTCTACTTTAGGACATTTCCCAGATGTCCTGTGCCACACCTCCCCTTATATCTCATTGACGAGCTCTTAGCCACAAGGCTGTGTCTAACTGCAAAGAAGGCCAGGAAATATAGCATTTTAGCTGGATACATTGCTGCCCCAAATAAAAATTGGGGATCTTCTACTAAGGAAGACAAAGAATCAGAAACACGAGAACCAATTACAAGGCCATTTGAAATGGTCCCAGCCAAAAATTATGTTGGTTAGGACTAGGTTGGTACCAATGGAGGTGTTGATATATGAGACACATGTCAAAGGTCTAGACAAGAATCAATGATGGCTTGATCATGGGATGTGAGAAAAAGAAAAGAAGTCCAGGATGATTCCAAGGTTTTTGGCCTGAGCCACTGAATATTTACGGTTCCATTATGCAAGATGGGGAAGTTCCTCAAATTTAGATTCTCTGTGTATATGGATGCTCAAAACTTGTCTCATTCATAAATAATAGGCTCTTCACCTCCTCTCCACTACCCAGTTCTAATCTAACATCCTCGATACCCTGAGTCCTCTGGACCAGATTCAGCCTAACTTCTTGCAACACATTATTTTAGAATCAGATATTTTACTTTTTTTATATTTGCTCCCTAATTAGTTTATTTAGTGATATGCACATTATTGACATTAAGCATTATTCTTCACTTTTTCTCGTATGTCATACGAGTTCCTAGGCCACTTACGAAGTATCCATAAGTCATTGACTGAATCAAATTTGACCTCTGCCCCTTCCCTGTCTTCATTCTTTCTAGAAGCTATGACCCATACATGTATGACAAAAAACTCAGTTTCATTCCAGGCAACCCTGCTTCTTGCCAGCAACTCCTGTACCTATATGTATAGAAACTGGTATCTACTACTTAGCCTCACATTCCTACCAATGGCCCTACTCTCCAAGAGAAAGACAGGATCCTTCAGGTAACTCCCTCTCCCTCTCCACAGGATGAGGGTTTGCTCTTCCAAACCTAGCTCACTTACTTCAAATAATTTGAGACTGAAATATATTGCCTGGACTGTGAATATTAATAAAAACCACTTTTGAAAGGTGACAGGTTGGGGCAAGTATTTGCATTATTTTGATCTTGAAATCTCCAAGAGGGAGAAGCCAAGTGTATATTCCACATGTCCTTGCCTTTCTCTCTCTCTGATGCCTCGTCCCCTATCTTCAGTCTCTGGCCCTATCAGCACCTTTCCTTGATTGAACCTGGAACTAATGGGATATCCAGAGACTCAGCTGGGCAAGACTTCTGCTGGGAAAGTTCTCCCAAATGATATCAAAATAAGGCAAAGACCCTGAGAGCCTAAAGGTCATCCCATCCCCCAGCAGCATTTGACTCCTGGTTAAAGGTCTACAAAGAGCATCTTTAAGTTGAAATTTTAAGTCTGTAATTTTCCTGTCATTGCTAGTCCTTAGGTAGTTGATGTCCATCAATAAGTCAGTATTCCCCAAAGCCACTGGTCTCTCTCTCCCTCTCTCTCTCTCTCTCTCTCTCTCTCTCTCTCTCTCTCACACACACACACACACACACACACACACACACACACACACACAAAGACAGGTCAAGAGCCCAAGCTGACAGACCATTTTTCTTAAAGGTACTAATTAACTCATTTGTCTGAAAACTTCTTCCTTGCTACCAGGGAGGTAAAAAAACCTTCTAAAATACAGAATGTAAGATGCCTCATCAGAAAAACCTGATGCCATCCATAAGAGACAGGTATCAATGTTACATCGGTTTATCCCTTTCAAAATATTTTATTTTCCCTTATGTAGCCATTCTCTTACTTCAACAAGAGCAAATGCCCCTGTAAGTGTTAAATATATTTTTAATGAAAAGTAGTGTTTTAGTGCAGAGTTTTATAGCTACCCATAACTAATCACATTTCCAAAGCTATTTTCCTTTGCCAGTGAAGACTGACACTTTGATCACCATTCCTTGTTATCAGCCACTGAAGTAGGCAGTGATTTTTATTCTCATTTAGCAGATAAGGAAACAAATGGTCACAGAGGTGGACTAAGGACTCAGTCATTTGGTGACGCCGTAGAGGAGTTGAAATTTGCATTCTCAGTCTAGTCCAACCTCCCAGACCCTAGAGCTATGTGGCCGGCTGTGCAATAAGGAAGCCTCTTTATACGACTTTCCATGGGACCCGGAAGTCAAAACCACAACAGGGTAAAAGCAGGAAGACATCACTTTCTTGGCAGGGAATTTCAAAGGCAACAGCGTCAACCAGTTTCTGAGCATTTTGCTACATTGTGGGGGCTGCCCTGGACAAGCATGACTACAAAGTGCGTGAATAAAGAAGCGTATTCTTTGACAACACTGTTAACCTTCCTGTATTTGAAAAAAATAAAATAATTAAGCTCTGTGCTTACAAGAGGCAAAAGACAGGGCCTTCATTTTGAACCCTCTGACCACTTCTTCCTTTTATAGTGAAATTTCAGTTTGTTCCCAGAGTGAAGTTGTCAGTCAAGTTCTGGAACTTATCCAAAAAGTTCCCCTCCCTCCTGCTCCCCCAAAGTGATAGAATTATATAGAGTAATGCCACCACCAAACTCCACAGACCTTTAACGTGCAGTAAGCTGAGGATGCTCGTGTTGGTATCAAGCAGCAGCGACTGACCATTCTCTACCGTGACGTTGTCGCCATCTTCTGGCACTCTCTCAGGAAACCAGCTGTGAGCCCTCGACCACCTCCAGCAGAACTGAAAGGAAAAGTTGCCCTGGAAAACAGGTTTAACGTTTTGTTTTGTTTTAAAGCAGGTTAGTATGGAGGGGATCAATCTAAATGGAAACGTCTTAAACTAAAAATAATTTACATATAATGTCAAATGTCTCAATAAAATTAGTCACCCTCTCTTCCTCACACCACTAACTCAAAAAGGGAAAAATACAGAAGGGGCAAAGTTACACTTCAAATGTCTCTGTGTCGGCCACTGGAATTCTCCAACAATGTCCCGTTGCTAATGTTTTCTGACCTTCTTTTTTTTTTTTTTTCCAGGACAGGCCCCCTTCTACCTAACAGACGGGGTCGATTCCATTTTTTATTTTCACAGACATGTATTGAGTCTTGAACAAAAAGTCATAAGTAGCCTGGAATAGAGAGAATTAAAATGTTCTGCTTGATGGGTGGCATTTTGCTTTATGTAATTGGTATCATTTTTCACTGGCTCTACTGCCAAGTGTCCCTGTTTTATAGGAACATTCCTCTTTCTAAGTGTTCTGATCCATCCTCCCACTCTACCTCTTTTTTTTTTTTTTTTTTATTGTTGTTGCCTTTCCCTCTGAGCTTGGTGCGTCAGTGCTGAAAACGAAATGCATGGGTGAAATGGCCACCGACTTCATATGGTAGCCCAGAAGCTTTGAGTGAGGGGAAGGGGGGGAGGCTGAGAGGACTCGGGATGAGGAAGCACCCCCTCCCCACCCAGCCTCCAGTCTCCCTCCCAGAACTGTTAGCTTTCCTTTTTTAATTAATGGTCAGACTGAAGTCACATGTTTTCGGAAGAGGAATGTGAAAACCACAGAAAGCAGTATTCAGTTCATGCAAGAGGCCGAAAACATGTCTAAATGTCTTGTGCAGTTATGGGACTATAATTATGATAAGTATAATAAAATCAGAATCGAGAAGGTGTTTCCCTCAAGGTAGTACATACAACATGTGTCTGCCTCTTTCCACATGCTTCTTCTTCCTGCCCAGATTCCAACCAAATGTGAAGCCTGAATTCCTATAAAAGAACTGCCTAGAAGGTCCTCTCGTGAAGTGTTAGAGGCAGATGGGAGAAGATCATTAAGAAGGGAAGGCATGTTTATAATACCAATAACTACACCTACACAGACATAGTACCCTAGAGTATTTCTGAGAGAGAGAAAATGGAAAAATGTATAGCCAGAAGAGCCAGCAGATTTTCCAGGAGAGTGTACTGACCCCCTAGCTCAATAGTCTTGAGTTGTCTACCCAACCCAATCACCAACAAGCCTTTGGCATAAGGAAAAGCAGGATCTTTTCATGCTCTCCACCTACAAATGAGAAAAAAGCCAGTGACTCCTCTCAGTTTAAGAGATGGAAAAGCATAAGGCATATTGATCAGCCGCACCAGCACCATGAAAAGAAGGGCTGGTATGTGAGCATCTTTGCGAGTTGTATGAACCATCTCCCCACGATGACCATCCATAGACTCAAAAAGTCAGAGAGAAGTTTAGCTCTCTACTGATTTCACACTGAAGCTAGGCAAAGGGAGGTGAAATTTCACAAAGTGGTCCTTAACAGGCTATACATTATATGTTCTTAGAATCTCTTAATTCACTCCCATAAAATCCATAAAGAGGAAAGGGGGGTGAATAGGAGGAACCTGGAATGGAATTAAGTGGTGAGAAGGTGGAAGATGCTGAACCGGATGAAGAAGGTAAAGTCAACAGCAGAGAAGTTGAACCAGAGGACTTTCAAAAAAGCCTAAGGGGCGCCTGGGTGGCTCAGATGGTTGAGCGTCTGCCTTCGGCTCGGGTCATGATCTCCAGGTCCTGGGATCGAGCCCCACATCGGGCTCCCCGCTTGGCAGGGAGTCTGCTTCTCTCTCTTCTTCTGCTTCTCCCCACTGCTCCTGCTCTCTCGCTCTCGCTCTGTATCTCTCTGTCTCAAATAATAAATAAAAAAAAAAAATTCTAAAAAAAAAGCCTAAGTTCCTAGAAGGTCAGAAATGGAGAGATTCTAGAGAAATCCTGTCCCTCCATTTTAAAGGAAGTCTCTCAGCTTAGAGCTGTGTAAGGTGCAGAGTCCCTCAGCACCACCATGAAAAAATCAGAGGCTCACGAGGTGGGGCCCAGGGAACTGTCCTGTTCATGATCCATCAGATAACACTTCCGCATCAAAGTTTGAGGACGAACTCGAGGCAAGGGCTAGAGGGGAGGGAGATGTATCCCAAAAAGGAACCCAGACATTTCCTCCAAACCAGCCTCTGAAGCTCAGAGTCTTAAGGAAGGCCAGCAAGCCTGGTGAGATGGGGTGTGGATGAGTTAGTTGTAAGGAGTTTGAAGGACTCAGCAGCACAGCTCTTCCTGAGACATGAACCTGGTGATCAGATCCATACCCCAGCTACAGAACAACAACAACAAAAAACAAAGCTCATGACCCTCACGGTGAAAAGATCTGGAACAATTAGACATTAATTAGGTATGTAAGAGGGTCAAAGGAAGGCCATTCCATGGTATCTTCCATTAATTGAGAACATCTTAACACTTACAATTAGCACTGATACCTGTTATCTAGAGCTGTCTTCCATGTGTTACAACATCTTGGTCCAGCCTGGCCACCTTCAAAAATTGCTACACTCAGTCCCCACCTGGCAAGTGGAAAGGTTAAATATTGTTACCTCCTCCTCACTTTTGAGGAAACAAAGGCTCAAAGAGTTTGAAGGATGTACCAGAGGCCACCATGGTGACAACAGATGGGACCCATCTTGTTGGCAAGCTCCCAACTCAGATTTTTTCACTTATCTTGGCCTCTCCCGGCATGCCTCTCCTTGAAATATCTGCTGGGTCCCTCTCCTACTTCATTCAGGTCTCTGAGCAATTAATAGCTCCTACCCTATCTCCTTAATAAAATAGCACTTCCAATCACTCCCTGTCCCCAGTACTGCTTTATTCTGGTGTAAGATCTTTAATTCTGTATGTTTTTATCATCTATTGAGTTTACCCAAACAAAAGCCAGGACTTTGTTTTGGTTGTTGCTAAATCCCCATCCC
>NW_027397084.1:10281411-10326517 GCF_003265705.2 Callorhinus ursinus
CTGCATTTTCAAGCTCTATTTAACTTAAACCAAATGACGGCGAGTGTATTTCCCTGTGAAATCTTTTTATTTTCTTTCACCTTCAGTTTCTCTATTCGGTGTGGTAGATTTCAAATGAATATAAATGTTAAGCATTAAATTTCAGCAGACCTAAGCTTCCTTTGTGCCCAAACTTCTCCTTAGCATAATAATGGTATCTTGAGATGTGTACCTTTTTCTGGATGGTTCGTGCTTCAGTGCAAAACAATGGCTAAGGGGCACCTGGGTGGCTCAGTTGTTAAGCGTCTGCCTTCGGCTCAGGTCATGATCCCAGGGTCCTGGGATCGAGCCCCGCATCGAGCCCCGCATCGAGCCCCGAATCGGGCTCCCTGCTCTGCGGGAAACCTGCTTCTCCCTCTCCCACTCCCCCTGCTTGTGTTCCCTCTCTCGCTGTGTCTCTGTCAAATAAATAAATAAAATCTTTTTAAAAAAACAACGGTTAAATACTAAAAGTTCTAAAAAATTAATGCGCCTCAACTACCCAGCAGCCACCTGGGGAAGTGAAAGAGAAACGTATTGCCATAATTGCAAGGTGTCAGTGAGCCTGTAGTAACAAACACAAGATCTTGGCTCTTGACTTTTTCATATGACACACTGGTAGGCAGCGTCATTCCTTGTGTCAGCGGTAGTCCTGCGAGGTGGACTAAGGACTAAGGACAGGGCAACACTCCAGGAAAACTGTGGGAGTGGCTCACTTTCCAACATCCTCATCTTCTGATCCCTAGCACTTTGATCCAATTAGGCAAAAAAGAATGCTAAGAGGATTTTTTTTTTAAGATTTTATTTATTTATTTATTTATTTATTTATTTATTTATTTATTTGAGAGAGAGCGAGAGCACAAGGGTGGCAGAGGAGCAGAGCGGGAGGAATAGAGGAGAAGGAGCAGAGGGGGAAGAGCAAAGGGGAAGGAGCAGAGGGGGAAGAGCAGAGGGGAGGGAGAGGGAAAGGGAGGGAATCCCAAGCCCCCTGCGCTGAGTGCAGAGCCCTAAGAGGGGCTCCCTGGATCTCAAGATACTGAAATCATGAGCTGATCCTAAGCCAAGAGTCAGACCCTTAACCCAGTGATCTACCCAGGTGCCCCTACTAAGGGTATTTTAAAAGACATCTTCTCAATATACCAGAAAACCTCTCAGTTGATACCAACGTGATGTATTTGGTGAAAGCCATGTTCCGTGTCACCAACCGAGCTGGTCAATGCAGGTTTCATTTCTACTGAATATAAGCTCTTTCCCCTATACTCCCCAAGGTGCTCAGCCTTTAGCTTTAGTTTTCTTCTTTGAGATAAACAAATGAGTCATTCCCATCCCTAAAACCATTTCTTCACAGGCCTATGGGGGCGGGGGTGGAAACAGAGATTTAAGAACTGTCCAGAACATGCCCTCATCTTTACCTCAGTACATACAACCCCAAATAAACCTATACCATATATATATATATATATACACACACACATACATACATACATATATATAGTGAATATATATATATATGAGCAAAAACTTTCCTGCCTCAGCGAGGAAGCTTATGCAATTTTTCTTCTTACAGCATGTCAGCACTTCTCTGAACTTCAGGGAATGTGCAGTGTCTGCAAATCTTACATGTCACCTTAAATGTACTTGCAACACCACCAGAGTCATCTTGAAAGAAGTCATTGATCAGCAAGTTGGAACACCAAGCACAGCAGAGACCTATTTGTGAGCGTATGTGTCAAGCTGGGCTGGTGGAGGAGGCAGAGTGGGGGCCTCTCTCCAGTCACAGTGTCTCCTGGATGACAAAGACAAGGAAGAACGGTCTTGACACCTCACCAGAATGCCTTCTTGAGCATGCAGGCTCAGGAAACAGGAAAAGACAGGTCCCTGGGACCAACATTCTCTCTATCACTGACCCTCATTTTCTCCAAAGCTTTTGTCATCATGGAAACACTGTATACTTGTTTATAGTCCATCAACCTCCCATAAAATATAAGCTTCATGAGAGCTTCTTGAATTTCTGCTGTACCCCAGTTCCATCAATGCCTGGCATGTAGTAGGCACCCCCAAAATAGGTTTGAATGAATGGTCAGCTCTTATTTGGGCTCCTAATCACTATGTCATCACTTAATAACTAAAATAATTAGATATGAAGCTGCAAATTTTTTTCAATACTCTTTCACATAAAAATGTTTTTTTAAGTTTTATGAAAACAAATGTATTTATATTTTCTCTTGTGACGTCCTCTTATTTTATGCCTAGGACACCCTTTTTTCATTCTGACATAAACATTACTTAAATAGTCTTCTTGATTTGTAGGGTTTTATATCTGTATGTTAATCCTCAACGAATTTAGAATTTACGTTGGTGAGAGGTTTCCCATTTTTCTTTGTTTTTTCCCCCAAATAGTTAGCTGTCTTTGCATCATTTATTAAATAACATCTGCTCTCCCAGCTAGTAGTCTTGGCTATTTTAATAATAGTATTATAATGTTGGTTGACATTAAACATGTGAGCCAATTAAAATCCCAAACCTGTTATGTTTGAACTAATATAAAGGCGTCTCCTCCAGGTGCATGTGACCTCATCCTTGTTCTTAAGGTGCTCATATTATCATTGAGAAAAAGATAAATAGCTGGATAATTAACATAAAGTGTAATAACTAAAGGGATAACCAAGATGCTATGGGAGTTCAGCAGATTAGCTGACTGACCCTGGTCGGGACTACGTTAGAGGTAAAACGCAGTTTACTAGTCACCTTTTCTTCTCTTTTTTTAATCTGGACACTGCAGATAAATTAAGACAGGCTGAGATTATTTCAGCTGATTATGAAACAAAAAATGCTTATTTTAGGAAAGTCAACCATCTACAAATCTAGGATTACGAATAGAGCCCCTGACCTATAATCTAATAACTCCTTAGGGAACAAAAAGGAAATTAAATTAGTTTGGCATAATTTGTTCTTACTGAGCTCATGCTGGCTCTAAGTGATCACTTTCTTTTCTTGGTGCTTATAAACCCTTCATGATTATGAGATAACATGAGAAAGCCCTTCCACACCGTCCAGCACATTGACTCCTCAAAGAAATGGCAACAATGCCTTTTGCCAGAGACGTGTGCCCAGTTCAGATTTCCCCATTGTCCCTGTTAGAAAACAAGGCAATTTACTAGCTTACCTCTGGGTTCTATACACATCCTAAACTCCCATTATTTCACAACAAATATTGATATTAACTGAATGCTTCTTACATGTAAGTTATTTTCACACTTTTGAGCTTCAGGGAACTATTAACAGTCTGCAAACAGGACAAATTTACAGAGCCTCTCTTTATCTTCTCTTCCATGTGAATCTTCAGATCTCCTCTAACAATGACTGGGAGATCATTCCACTTGCCAGAGAAAGTAATAATGACAATGATAGCTACAGATCCTTCCATTCCTCTCCTATCCCAGGCACTGTGCTAGACATTTTACTTACAGTATCACTACTTCCTCACAACTGAAAAACACACGTATTACCCTCTCTACTTTAAATTGAAAATTTTTTAAATTTTAAAAATTAATAATAATGGCTACATATTTCTGCATGCACTTAACAAGTATAATCCCGCTTCCTAATCCCAGTCTCTTTTCAGTCTTCCTGGAATGACAGAGCAGGTGGACCTCTGGATTCAACAAATATTTATGGAGCACCTGTTACCTGCCAGACACTGGTCTAGGCACAAAGCAAAACAAACCCCTGACCTCATGGAGCTTATATTTTAGGGAGATAAAGTTAAATATATAAAACAAATAATGTGAGGGGCGCCTGGCTGGCTCAGTCCGTTAAGCGTCTGCCTTTGGCTCAGGTTATGCTCTCAGGTTCCTGGGATCAAGCCCAAAGGCAGGCTCCCTGCTCAGCAGGACTCTGCTCCTCCCCCACCCAGGTCGTGTTCTCCCTCTCTCTCACTCTCTCTCACTCTCTCTCTCTCTCTCTCTGTCTGTCAAATAAATAAAATCTTTAAAAAAATAAATAAGAAATAAGAATAAAACAAATAATGTGCCCTGAAAGAAAAAAATTAATAAAAGCAGGGTGAAGAGTATCAGAAGTGCCAGGGTGGAAGGAGCTATTTCATATCTAGCGATCAGGGACTGCGCCTCTGATAAAGGACTGGAGCCCGAGGAGTGGAGTATGAGCCAGAGGCTATCTGGGAAAGAGCTTAAGGAAGGAGCATGCGTGGAGTGCCACGGGGTCAGCAAGGAGGGCAGGCAGGGCGGAGGTCTGAAGGAAGACTGCACAGCTCCATAAACTTCCTGCTGATGCAGTGGGACGTTTGTTTTTCTTTAAGCCACGGCATAAAGGCTTCAAGGTCTTTATATGCCACAGAGAAAAGAATCATGTAAAATATTCAGTAGTACATAACAGGGTCAGCAAACTACAGCTTACAAGCGGTCCACCCACTGTTGGGATAAATAAATTTTTATTGGAACATGGCTTTGACCATTCATTTGCATATGGTTTACAAGCTGCTTTTAGTTTGTGACAGAGCCGATATTGCTCACAAAACCTAACATACTTACAATCTGGGTCTTTATAGAAAAAGCGTGCTGGCTCCTGGAACCAGTTCCAATTCATACTACCAGGTTAGCAATAAGGACTGACATTGCCCAAGTACCTATACCACACTCAGTACAGTACATCTATATATTCCATCAATATTTAAATATGTTCAAGATGAAACTTTCTATAATTAAAAATAAATAAATATAATACAGCTCCTTAAGAGTGTGGGGACTGGCCAACCAAAAAATCTTAGTGAAGGATATATATCAAAATACTGGAAACTGGTTCAGTCCTCCCTATCTTCCAAGAAGCAATAATCCAGGTCTCTGAAGGCTACATCAACGCAAATAAAAGTGGGGGCAAGTGTGTATGTGTGTGTGCATGCGCCACACACACGCCAATGCACACCTACACTCATAGAGTCAAATCAGAAGATTGACAGATACATGCTTGCCTTTTCCACAGAGCTGACACACTGCCATTTAACCAGAGAGCACAGAGCATGTGTTTCTGTTCCCAGTCACTAGTAAGAGACAAGGTTAACATTTTAAGTGATGGACTACAACACGTTATTTCCCCATGCAATAGACCCATGACTGCACCGCCTTTGAAAACACTTAATTTCAGTGATTGAATACACGGGAGTACACTTTCCCTGCTATGAGCCTTTGATGGCTCCTCCATTTCATACGCCAGGGGAGACTTTTGCCCCTCCTTCTCTCTTTTTTCCTCCCCTTTATACCTGAAGGGAAACAAAAATGAATATGTGGTGGCAGAGGGAAAAGAAGGAAGCCAGAGAAGGAAAACCCATTTATAAGCATCAGTGTATTTTACAATAGAAGTATTCACAGCCATCTGCTCTAATTACTTTTAATGTTTGGGCTACCATCTTCATACTGTAGAAATAATGATCTCCTTAAGGGCAAAAAGAAAAAAAAATTTTTTTTTACAGAAACAAACAAAAGTTGATTACATTTAGCTCCCAGGCTAAAGAAGCATCAAGCTACTTTGTAGTGAGCAATCAATTAGGAAAGTGGGTAGGTCTCTGATTAACACCAACAAATTGGGTTCCCTTTGTGGTTACTCCCACTTTCTCCTTTCCCCACCTCTCTGGAAGAGCCGTGCCCACAGCTCAGAGAGGGCAAGGAGGTGGTAGGCACATTTCAGGTCTGAGGTTATTTCACACCAGTTCCTTACATTTGGATCAGAGCCAGACAAGGCCAGGTCTTCTGCCAGACATGCCCTGCCTTTGAGAAAGACTGAATATGGAGATGAATATTCTACTAAGAGTACAGATCATCTCATGGAGTGAGCTCCTGGGAGGCCACCCCACACCTGAACTCCTCATGGGAAGCTAGAACCAACAGCCTCATGAACGTCTCCAGGAATAGAAATTACCCAGATGAGGTCCATTCCTTGGTAGTCCAGGACAGCCCAGGACTAGGTGAAATAGGTGGAGGCCGGCAATAGATCACTGCAATGCCAGCAGGACCTTGATTTTCACAAAGGCAGTGTCTAGAGACCTTCTCAAATCCCCAAATTCAAGCACGCTACCTGTATTAAAAAAGAATCCTGAGGTGGCCCCCCGGAATTCCTGCACCCTGTGTATGAGCCCAGCACCCTTTAGTAGGAGCAGAGCTGGTGAATATAATGGGATAGCACTCCATGATTAGGTTTTGGCAATGGTGAAGGAATTCTGCAGGAGCAATGAAGTTCAAAAATCAGTTGGCTTTCGCTTAAGCAAAGGGAGATGGGATTCACCTATTCAGGAGAGCCCTTAAAAGAGAGATCACCCCACTGGCCTTGAAGGAGTGAACTGCCATATCACAAAGAGGACCATGAGACCAGGAACCAAGAGCAGCCCCTAGGACCTGAAAATGGTCCCCGGCTAACAGTCAACAAGAAAATGAGGACCTCAGTCCTACAGCTGAAAGGAACAGACTTCTGCCAACACCCTGAATGAGCTTGCAGGAAGACCCTGAGCTCCAGATGAGAAGGTAGCAAGGATGACTCCTTAATCATTTCAGGCTTGTGAGACCTGGAGCAGAGAACCCAGCCACTCTGTGCCCCGACTTCCAACTTCCAACCTAGAGAAACTGTGAAATAATAAGTAGACATTGCTCTAAGTCACTGAGATTGTGGTTACTTGTTATGCAGCAATAGGAAGTGAATATGGCACCATGATGGCCTTCTCTGGAGAGTCATTTTCATTCGTTTACAGTTGGGTTCCCCCCCTTCATTGAACTTACCTCTCAAAAGGGTGGATAACAACACACCAAGCTGATGGCAAGGTTGTTCTTTCAGTGACCCCTCACACACACATACACACACACACACACACACACACACACAGAGGACATGAAATATAATTTTTTTTTTAATTTATGATGCCAAGAAGTTTAAATTAAGACCTGATAGAAACCTTCCACTTGTTCAGGAAGAGCTAAGACTACTGAAGATAAAGAGCAAATGCCGGGCGCCTGGGTGGCTCAGTTGGTTAAGCGACTGCCTTCGGCTCAGGTCATGATCCTGGAGAACCCGGATCGAGTCCCACATTGGGCTCCTTGCTCAGCGGGGAGTCTGCTTCTCCCTCTGACCCTCTTCCCTCTCGTGCTCTCTATCTCTCATTCTCTCTCTCTCAAATAAATAAATAAAATCTTAAAAAAAAAAAGAGCAAATGCCACAGGACTGCTGTCCTCACAACCTCTCTGTCTTGAAGCTGAAAAAATGCAAAATCTTCCAGATCCTGAACACAGCCAAAATGTGTTTCCTTTAAGAGATACCAAGAATATTTAAAAGTCCATATTCTGACTCTACTTCTGAGAATAGTATTTGAATATAATTGGCTTTAATAGCACTACTCTTTGGCTTGCATTTCTTCCTTAGGAAAGAAGATCTGACTGACTTTTTCATTCCCTCACAAGAAAAACAAAGAAAAAAGACTATGCTTTGCACAGGAAAACCAAGCTCAGAAACCAGAGAAATCCCATCCTGTGCCTGGTATCTTCATCGGTCTTGACTAAATAACTTTTCCCTCACTCTTTAAGCTTCAGAGTAGAGATTAATAGACTTTTTTGGAAGGACAAAGGGAATGTTAATTTAGGTTTTTAGCTCTCCTGATATCAAAAGAACATCATGTTTTACCTTTGAGCATTCATGCATGTATCGCCTGGTATTTAATGATGCAAAAGGTAATTCACTTTAAAGCTAATACCACAAAATTATCAGTCCTACCTAAGGAAGGAGAAAGATGAAATGATGTGTTTCAGAGCTGGGATCAAATCTCAAGTTTCTAGAATTTGTGGAACTTGGCCACACACTGCAGTGTAGATGCCTTTTTTATATATACAGATTATGCCAGATAAAATCATCACCATCTGGGGCGCCTGGGTGGCTCAGTCATTAAGCGTCTGCCTTCGGCTCACGTCATGATACCAGGGTCCTGGGATCGAGCCCTGCATCGGGCTCCCTGCTCAGCCGGGAGCCTGCTTCTCCCTCTCCCACTCCCCCTGCTTGTGTTCCCTCTCTAGCTGTCTCTCTCTCTGTGTCAAATAAATAAATAAAATCTTAAAAAAAATCATCACCATCATCTTCAAGAATGTTCACTGGGTGCTCACTAGGGGTCAGGCATTGGGGTACCTACCCCTGTACCCATGAATGCATAATTGAATTTCTAAGCTCTTAGAGCCCAGTTTCAAGTGCATTGTTCCCTTTACTCCCAACACATCCGCCACACATTGTCCCCTTTCTGCCAAACTCTGCTTATTGGTTCCAGATACAATGAATCATCTACTGACTTGAGTGACATTAGAGGTAAACACCAAGGTAAAATGTAGAGATAATTGAATAACACCAACTACCAGTAACAGCAGTCCAGGCAAAGGAGGAAATAGACCCAGAGATTTCAGATAGGGCAGTCTGATGGAAAGCCTCCACTCTCAGGATCAAAACCACATGCCATTTTGACATGATGGAAAAATATCTGTGTTTTATTTTTCCAAAATTTCATATGCCAGCTATCAGTATGGGTAGTGGCAAGCAGGTGGTGACATAATCTAAATGTCCCTGTGATTAAAAATAAAACATCTAAAAATCAACTGCCATCTATTTAGTATATCAAAGCAGTGTGCTTTAAGCTATCTTTAAAATATATATATAATTTATTTTTTTAACCACTGATAAATAAGATTAATGAAATGTATGCATTTTCCTTTCTAGCAAACTCTTCTTCAGAGAAAAACCTCATAAAGCAAAAATGTTTCAAAGCCTTTTCAAAAATTCATAAAGCTCAATATAATTTCCAGAGAGAAAAAAAAATGCACTTTAATCATTTGCTTTACAGTCACCTGGAATTCATTGTATACAATGCACATAATGTAGAAACATGGGCTTATAACATATACACTTAAGTTTATATAAACATTTGAAAAAATGTCCTTATATATATATCTTTAAAGCCAGAAAATTCAGAACCCTTGGCAAATACCAAACAATCCACAGACAGTCACCACCTAAGAAGCTCCTCAAAGTTTAGAAGTTTGAAAGCCATGAAGACCCCTATGAAATGAGCCAGAAAGCAACAGTAATCAGCTATACAGGGATTCAAGACCAGACTAATTCAATAAGCAGTAAAGAGAGGGATTGGAGGCCATGATACCTCTGCCTCTCTGAAGAATTCTCTCAGCTTCGGAGCATTAGCCCCTTGCTGGAAATCAATCCCTTAACTTGCTGAGAATTAATTATTTGTGTGGCCTCTGTTTTGCCCTAAGAAAATAGAAATTTCTCCTTTCCCCATTTTCCCAATCGGAAAAGAAATGAAGCTCTCCATAAGTCCCTCTATTACCTCAGAGTTGCTGAAAGCTTAGATCTCTGTTCCAATGCAGTGATCTCCCCTTGTCTGTGGGGGATACATCCTAAGACCCCCACGTAGGCCTGACACTGCAGGCATAGCCGTGAACCTTACAGATACTGTGCATTTCCCTATACATGCATACCTTCTTGACGTTACATTTGGCAATGATTTCTTGGATATGACACCAAAAGCACAGCAACAACAACAAAAATAGATAAACTGGACTTCACCAAATTAAAAACTTTTGTGTATCAAAGGACACTAATAACAGAGTTAAAAGGCAACCCACGAAATGGAAGAAAATACTTGTAAGTCATAAATCTGATAAGGGATTAATATCCAAAATATATAAAGAACTCCTACAACTCAGTGACAAAAAAACCAAACAACCCTATTTAAAATGGGCAAAGGACATTTCTCCAAAGAAGATATACGAGTAGCTAGTAAGTGTATGAAAAGATGTACAAGATCACTAACCATTAGAAAAATGCAAATCAAAACCATAATGATACCACTTCACATCCATTAGGATGGCTGTTAGTAAGATAAATAAATAAAAATAACAGGTTTTAGTGAGAATGTAGAGAATTGGAATCCTTGTGCATTGCTGGTAGGAATGTAAAACGATGCAGCCACTTTGGAAGTGATATGGCAGTTTCTCATAAAATTAAACATAAGATAGGGCTCCTGAGTGACTCAGTCAGTTGAGTGCCTGACTTTTGGTTTATGCTCAGGTCATGGTCTTGGGTTGTGGGATTGAGCCCCATGTCAGGCTCCATGCTCAGCAGAGTCTGCTTGGGAGTCTCTCTCTCCCTCCCTCTCCCCTTCTGCCTCCCCACTACCCTGCTTGGGTGTTCATGCACCATTTCTCATTCTCTCTCTCTTTCCCTCTCTCTCTCTAAAATAACTAAATAAAATCTTTAAAAAGAAATTAAACATGGGATTACCATATAACCCAACCTTTTCACTTCCAGGTATATATCCAAAAGATTTGAAAGCAGGGGCTCAAATATTTGTACCCCCAAGTTCACAGCAGCATTATTTACATTAGCCAAAAGGTGGAAGCAGCCCACGCCTTCATCACAATAAATGGACAAACAAAATGTGGTATATACACACAGTGAACTATTATGCAGCCTTAAAAAGAAGAAAATTTTGACACATGCTGTAACACAGATGAACCCTGAGGACATTATGCTAAGAGAAGCCAGCCAGGAACGCCTAGGTGGCTCAGATGGTTGAGTGTCTGCCTTGGGCTCAGGTCGTGATCTCCAGGTCCTGGAATCAAGCCCCACGTCAGGCTCCCAACTCAGCGGGGAGTCTGCTTCTCCCTCTGCCTCTGCCTCTCCCTCTGTTTGTGTTCTCTCTGTCTCTCTGTCTCTCTCTCAAAAGAATAAATAAAATTAAAAAAAAAAAAGAAGCCAGCCACAAAAGGACAAATATTGTATGATTCTACTTAGATGAGGTACCTATGCTGATAAATTCTGTCAAAAGCAGAATGATTGGTTGCCCGGGGCTGGGGGCAGAAGACTTGGGAAGTTATTCTTTAATGGCTACGGAGTTTTGGTTGGGGAAGAGAGAATATTCTGGAGATAGACAGTGGTGATGGGTACACAAAAATATGAATGTATTTGAACTGTACTTTACAACTGAATATAGTTCAAATGGTAAATTTTATTTTATGTGTTTTGCCATAATTTAAAAACTGGGGGGTAAAAAAGACTTTTTTTGTTTTTATTTAAATCACTAAACTTCTTGGTTTCTCTAGTTCTCTAGACCAAAGCAACAGAATAAAAATGAAACTTAGCCCAGTTGTTTTGGTGCTCCTAAAGAGCCTTACCAGGGATTGGAGAATTTTAGAGCCCTCAGTCTCCTCATGTTTCAGATGAGGGCACTGGAGCCCAGAGAGGTTAAATGACTTTTTCAAGGTCCTGAATAAAACCAGATGAACGAAGGAAAAACCCAAAAAGAAGACAAGTGTCCACATACAGGTTTGCCTTATTGCTCTGTGGAGTGTGGGTTTGCACACTGCGTGAGTCTATGTGCATGCGCATGTCTACAAAGCCTCTCTGTTTGAATCCCTATTCACCCCCCCCCAGAGACGTCACCCACCTACTTTGCCAAATGAGAAGGGATTCAAAGGAACCAATGGGAGAACATAGTGGAAAAGGCTCTAGCACATTTGATTTGCCCCTGCAAAGTCTACAGGAGAGAGACTGTGGTTAGAGGTGCCCAAGGCCAGCAGAAGAGGGAAGAAAGGGTTGGGATGGGAGCAAGCTTCAGGTCACTGCTGGACAAAGGTGACTGCTGGTCCCATCAAAGGGAACAGATCTGAGGTGACATAAAAGGAATTTTTCCAAGAGGTGGACCGGACCACTGGGGGAGAGCAAAGCCCCCCACCCCATAAAAGCAATGGGCCAACCATTCAGAGACAGTTGCAGTTCAAGGACGTCAGCAGGAGGATTTCTAATGAGCCCACAAAAAAAGCCCAGGGGAGACTGAACAACTATACATCTCCCACCCACTGAGCAGATGTTAACATGCCTTGTAACTGTGCCTGCCAAGTGTCGTGTGTCCTTTTACCCTCACCATCCACCGCACCGAGTCAACTCCTAGAAGAAGTGGGGAAGGAGATGAAAAGAAGAAATAACCATTCCCCCACTAGCGGCTTCCAAGCCATCTGGAGGTGGGGGAGCCTTTAAAGATTGACTAGAAACTTGAGGTTTTGAAATTACACTGTACTGAACTGGAGTTGGGTGATAATTAGAGCCCAACAAGACCAACACATTCAAAAGCAGGTCATAAGGACTTAAATGTAGTCCTTATTCAGGAGGAGGTTACTAAAGATCTTGGCCAGGGCCATTTCAGTGCTGAGGGGTTGTCAAAGCCAAGAAACTTGAGGGGAAAGATGGAACAGAGGTCAGAAACTGGAAATAGCAATGGTGTGACCCTTTCAACAAGCATGGCTGGAAGGGAATGAGTGAACACAACCACTTTGTGAAAGGAGCCTCACAGTCCAAGGAAGATTAGGGAAAGTTCGGACTTCTTTGCTTAAGATTAAACAGTTTATCTACTGAGCTAACTGAACAAGAGACATTGAAAATGGAGAAAAGAGAGGGGGGTCACTGAGGACGTCAAGTGGTGCCGAGGTAGGAGAGGAGGCAGTCTAGAGCACACAGGCAGAGACGCCAGCCTCCTTCGCTGCTCATCCTACAAACAATGGCAGTCCCCACGTTTCCATTCCCTTCTTCCTCATCTGCCCATTCTTCCTGGATATTGTCACTACCTCCCATAGCCTCTATTATCATCTACCTTATAACACTTCTCAGATCTAGATCTCAAACCCCGAACCCTCGCCTCAATTCTAAACAGCTGCGTATCTCCATTTGTATGTTACATGGAGCACTCACGCAGAGCATGTGTAAACCTGTGTTCATTATTTCTCTCTTCCCACACACTTCCACACTCAGCCATCAATACCAAAAATACCACTTAATGATGCCACCATCCACCAAATTACAGAGTCCCCCCACACCCAAATTACAGTCACCTACAACTCCTCCCATTCTTCACCTCTGACATCCAGTAAGTCACGGAACTATGACCATTTGCTTCGCAAATGCCTCTCAGCTCATTCTTTTCCTTTCCACGTGTGGGCTATAGGAGGTGTTCGACTCTCACCCAGATCTTGACTACAGGCTCCATGAGGGCAGAGAGCAGGTCTGTCTGTACATGTAGAGTTTAGCACAGTACTTGGCCCACAGCAGGTTTTTAATGAATACTTTCTGCTTTCACTCTGCACATATCCTTCCACTCATCTCCACCATTAATACCGCTAACGTTGTCTTCCTAGGAAAATGAACATCACTAATTCATATTTCCCCCCGCCACACACATGCACAAAGGCACACACACACCTGGCTTGCCCCCCGCTCCAACACTTAGAATACACAGGTGTGGAGCTTAGAAGAGAGCTGACTCCTAGCACCTAAAGCATAAAGTCCAAATTCAAATAAGTATATAACTCTCTGCCCCATAACATAACCCTCACCCCATAATTGCTCTCCCCTGCCTCACCTCCCGCTCCTCCTGATGCCTCCCCTGGGACATGTCCCATCCTCAAGCTATGCCAAAAACCACAGCGCCTCCTAAACATACCGTGACCATGCTCATGTATATGTTCCTTCTCTCCTGAACAAAAGAGTCCTCTTTCAAGATCTGGCCCCATTTTAAATTCCCCTGTGATGACTTTGTTAAGGCTCTTGAGAAGCTATTCTTTCCCCAGCACCTGCCCTGCACTCTACTCTTACTGCTTTGGGGGTTCATATTTACATCAGTGCTTTACCTTGCTAGATTGTTAAGTTCTCCAGGGAGTGGTCACCTGTGTATTACAGCCACTAGCACAGTACCTGGAACATAATGGGCACTGACCAAGTTAATTAGAGCAAATTCATGAATTAGTCCAGCTGTGTGGTACAAGCGGCCAGCAGCAGTGGACTGCGGGGACACCAAAAGCTTTCTCTTGCTTGGAATTTTACAATTTCCTTGTCTTCTGTGAAAGTTATTCCGTGTTTTTGAAAAGATTACAGAATATATTCATCAAGGCATAACTCAAACTGCTCACATTGTGTCTGCTGACAGTCTCCAGAGCGGCTTCAATAAATTGATAGCGCTTATTTGTAATTGGCAACCCCCATTTGCATGCAAATAATTAATGTGCTAGAGTCCATAAAATTGATTTTTCTCTTAAGTCAAATATTCCACCTAGAATCTTGTTAGTGTATCAATTAATGAAGTTTTACTATATTCAACCAGTAAACATTTATTGAGCCAGGTACTATGGTAGGCCCTAAGGATAAAACGATAAATAACAAATCCCTGCTCTCAGGAAGCTCACTGTCTAGAAGAAACCAACATAGAAGCCGACTCTTACAGTACCCACACACACTTGCTTCTTTTCTTAAAAGGGCAAAATCTGGATGTTTACAGGAAAAAGTAGAGAAGATAAAAGCTTAAAGAGTATTCTTAGGCATACTCCCCCAGACTATGATCCTACTTGCAGAAACATAATTACTTGGCTTTTAAAAAGAAACCATTCTAACTTTTAGTACTCTGCACAATATAGCCCACTCAACATGATCCTATATTTTTTTTAATTTTATTATGTTATGTTAGTCACCATACAATACATCATTAGTTTTTGATGTCGTGTTCCATGATTCATTGTGTATAACACCCAGTGCTCCATGCAGATCATGCCCTCTTTAGTACCCATCACCAGGCTAACCCATCCCCCCACCCTCCTCCCCTCTAGAACCTTCAGTTTGTTTCTCAGAGTCCATAGTCTCTCATGGTTCATCTCTTCCTCTCATTCCAGCCCCCCCCTTTATTTTTCCCTTCCTTATTATTAAACCTTTATCTATGAGCTGAATCTCATTGAAATCTATAAACAATAACAGAACACCCACCCATTTAAAGAATGTAACTAGATTCCTTTTAACAGCAAGATGGTAGACTGCTTACAATTAATGACCTTGGTAGCAACATTTGTCCAAAATCAGTCCGCTTCTTTAAAAATCTAAACATCACTGTTCGCTTGTTTTGATGAAAAACGGAAAAAAGCCACAGGGCTCACAAACCTCTGTTAGGGACTCATGCTTGCCCCCCAAGAGAATCAGCATAACTCCTCTGAAGAAATCCCTGATACAGCACCATCCCCGGATACACACTCCCTCCACATACTCTCCCCATGACCCTCAACCTCTACTAGGATCGGAGTCGCACAAAACCACAGTGCAACCCAAGCCCAAGTTCCTTGAGGCAATGGTGGCCACAGAGCCCAGGCAGAGAGGCTCCAAGATACCCACGCCAGACCACCTCTGAGGCATCTGCCCTGGCTCCTTAAACGTACCACAGCACACCCTGAAATGCAGGCCTTGCTTACTCTGTGCCCAGGGAGCCTTGCAGGACTGAGGAAGGAAGCACACTCCAGTGTGCTGTTAGCAAAACTCAGAATCAAAGGGGAGGCCAGATTGATGTCAAATTTGTTCTTGGTAGCTTAAGTATCAATTAGCTTGTTGTAGAATTTCACACAGCCGGCCAGCCCACAGTCACGACTGCCCAAGCACATTCGGAGCGAGTTTTTAAAAAATTTGTTTTCATTTGATTTTCCAGGGAGCCACAGCGGCGAGAACCAGCCGGGCTACGAGGACCGGGGGGTGCTTGCTTGTATTAATATTTTCATTTGAAACCTCCTTATTGTGTCAACGGAATCTCCTCATGCATTTGTATTCAGACGAGGCTGGAAACGGCATCTGAACGCATAATCATATCACAGTGTGTTTCTCCCGCTCAAAAGCTGAACCTTCTGCCTTAACACTCTCACAGACTCCTCCAGGCCCGCTTCAAACAGACAAAACACTCCTCCTAAAACTCAAAGAAACATCGCAACACCTTTGTAATAGGCCTATTTCCCAAGGGGGGATTAAACGGACAAGGGGAATTAAGGGAAATGTGGAATATAAACTTGAAACCTACTGTCAATAAAACCCAAAACAAACTCAAAGCGGAGGTGAGGAAAGCAGGGGGAGGAAAAGCAATGTTAAATGGTCATCTTTCTTCTCATTTTATTTGAGGAAGTTAAGTTTGCACAGCTCCTTACAAGCTGTCTTTGGCTAAAATCACTATTAATGAGCTTTGACATTTGAAATTTAACTGAGCATGAGCTAACAGCTTCCAGCACTGCACCACCCATGAAGGCAACTGGAAATATTTTGCTAGGGTCCTAACGGTGTGTTTATTGAAAAGACACAGCTTTCAAGAGAAAGTGTTTATAGCAACCACTTTACCTGCTATCCCTGCCCTGTGATGTCTGTTTGGTTTCAGGGTTTGGGGGCTTTTCTTTAACTCCTTCAAGTCACTGCCCTAATTGTTTTTTCAAGTCTAGCAGGAAAACGTTAATGAAGTTCTTTGCTCTACAGCAACCTGAATCCTAAGGACAGATTTGAAAACTTTGAGTTGTGACAAAGGGGCGGGCCACAAGGCAAAAAAGAATGAACCCATGGAGAGACTTCAGCTGGCCAGATGAAAATGCCTTTTTTTTTTTTTTTTGTCAATAGCATAAAAAATATTCTTTTCCAAAAGAGAACACAGTGAAGAGACTGATGAGGCTAGGAAGATGTCATGGATTCTTCTTAGGTGATATTCTGGTTCATTGAATGGAAGTGAATCCATCCTTAACCAAGTAGTTTCCCCAAGAGAAAGGCCTAGAAGGAAGCTATTCACTTTACTCTTCACCAAAGAAGGCTGTAGGGACACTGACTTGTCTAAAGAAGGAGTATGATGAAAAAGAAGGAATGAGCTTGAAATAAAAGTACACTCACACACACCCTGCTCTTGCGCAGAGTTCACACGTCGTCAGCCTCCCCCTCCATGATGTATTAAAACAGAACGGGAGCATGACTCTGAATCTCATGCCACAGTCCCAGGATCATTGCCGTGTGTCCAGTGACCCTGTACAGATTCTTGACCTTAAACATGCCTGGATGCCAGTTATCAGTATGAAGCTCAGAACCACCACCTTTCCCTGAAGCCAGTGTTATGCTGAAGAATTTAGGGGTATCCTTTGCTGGGGGCATTCCTGGACCAAGTAAGAGTAAAAGTAAAAGGAGAAATTAGACCCTAATCTGGAATGCCTCTGAGGAATGCAGACGGAATCTCAGTTACAAAGAAAAGGAAGTTCAGAATCTGTGAACTAGAAAGCACATGTGATTTCAAGGCTTTCATTCACCAAACCAAGGCTGGGCCACCCCTACAACACAAAGGAGGAAATGCTCAAGGATGAAACCAAATCATGACGACCATCCGTGGGTCACAAGCGAAAGAATGGGGAGAAAGCAGGAAAGGTGGGCTCTGTGTCCAAAGACATATTTGTCATTACTAGATTTTTTTCATAGAAAAATCAAATATTATTTGATTGTGGTTCTTTTAAAACACCATATAGAATCTTTGTTATATGTTCCCTTATTGTCACATGTTACAAGACTTCTAAAGTATTTCTAAAAGCTATACAATGGGCAGCTTTTTAAAAAATAACTTATAATAATCATCAGTGAATCAGAGTGTACTTTTGACAGTTATGGCTTAACAAATGGCACAGGTCACATTACCAATTTATTTTTCTTCTTAGCATATTTCCAGTTATGAAATTGACAGAATGAAGTAAAAACTTAATGATAAACAGGAATAACTGTCCTGGAAATGTGTCTAACTATAATTACCTTGTACCTTCTGTTTTAAAAAAAAAAAACATAAATACAAGTAATATATGGCATTTGGCTCTAGCTCTGTAAGAACACTATACTAGGTCTTGATGGCGGAGAGGTGCAGAGCCCATGCCCCACAAACTCCATCCTGAAGGTGACCAATGAGAAATGGGGGAGGGGAGGAGACTATGGTGTAGTATTCACACACTAAACCTCATGCACTTCTTCAAGAAGTATCTCTGAAGGCTGCACTCGGAATCTTTTTACTCTGATTTTGCACATGGATCTATTAAGATTTTGTTACCTTGTCCCTCGGTGAAGAAAAGACCAGAAGGATGGATTAGAAGGAAGTGGAGGCTGCTGACAGCAACCAAATGTGACACCTGACCCCCGCAGTTGTCAGCAAAGGAAGGGCCAGAACCTATCAGCACAGTCATGGGCCATTTAGTGAGGAGCACACACGTTCCTGCAATTTCAATACCACCTAGGGTAGAGGTATTCTTTTTGAAAGTAAAATAGCTGATGTTTATGTAAATGATGCAGAAGCATCAAGAAAACATTTTATTCTACCGCCTATACTCAGTCAAAAAGGCAGCACCTTTACTGTTTTATAAGATAATATACAAAATAAACATGGCTTGGTATTTAAAGGGAAATTTTTTGGTTGTCCGGAAAACTCCCTCATGATTCCTCATTCCCCAGGGAAAACAGAAGAGTAAGGAATGAAATTTGCAAATGTCATTTATTCAACAAACAGTGGCACAGCACCCACTAAACTCCAGGCACAGTACTAGGTGCTCAGACTACCCCCGCCCCAGGGGCACATAATCTAAAGGGAAACAAGTATATTAGCAGGTGCTGGGTATACCGACGAGTATGGGCAACATGGAGGCACCATGATGGAGCACCAGCCAGCACGATGTGAAAGCCCTCTGCCTGCCCTTGGGGGTAAGCATATGCATGGCACAATCTCAGACTCCAGTTGTTTACTCTCTCCCTCAAAGCCCCCCATTTGGGTAGCACTTTAAATTGATCTGAATTTAGAAAGTCTCAAAATAAAAACCAGAACTATTAAAATGCTCAGGGCCAGAGGTGTGAGGCTGGGAGGAATGATAATTATAACAATAAGAATGTAAATGCCAATTGAATTTATTAGACACCAGGCACTGCACTAAGACCTTTACTACCATAACCCTATTAAAATCTTCTGAGGGATCTATCTTATTCGTCCTATTTACAGATGGGAAAACTGAGGCTTGCTGAGGCCCGAAGGCACCTACCCAAAGACAAAATGCTAAAAGTGGTGGAGCCAGGACTTCAGAGCTCTCTTTTCAGACATTAGGAGCCTATGCCCTAAAGAACAATCTAGAGCAATATAAACTCTTGTCTCAATAGTGGTAAAGTTTCCAGAAAGCTGAAATTATGAGAAAAATACAGCCCCAGAAATACAAAGATCTCAAATTAGACTGAATTGCCAATCACAAGTTATACTCCATTTTCTCCCCTCATGAGGGAGAAGTTCTTTTTCTTCAGACCTTTTTCCTGCAAATGTGGACTTTCAGTATCTCTGATTCTATGGAAAAGCCTCTGGTCCCCAAATCACAGCAACTATTTTCTTTTGCCAGCTGAAGAAAATAGATTTTGGAGTCAGCAATATAAATTCAAGTCTCACTTTCACCTTTACTGTGTGCCCTTGGAAGTCACCTAATTTCCTTGAAGCTCAGTCCCTCACCCATAAAATGGAGATTTTTCAAGGGTCATTATAATGAGGAGCTGATTAAGGGAAGACTCATTCAGTGTTTAGTAAGTGTCATTGCTTACTCCTTGCTTTTCTCATATTTCTTAAACAAAAAACAAGGAGAAGACAGATCTCACAAGATTCAGTTGTTACATCACCATTTATGGCCAAAATATTAAAAAAAAAAACAGTTAAAGCAAAATCAACTTTCTTGGGTGATGAAGATGTTCTATACCTTAATTTGAATGTGGGCTTCACAGTATACATATATCAATGAACTATATGCATTTAAGATCTATGTGTTTTATTATGTCATTTATACCTCAATTTTTATAGAGATAAATTCTTACAAGATAAACTTTTAAATTTCATATCTCAAACATATTAATTCTATGAGCTAGCCAAATTACACAGCAGATATTTTATATGCCAAACTAGAAACTGGTAAAAGCCAAAAAAATCCACACTATATATTTTTCATCTAGCCCTAAAATTTTATTCCTCCACCTTGCTCCCACTTTAATCAATCGTATGGAAATTTCCAAGAACCACTGTTTCACTGCTTTATAATGCAAATGCCACATTACAGTTTTCTGTGTAGGCACTTGGCCATATTACAGGCAACCACCACCACAAAACGCCACTGGAATCCACATTAATAGGAGAACTGTCAGAGTTGAACAGTGCCTTAATGCTTTCCAAAGGTTTTCACATCTGTAGACTCATTTAAATCTCAAAAACTTTGCAGGAAGATATTATGAAGCAGTACTGCGATTTTATAACTGAGGGCAATTATGGCTCTAAGAAACTAAGTCATTGAGTCCGGGTCCCTTAGTAAGATGGTGTTGGCAGGGACTAGAATCCAAGTCTTCCAAAATCAAGGCTCATGCTCTTGCCTTACTCTGATGCCTCCGCCAGAGGAAGGGATGGCAAAACGAAAGGGAAGCCCTCCAACTTGTGCCAATTAAAGATGACCCTGTGCAGCACGGGCTAGTGAGAACCAAGGATGCAGGCCAGGGGGTCACATTGTTAAATTCCTCTGGCCTTATAAGAGGAGAAAACTCTGACTCAAATATATTTCTCTACTCTTTCCAGAGTTGTTTCTGGGGACCCATATTTTTATATCTGACATGACTGTTCTCCTTTGAGAACATGGATCCACTCCAGCCTTAAGACCTCTTGCCCTAGAACCAATATTTTATCTTCCATAAACACTCTAGAAAGGGGGGGGGGAACCCTGGATTGTTCCAGGTCAAATAAAAAGAAAAATTCACACTAATTAAGGCCATATTCTTTTAGACAAAATTACTCAGTTCTTCCTTACTTGTTTCAAGGCTAAAAGGAGCCAATTAAAGTTTTTATTATCACAAAATAGAACTCTGTTGGTGCAGCAAATACTGAGCAAAAGCAATTTTATTCCTGCCTCTCCGAAAGGGTGTATAGGTGCTTGTGGAAAAAACTACGCATGTGGACACACCTGCAGGTATGCATGTGTGCGTGAGGAGGAAGACAGGAGAGGTATTACACAATTGAATTCCCATATCCACCACAAATAAATTAACAATAGCCTATTATAAAGGAATATTTTTCTATTATCTAGAGGAATTTCATTTTATTTGTTTTGGATCTTTCACTCTTGAATTATCATTATCTCGCAGACAAAGTGCCAGGCTAATTAATGTCTTTAATTTCACTTCTCCTAGAAATTAAGAAAAAAAAAAAAAAACAATCGCAATCAGTCCATTTAAAAAGTTCAAGATAAAAACAAAGACTCTGTAGCTACATCTGCTAAATTCCCCAGAACAGCTCAGGGTTTCTCTTAATTTGAAAAAAAAAAAAAAAGGGGAGAGAGAAGGAAGACAGAGTGAGGAAGAAAGAAAAGGTAGAGAGGAAGGAAGGTGGGTGGGTAGGGAGGAAGGAAGGGAAGAAGGAAAGAAAGAGAAAGGGGAAACAGCCATTTCACTTATCCCATCCACACACCTAGCGGCCGCTTTTATTGTTATTTATTTATTTCCTCCCCTTTAGAGCTAGATCCTTTTTTCTCATTTAGTCGGACAGAGATTGTCCTCCTGGAGTGACCTTTTATTCTTTCCTTTTCCTTCACCCCTCCGGGCTATTGCCCTCATGCCAGTAACTAGATAACACATTCTATCAAAGATTTTTTTAAAAAATCATTGGGAAGGCACTAGGGCTGATAGTGGCATCAATCGTAGCCTGACACGGGCTGGGGTCAACCATTTATCTCTTCACATAGCCTGTGGTTACTTTGGCGGCCATCTTGACTTGCTGTATCTTAACAACCTTGTGCAGATGTTGCCTCTCCCAGCACTGATATTATCTGCTCCCAAGTCCTTTTCTTCCCTTGTTTGGCATAGTTCTTTGTTTTATTCCAGTGGGCATCCTTTCATACAAAATCAGGGTAGGAAGCCCCTCCCTTCTTTCAGAGCCTTTCCACATTCCAGGGCCAGGGCTGCGAAAAGCATCTTGCTTTTTTGCGCCAAAATTTTCAAAACAAAATTGAAACACTTTTGTCCCTTAGCAAATACAGCCATGTCCTTGAACTTAAACTGTATTCACGTAGCATTGTTCTAATTTTATGAGACATGAAATTTTATTGATTTCTTTTGATTAACTCAAATTTATTTTCCAGACTACTCCATCCTTTCCCCATTTCATTCTCTCCCCACCCCTGACATACCATTTGCTATCATCTTTAGTAACTTATTCGGCAGGCAGCATCACTGTTAGGAGAAAGCTTAACACTAGGCAGACTGCATTTCACAATCCCTGCTCCGACATTATTAGCCATGCGGCCTTGGGCAAGTCTCTCAGCCTTCAGAAGCATCCATTTCCTTATCTGTAAAATGGAGCTAGTAATATATACTCCATAGTGCTGTGAAAATAATGTACACAAAATAGTTATATGCCATGTGTCAGCTACATATAAAAGCTTAATATACCTGAGTTACTATTTATTCCCTGAAAGTTACTGAATAGTCAGTCAGTTGCTCAGGCAATGGAATTTGACGGGGTACCAAGCATGCCCCATGCCATATGCAAAAATGATCCTCACTGCCTATTTTCCTACCATTATACCGTCATGTATTTGGGTTTCCAAGAATTCTGTATTAAAATGCAAATACACCTGGAGAGTTTTAGATCTCAGCCTTAAATAGGAGTTGAAGTTGAATAGGAATGAAAGAAACAAAAGAAAGAAAAAATAAAAGGGGCTCAAAGAAAAACTTCACATATATATATGAACAATTTTTAATCTAAACTGCAGATGCCTCTTTGTTCCTATAAATGCCAATAAATGTGAAATACAATCATCCTTTTCACTCTGTATATATTCTGTATAAAATTCTGTATAAAATGTGAAACTATGAGAGAGTCCTGGGTTAAAAATTTCCTTTATCCTTAAAATTCCCATTAGCAGATTCCCTTTTCAAAGGTAACCCATATAAAAGAGTCTTCAATTAAAAAAGCAAATGTAAATAAGCTGATAGCTGTTGAAGGTGGGTAATATGTACACGGGGTTCATTATTTTATTCTCTCTACCTTCATATTCAGTTGGACCTTTGAACAACATAGGTTCACTTATACACTGATTTTTTACAGTACAGCACTGTAAATGTATTTCCTCTTCCTTATGATTTTTTTAAAAGAATTTATTTACCTACTTGAGAGAGAGAGAGAGAGCAAGCAAGAGAGAAAATGAGAGCAGAAATTTGGGGGGTGGGCAGAGGAAGAGGGAGAAGCAAACTCCCCGCGGAGCAGGGAGCCCAACATGGGGTTCAATCCCAGGACCCCAGGATCTTGACCCGAGCCAAAGGCAGACGCTTAACTGACTGAGCCACCCAGGTGCCCCTCCTTATGATTTTCTTCATAACATTTTCTTTTCTCCAGCTTCCTTTATTGTACAAATACAGTATGTGATACATATACCATACAAAATATGTGTTAATCAACTGTGTTATTGGTAAGGTTTCCAGTCAACAGTAGGCTTTTAGTAGTTAAGTTTTGGGGAGTCAAAGTTATACAGATTTTTGACTCTAAAAAAGTGGGCCAGCTGTTCAAGCGTCAAATGTATTTTAAATTGTTTATTAAAAAGTTAAAGGAAAATTAAGCCCTAATAAGTATACTGCCTTAAACAGACCAAGTGCACTGTTCTTCCAATTTTACCAGAGAAGTGTGTGACATTCCAGTAAAGAATAGGGTCAATTTCCCTTGATTCTGAAAGGGATGGTTTCTTAAGATGGAACACAGAAGTCTTCAAAGTTGTCTTAATGAGGGATTTTTGGATAGATATATAGTCATAGACATAAATATATCACCCCATACATTACCAACATTAAACTTATGACCTTTCCAAATTTACTCATCCAACATATAGTGAATATCTTTTAATTACTTCATCAAATTACGACATTTCTACACTCAATGTCTGTAGACATTAAAATCAGGAGTTGCCATCTTTAAATGCTCCACCTTGAAAGTTACAAGGTGAAGGTGCCAAGGAATCCATGAATGGCTCTTGACATCACAGGTCAACATTTCCTCGGCCAGAATCAAAGCAACTGGATGCTGAAATTACAAAGGATATTTTTTGTCTCTTTCTATTACCTCTTTTTAAATTTTATACTCTAAGCATGTAACATATTTGTAATAAGATGAAAAAGTGTTTTCTCTTGTTTTGCATACTAAAGTACTTAAGTGATATTGTGGAGAAGCCAAAATGGTAGGAAGAGTGAAACTGGAATTCTGGGGCAATATAAAATTGGCAAGTGCCAATTTATGAAACGTCTGTGTCTCCCACACCAGCCCCCCCCCCCACCTTATCAGATGTACTTGCCCCATTCCCCAGAAAATGTAAAAAGGAAGATTAAACTGAACATCCTGGAACTACAGATCTGGTCTCCCACTACTTCACTAAAATAATACAGCAAAGAAATTATGAGGTTCCCTCTATTTTGCAAAATGAGTAATTTCTACTAAATATTACATTATCAAGACTTAGCGAAAGAGTTCAGAAAGATACCATGAAAAAATCAACTATGTCAAGCATATCTCCACCTCTGCAACCCATAGGAAAACCCAGGTAGCAAATGGTAAGACTATTATAGTTCTTTGAAATGGGAGGGCCCTTCTGAGTAAAATCACCTTTTGTATAATACTTCTCTGGTAACAGTAGGATTCTTTGGTGTTTCCCAATGTCTACTGTCTCAAAACAGACTCTGAAAGTTTGCAATGAAAGTTTTGAGAATGGATTTCAATCTAATGACCATCGACCTTAATTATGTTCATGCATGTATTCATTCAATAAAACTTTACTCTTGTAGTCGTTACAGAGAAGATATAAATACTAGGCCTTACATCGCACACTACCCCACCAAGATAAATGTGTAAAAACACACACACACACACAGGCACTTCCACTCAAAACACTATCATTGCAAAAGAGTAAGGGAATCAGGAAATCTAACTGGAAGGACCTGGAACACAAGTGGTAGACTAATACCCATAAGAAGGCAGAAGCTCTGGTAGGTGCAGTGGGCAGAACTACACCCATGCTCATAGCTGAGGTTGAAACTCAGGAGATAAATTTTAATATACTTATATTTTCTCCACTACCCTGAGATCTACTTCCACAAATTGATATTATAATTTCACATATTTATTTTGGGAAACATAGATTTTTTTTCTTTTTTGAAATATTTTTCAAAAGAAAATTAGCTATAATAGTATGGGCTCCAGAATTCTTTTATCTTTGAGTCCCTGCTCTGCCATTTACCTAAGCTGTGAGTCCTAAAATCAGCCACAAAGCTTTCTGAGCAGTTACTAATCTGTGAATTGGAGCTGATAACGGCAATCACTTCAAAGCTTCATTTTGAGAATGAAGCAGGTAGTTGGAATCAAGGGCTCCACTCAGTTCCTGACAAGATGTAAGTATTCGGTGAATGTTATCACCTTCTTTTAGTAGAGGTCGTGTTTCTTTACAATAAAATACAGAATATACCTCTCTACATGGCACCAGGCCCAACACTGAAGTGCCTTATCATGTTTTTCCTTCCACTTTCTTCAGTCTTTTACCAAAACCATAATTACATGTTTGGTTCTTTCATTTTAATGTGGGGAAGCTATTGGTTTATCCAGGGGAAGTGATGAATTCTAGCAGAAGAGATTCCTCAAAGGATGAAGAATTACCTTCTGATGGAATGGTCCTGGATTAGACGGAGTCCAGTGTGAAGATTAATTTAAATGCCAGAATGGTTCTCCAAGAGAGCTCACACAATCTCCTTTTCAGAGAAGCTTCCAGCCCAGGAAAGTTTTAGCACAATCTGACGGAGACAAGGAGCTGGGAACTGTTCTCCATGTGTTTTCAAGGCCCCCTCAGGCATGGGCACTGAAGGCTTCCATCAGCATGAGGCCAGAGGACCTGAACTGTAGCCCAAATTGCACGCCACCTGGCAGGGTGAGGCTTTTTTCCAGGAGCAGTGCATTGTTAACATATAAGCAACATTAATAAATTCCTATCCCAAATGTGCAGACACGTCGCACAAAGAGAGAAGCCAGCTTGTTCTCTCGCTGCACTGTTCCATCTCTGGGTTAAGAAGGTACAACTTTCAGTGCTGCTCGTACAAGGGTCCCAGTTCAAACCTTCGGTCCCTGCCCCCATTAAAATTTAAAACCAGATTCGACCCATCACAGAGTGGCACCAGAGGATTGCAATTTCATCCAGCATGATTTTTATTAGCCTTGCAATTTCTTAATGGGCTCCCCTGAGGGCTGGCTGGTAGAATCCTGCACTACCAGTCCGGATTTGCTACAGGCAGCTTAATAAACATGGCATCTGCCCCGTGACAATTGTCATAACATCTGACCAGGGTGCAGAAGGCAGAGCTAAAGGTTAACAAAACCACCGCTCAGGTGGCAGGGAGGTGAATGGGGAAAATATTGGAAACCGTAATTTGAAGGAAAAAAAGGCTGCTCTCCCAGATCCACGCGGTTCTTCCTGCCTGGCCAGAGTTCCCGGGAGCTGAGCAGGCAGCTCGCCGCCTCCTGCAATCAGCATGTTTCACACATCTCATCGGTGTCACCACTCCTGACATCTCATTATGCACCAGAGGTGGAAGTGGACAGGTATGGAACACCCGAACTTTTCCTTTTCTTATTATTTCTGTGGCACACCATGAAGCTGGGAGTTAATTAAGTCCTGTGGGACAGGCAATCACTGTCTTTTTTGCTAGGTTAATTACATTATATACAGATGCAAAAGAGAGAAGAAGAAAAAAATAATCCCTCGGCTCTTTCCTGATTAATAGAGTACATTAGAAATATGATGATTCCAAACTGGAAGTTGAAGTTGATAGCTCCTTAGCATACAGGCTTTCTAATGAAGTCACATGACAAATCCACCAGGGATCTTTGTCAGAAGATCCCAAAGCACTTTAAAAGACACTTTTAAAGAACTTCTTGCCTCAACTCTGGGACAAAGTTGATTGGGGGATGATGGTAAGTCCTACATTATAGGTAGGAAAATGCACTCAACCAGAGTACAAGAGATTACATCCTTTGGATCTGTAAAATCCTAGAAACCCTCAGTGGTTAACCCACAATCCGAGAATGTGAAGAGATTTTTCCCTTACAATGATCGAATTTGAAATTCCCACGGGGAGTCAATAGGGTTGCATGGAAAAAATAAATAAATAAAATCCTCATGACCAAAGATGTCTGGGGAAGGCGAGTTCAGCAGAGTAAAACTGCGTCTCTTTCTGCAGGACTCCCCACGCCTCTAACGTGTCACTGAGCGTCACGACTCCCAGAGTGGAATGGTGTCTGCAGCATTTCCCACACTTACTCGACCACAGACCCTTTTTCTCCAATGGGACATTCTTCATGGCTTATTGTCCACGGAACTCACACTGGAAAATGCTGATTCAGTCCCATTCCTCATTACAGATGAGGAAACTGAGGTTTTCCTCAGGACTTGTCTATAATTTCACAGGTAGGTATTACCCACACCTAGAAGGGAGAACCAGACCAGAGACTCTCAGATCACCATAGCATTCTCTGTAACTTACCAAGAATCCAGAACACCAAGGAGAGTCCCTATGCTTCCTCTCATTCAGCGTTTCTCTGTACTTCCTTCAAAACACCCACCCTCGACCCTCTCAGCTGCAGCTTTAAGATGTCTCATTTCCTCATACCTTCGTCTCAGGATTGACTTTCATCTACCTGTATCTGAGCCCCAAGAGAACAGCAGTTACCTGTGTTGGAACTAACCTGGTGTCAGGCCACACTTCAGCCAGACTAGCATTCTGACTCTGATATGATCTCTAAGGGATATTTCATGAGACAAAGTGGTAACTATGAAATTTATAAAGCCTCAAATAGCTCTACAGTTCCTCCTGGAGGAAATCCATGCTCCTTAGTTTGACATCAAGACCATTCAGGGTTCCCAATCTTTGGTTTCCAGTCCCTCCCTTCCCCATTACTTCCTTTCAAACCTTACATTCCAGTCGAATATAATTACTTATATATAAACCATGTGTTCCCACTTCGGGGACTCTGTAATAGTTGTCTTTTCACTAGTATACACCTTTGCTCCTTACCTCCCCTTATCCTTATAAAATCCTCATAAATGTCGGCCTGGATATAATGCCACCCACTCCAGGGAATTTCTAGGTGAAGATTTTTCCATCCAGATGATTTCTTGACCTTCAGTGATTTTCCACAGTAAAATGCAAAATACCTTTATTATCACATTTATGACATTTAACTCATAGTCCAGTTATTGGGTTCTTATATCTCTCCTATCAAACAGTACAATACACAAAGTAGGGGTTGTATCTTATTCATCTGCAGAGTTAACACAACCCTTCCAAAGTTAAACACAGAATTTCATCCAAGCCCTTCATAGTTCCACAGTCTTCTGTCATGTCTCACAGTAACCATCTAAAACTCCCATACAGGGACTAATACATTGACTGGAACTTCGGGAGTGAGCTATTTGAAGAGGATTAAAGGCCAATGATTTCATTTTCTTGGTGCAGGAGTACCTTGCCCTCCCTGCTGGTCATATTCTTCCATTCATTCAATGTCTGAGTAAAATCATCAGGTAGTGTCCTTCAAACTCATATTAATCAGTGCCAGTCAGGAACAGAAGAAAATATATGTGCTTCTGCTTGGCTGTGCATACTTTTCCCCTCTGGGAAGGGAAAGAAGTTGAATGGCAGTGCCTTTGGGTAACTGGTACTGGAGCTGTGAGCCCAGGAGTCAGGGTCCTTGCTTTGACATTCATTCATGGAGGGGCTTTAGTCAGTTGGCCCTGTCAACTTCACTCCATATAAGTAGATATTCATTGCATAGGGACACTGAAAGGTTTAGTTCATTAGTATTTGTAAAGTGTTTGGGAGGACCCATTACGAGAAGCAAACACTATAACAGACCATTTCTTTCCCTAGATGGCTCTTTTCTCTATTATTAGAGAACTGAATGATGAACCACCACCTTTAGGAGCTGGTACATCATAAAAACAACTACCGTCATTTTGAATCAGGAAGATTGCACATCACCATAAACCATAACAGATTTTGAGGTCCTGCACACTACTGAAGGTATATGTGTTTTATGTGCTCATTATGCTTTCTTGTTTGCTTGTTTATTTGTTTGCTTGTTAAAAGTCAATTAATTAACATATAGTGTATTATCAGTTTCAGAGGTAGAGTTCAGTAATTCATCAGTTGCATGGAACACCCAGGGCTCATTCCATCAAGTGCCCTCCATAATGCCCATCACTCAGTTCCCCCATCCCCCCACCCGCCTCCCCTCCAGCAACCCTCAGTTTATATCCTAGAGTTAAGAGTCTCTTATGGTTTGTCTCCTTCTCTGATTTTGTCTTATTTTATTTTTCCCTCCCTTCCCCTATGTTCATCTGTTTTGTTTCTTTCACTCTACATATGAGTAAAATCATATGATATTTGTCTTTCTCTTGCTGACTTATTTCGCTTAGCATAATACCCTCTAGAGCCAATTCTCTTATACAGAAGAGGTGCTTTGTTTTCACACCTATCAAATTGCCATGCAATAGCAATGCATTAAGTTATCAAAAAGGATCAGTGAGGAGGACCAGAGGAAGAGGCCTTAGTTTAGAGCCATTAAGAGAAAAGTGAGTCAAGCATTGTAGTCAAGCATTGGCTGATCCCCCCAATTTCCATTCTCCAGCTTCCCTTCATCAACAACCCCAAGATTTTCCTCCCAGGCATTACTGCTCTAATATTCTTACCCAGGTGCTGGGGTGGGATTAGGTCTACTTTAAGGTCCACTGTGGACACTCGTTGGCCAAAAACAACCACCAAAGCCTATCTCCCTGTGCACAGGGCAGTGTGGCCAAGTAACTCAATTTGGACCAATGACTCATGAGGAGATATTTGTGGGTGGATTCTGGGAAAGCAGCTTCCTCCTTCTGAGACTGTACCCATAAAAGACCCTTTCATTACCATGCAACGTGAAGATAGATGAGAGCAAATAGCCTTGGGAGCTGCTGGCAGCCATCTTGTGGGCACAGAAGAGGCAGCCTTAGGTTGAATCTGACCCTCTGGTCAGTAGGGCCATCCAGTAGTGAGCATTGAGCTGCTGGATCAAGCCATACCTATGATTCCTGAGCTTTCCCATTCTGTGAGCCATTCTGTGAGTCTCTTCATCACTTAAGTCCATTTGAGTTGTGTTACTTCCCTTGTGATTGAAGTCCTTACAATAAATTTTCCTTAAAAAGGTAAAATTTAAAGAGACAAATAAGAGAACATGAGTTATGGAACCAGAAAAGACCCTGAATAGCCAAAGGAATATTGAAAAAGAAAACCAAAGCTGGAGGCATCACAATTCCAGACGTCAAGATGTATTACAAAGCTGTAATCTTCAAGACAGCATGGTACTGGCACAAAAACAGACACATAGATCAGTGGAACAGAATAGAGAGCCCAGAAATGGACCCTCAACTCTATGGTCAACTAAACTTTGACAAAGCAAGAAAGAATATCCAATGGAAAAAGGACAGTCTCTTACACAAATAATGTTGGGAAAATTGGACAGCCACATGCAGAAGAATGAAACTGGACCACTTTCTTACACCATACACAAAAATAAATTCAAAATGGATGAAAAACCTAAATGTGAGACAGGAACTCATCAAACCACAGGCAGCAACCTCTGTGTCCTTGGCCGCAGCAATTTCTTGCTAGACACATCTCCAGAGGGAAGGGAAACAAAAGCAAAAATGAACTATTGGGACTTCATCAGGATAAAAAGCTTTTGCACAGCAAAGGAAACAATCATCAAAACTAAAAGGCAACCTACAGAATGAGAGAAGATATTCAAAGATGATATATTAGATAAGGGGCTAGCATCCAAAATCTATAAAGAACTTATCAAATTCAACACCCAAAAAAACAAAAAATCCTGTCAAGATATGGGCAGAAGACATGAACAGACATTTCTCCAAAGAAAACATACAAATGGCTGACACATGAGAAAATGCTCCACATTACTCGGCATCAGGGAAATACAAATCAAAACCACAAAGACATACCACTTCACACCAGTGAGAATGGCTAAAATTAACAAGTCAGGAAACGACAGACGTTGGCGAGGATGCGGAGAAAGGGGAACCCTCCTACACTGTTGGTGGGAATGCAAGCTGGTGCAGCCACTCTGGAGAACAGTATGGAGGTTCTGCAAAGAGTTAAAAATATAACTACCCTATGACCCAGCAATTGCACTACTGGGTATTTATCCAAAGAAAACAAACATAGTGATTCAAAGGGGTAGGTGTACCCCAATGTTTATAGCAGCAATGTCCACAATAGGCAAACTATGGAAAGAGCCCAGACATCCATCGACAGATGAATGGATAAAGATGTGGTGTATATATATATATATATATATATATATATATATATAGCCATATTGCCCCACAAACTCCCCAGGTTTGCAACAACACTACCCAAGAAAGTGATTCATTTCTCAGCATGAGAAAATCCCACGATCTTCAGTGGATAGGAACCATGAGTGAGGACGGAAGCACACCACCAGTGAAAGGGGAGAAAAGTGGGAAACAAGAATATAGAAAAAAGCTGGTTTTACCCCTCTAAATCCTGTCAGTCCATCATACCTGTCATCTCATAGTCCAGTTTGTCACACCTGCCACTAACATGAACCAGGTCATGATTCCATGTGGTCAGAGAGAAGAATTAAGGACACCATGTGAAAGGCTGTGGGTAAGCCACAAGGCTAAAGGTAAAAGATGATGTCATTAGTCACCATCTAGGGTGACTAGATGTCTCAATGGTCTCAAATCCAGCCGGACACAATGCAATAGTGTTTATTTCTTGCTCACACAAAGTCCACTTCAATGTTAGCAACTCTCCAGGGTAAAACAACTGTCCTCTATACGTTGTCGAGCCCGTGCTCTGAGCCATTTGGTCATCATGGCAAAGGAAAAGAGAGGGCTGGAGAGTCAAGCCCTAGAAATGAAATGCCTCTACCCACAATCTAAGCAACTCACAGGGCCCATCAGACCTTAAAAGGGTGGGAAAGTGCAAAGCTTCCTATTCCTCAACTATTCCTCAAAATAGTTGAGGACAGGATATTAGAGATGGTTATCACAGAGGAGACTAAATGCAGAACTGTGATTCATTCTCTTGATTAAAAGAGAGACAGTTCTAGTCCACAAAACCAAAAGACAACTGACAGAATGGGAGAAGATATTTGCAAATGACATATCAGATAAAGGGCTAGTATCCAAAATCTATAAAGAACTTATCAAACTCAACACCCAAAGAACAAATGATCCAATCAAGAAATGGGCAGAAGACATGAACAGACATTTTTCCAAAGAAGACATCCAAATGGCCAACAGACACATGAAAAAGTGCTCCACATCGCTCGGCATCAGGGAAATCCAAATCCAAACCTCAATGAGATACCACCTCACACCAGTCCGAATGGCTAAAATTAACAAGTCAGGAAACGACAGATGTTGGCGGGGATGCGGAGAAAGGGGAACCCTCCTACACTGTTGGTGGGAATGCAAGCTGGTGCAGCCACTCTGGAAAACAGTATGGAGGTTCCTCAAACAGTTGAAAATAGAGCTACCATACGATCCAGCAATTGCACTACTGGGTATTTACCCCAAAGATACAAATGTAGGGATCCGAAGGGGTACGTGCACCCCAGTGTTTATAGCAGCAATGTCCACAAGAGCCAAGATGTCCGTCGACAGATGAATGGATAAAGAAGAGGTGGTATATATACAGAATGGAATATTATGCAGCCATCAAAAGGAATGAGATCTTGCCATTTGCAACAACGTGGATGGAACTGGAGGGTGTTACGCTGAGTAAAATAAGTCAATCAGAGAAAGACATGTATCATATGACCTCACTGATATGAGGAATTCTTAATCTCAGGAACAAACTGAGGGTTGCTGGAGTGGTCGGGGGTGGGAGGGATGGGGTGGCTGGGTGATAGACATTGGGTAGGGTATGTGCTATGGTGAGCGCTGTGAATTGTGCAAGACTGTTGAATCACAGATCTGTACTTCTGAAACAAATAATGCAACATATGTTAAGAAAAAAGAAAAAGAAGAAGATAGCAGGAGGGGAAGAATGAAGGGGAGTAAGTCAGAGGGGGAGATGAACCATGAGAGACGATGGACTCTGAAAAACAAACTGAGGGTTCTGGAGGGGAGGAGGTGGGGGAATGGGTTGGCCTGGTGATGGGTATTAAAGAGGGCACATTCTGCGTGGGGCACTGGGTGTTATGCACAAACAATGAATCATGGAACACTACATCAAAAACTAATGATGTAATGTATGATGATTAACATAACAGTAAAAATTTTTTTAAAAAAAAGGAGAGACAGTTCTGGAAAATCACTCAAATTATTAATCATAGGAGGTTCCTAGCACTTAATTGGAAGTAAGGAAACACTTCACATTGATTCCTTCTGAGTTATATCTGCATCTCCCATAAAAAAGAGAACCTGAAGAAACTAGTACAGTGATTATCATATCCTAGAAAGGCCAGAAGTTCCTTTGGCAAATCAATAGAATTAAGACATGCCTTTCCTGTTTTTCATTTTTGAATGTTTTTTAATGTATAAGTTCCTACAAGCAACTTATTCTTTCATTAAATGGCTGATTCTACACAATTCCTTCCTTCCTCCTTTATAAAGGACACATTTCCCTCATTTTAGTAAAGCTGAGGTGATCTCCTGGGGTATATTTTATGGAAAAGCTTCCCTCATCCACATATTTTTCCCTTGACTTGCATTTATGATGGTTCCATAGAGAAAGGGAGACAGAGGGAGAACTTGAACCATGTTGGGGTCAGATACACCTTCACCATACCCCACCAGTAGCCTCCATCAACAAACTTTAGCCACCAACAAAGGGCCAAAAGAGATCCTAACTGCCCTACCAGGGGCCAAAGCAATCCATGAAGATGGCAGGACAACAGTAACCAAATAAACTATTAAGTAGAGTAGGGCATATGTACCCTCCATTGATCTGCCCAATGACATTAGTTCAATGCCCTCAAAGCTGAAATGAACCAGCAGGAAAAGAAGCAGAAAATCCAAATTTATGCAGGAAAACCTATGCCTGAGACAACCATTTCATAGACCCAAAAACAAGTTAACATCAATCAACTCCTACAAATGACAATGCCATAAAGAAGATCTCCACCTGTATAACAGTTTTTATCAAAAAGCAGGTCAGTACTCTTAATTCTACACAACACCCCTGCTTCTCTCCTTCTGGTCCCCCTTCTCTCCACCTCTAAAGCAAGCCCCTGAGAGGCAGGAGTTCTTTCTCTCCGAGCTGGATGTTCAGCTGATGAAGTCAGCTTCCATGACACTCTCAGTGTTTGAATAACCACATTCTCCCTCATCTAAAATGAGATTTCCTGGGGCGTCTGGGTGGCTCAGTCGTTAAGCGTCTGCCTTCAGCTCAGGTCATGATCCAGGGGTCCTGGGATCGAGCCCCGCATCAGGCTCTCTGCTCCGCGGGAAGCCTGCTTCTCCCTCTCCCACTCTCCCTGCTTGTGTTCCCTCTCTCGCTGTGTCTCTCTCTGTCAAATAAATAAATAAAATCTTGTAAAAATAAATAAATAAATACATACATACATACATAAATAAATAAATAAAATGAGATTTCCTTCCTATCACTTTCACCCAAATTTCTTCACCCTCAGGGCTCCAACTGGTATTATAGCTAGCTAGACAAGGCTCTCCACACGCCTCTCCTAAAGACATGCATTTTAGAGGCAGTACTGTGTGGCTCTTCAAAGAAGGAGCAGACCTCAGAGTCATGGCATTAACAGCAAGGACCTTGAAGAAGAACATGAATGGCTGAGCAAACAAGATTTCCAAGAGGACATCACTGAGTGGAAAACCCCAGTTTTCCAAATTAACTGAGTTGCCTGTTGTATTTCAAGACTGGGATGATTATTTGCTGTTTCATATAGAAATGCTATATACATTAGACTCAAAACTGATAACATTTCATAGCTTTTAGCAAAATTAAAAAAATGTTTACCATGCTTAGTAAGAAACCACATATCCAAACACTTATGAAACTCATATTGTTACTTCCACCAACACAAACACCACCACATCATTTACCACCACCACACACACACACACACACACACACACACACACACACACACCTAATCTACATCTAATTTCTGAAATCCATTCAACTACTATCTGAGACCCTTCATGCTTGGGAAGGGAGCCTACTCATAGTTGGGTGTCCCCTTTCTTCCTCATCAGGTTCAGGAAGATGATGATTCACGATAATGTCTCCAGGAAATGAACTAATAAACCTCTGAAAAAGCAAGCTTTTCTCTCAGAAGAAGGATTCAATACACTGATAATGTAACATATTCATATATCACAGTTCTCACTAAGGGCTAAGGGCTTCCATATAATCCACCCATGTCACAGATGGGGAAACTGAGACACGAGATTAGAAAACTAAGTTGTCCCAGGTCACCAATGAGTCAGCAAACAGACTAACTTGAACATTTCTGGTTCTTCATTCACCAAGTCCCAATGCCCCTATAGTATCTAAAGAACCCTATTATGGGGCCATCCGACCACCCAAAGCAATTTCTTAGCACCTACACCTATCTGCAGGCTAGCTGAAGTCTCATATTTGGAAAGGCTCAGAAGAAATTCGATCATTACATTCCCATAATCAGACCCAAAATGAGCCCATGTATTTTTTCACAATATTAGGTTTCCTGAGAAAATTCCGCACAGTATTTATTTAGACCAGAACAGTTTCCGTTTACGAAGCCGTACTTTAGAAGGAAATAATCATGTCATGTCCCAGTGGGACTGCCCTCTGCCTGTCATTAATAGAGTCATTTTCACCGGGCTAATAAGCTCACTGTTTTCCAATGAGAATAGAAACTATTATTTTAAGATAAAAGTTAAGAACAAATTTACCTAAGATGATTCAAACTCCTGTATGGTAGTGTAATAATTACTCAGTGATATTATAATGCCTAAGAATGATAAGGACTTTGTTTGGCCAAAATGTGATAGTCTTTGAAACCATAACCTCATTTGTTGTTAAAATACCTTGGTGGGAAAGGAACAGGCGGATGTCATGAACTCATTTAATACAAGAGTCCCTGAGAAACAGAGAGGCAAAATTAATTTGTTCAGATGAATTTAAGCCTGCATTCAGGCTAAACATTGCCTGAATTCCCTCTTCTTAAAGAAAGAGCAAGAGAGGGGCGCCTGGGTGGCTCAGTTGGTTAAGCGACTGCCTTCGGCTCAGGTCATGATCCTGGAGACCCAGGATCGAGTCCTGCATGGGGGGGGGGGGGGGGCCTGCTCAGCAGGGAGTCTGCTTCTTCCTCTGATCCTCCCCTTTCTCATGTGCTCTCTCTCTCTCAAATAAATAAATAAAAAATAAAATCTTAAAAAAAAAAAGAGCAAGAGAAAGAAGCCTTCAAAGTCTTGGGCTCAAAAAAGTGGCAAGTCCCCTTTTACATAGCCACTTCTGGTTATGACAACACCACAATAAACAATGCCATAAATTATAACAGCTTACCCATTCATCACAGTGTGCAGAACACTCACACACTCACTATCTTTCTGAACTGCAGAGTCCTGCTCTGTATTTAAGCAGAGGTGGTAATATCCAGCACATTATGGAGGCTTCCTATGAAGAAACACTGCACTAAGTGCTCTACATGTATGAGGTAGGACTTAACAGACTGAAATTAAAAAATTTGCCCAATGTTATATAATAAGTAAGTAGGAGGCTCAGCCTCAAGTCCAGTTTTTATTCAGAGCTCAAGATCATCTTGAGTTCTTAGTTTCCTCCTATTATTACCCTTTTATATGAATTGTTTTCCTCTCTCCACAACCTGGAAGTCAGGTAGTACTAACTTTAATCAACTGAAAAGGTAAGTGACTTGCCACACACTCAGAATCAGATAGGACATCTCTAGAACTACAAGCCAGGTCGCAGGGGTCCTGTTCATCATGTATCCAATTTATCTCTGCTATCTGCCTAACCATCCTAAGGAGGGAAAGTCCCTTTCAGATGTGAGGCCACCTGCCTTCCCAACTCACCCTGCCCTCACAACAGGTAACCGGTATACCTCAGAGGCCTCACTTCACAGAGAAACCACAGGCACAAGGGATTCTGTAAGTTTCCTCCGGGTCAGAGATGAATGGTTGAGTTCCTACATCTTAGGTGTCTGGCCTAACAACCAGCTCAGCCTTGCTTTCAGTAGCACTTACCTCCACAGGCACACAGGTCTGAGGATAAACAAGGAATAAAAAGGGCTTTGAAAGGAAGGAGAAGAATAAGAAGAGAAGAGGAGAAGGAAAGGAGGGGAGGGAAGGGGAAGGAGAGAACAGGAGGCAGAGGAGAGGGGAAGAAAAAAGTAAGACAAGAAAAGAAAAAATAGGGAAGGAAAATCAAAAGGAGAGGAGAGAAGAAGAAACAACAGCAGAAAAGTATTTTTGTGTTTCAGTACTAGGAGGAAAACAACCAATTAGGGAATGGAAAGTCATTTCAAATTAGCCTCTATCTAGCTATACACATTATTTTTAAAATGTAAAATCTGGCACATTGCTGTATTACACTAATCTTCTAGGAGAATCCCCTTCAACAAAAAGTAAAGATTAAATTAAGCAATGTGATTTTGCTTTTTAAATAATAATCCAGTGCAGATATATACCTTCATCCATCTGTCCATCAAAAAGGAATCAAATATGGATCCCACTCTCAGAGAATTTAGGGTCTAGTTGGGAGAAAAGATATTTTAATAAATACACATAATTTAAATAGTTTAAAAAGATAAACTCCTGAGACGGTACTATTGGATTTCCCAAGAGGAAAATTCTTTAATTTTAAGGAAAATACAATCTTCCTGAGGGAAGTATGCACTGAAGAGCCCAGATAAATTTAAAAATAGAAGTATTTCCCAAAAGATGGTGGTGATTTGGCCACTTGACGTCAGGGTTGCGTAGGAGCTATTCTGTGGTCACTAGATGAATGGATGTGGTGAGAACCCTGTAGAGTCTTGGTCTTGTCGAGTTGAATAACACACTTGAAGACACAGCTTTAATCCAAGCACCTTTAATGGAAGAAACCATCTCTAGCACTAGTGACGATGAGTCTGGGCATGAGGAAGGTGCTGCCCAGCCATAATACTCATCTGCATCCTTCTTTTCTCTTCCTGCTTGTAATGTACATCCTGCTTGCATTTACTTGCCACTCCCTAACCCTCCAAAATCTGGGTTTTCTCCCCACCAATACCATATTACAGCCTCAAATATTACTAAGGATCTCCTGATCATGTTATTTTTGGTACACCTCATCACACTGTCCTTCAATCCTTCCCCTCTCCTGGGTTTCATGATGCTGTGGCAAGAACTTTCAAACATACATTTAGCAATAGAACCCTTCTTTCAAATGAGATCATAAAGCTCCAATAAATTATCAGAGTTTTCTGGTAAGACTTGAAATCAGGCAGTGTTAAGTCCTCAAAATTTGTTCTTTTTCAAGGCAGTTTTGGCTATTCATTGTGTTTCCATAAAATTTTTAAATCAGCCTAGAAATTTCTACCCCCCCAAAAAAGAAAGAAAGGAAGGATGGAAGAAAGGAAGGAAGGAAGGAAGGAAGGAAGGAAGGAAGGAAGGAAGGAAGGCAGGGAGGGAGCTGTTGGGATGTTACTGGAATTGAACTGACTCTTAATATTAATTTAGAGCATAGAACTTAACTGGAAGAACTAACATTTTAACATTATTGAGAATTCCAATAATGGATCTCGCTCATTATGTTTCCTCTGGTTTGGATTCATTAATCTTAGATTTGTGGGTTTGTAATTTTCATCAAAGGTGGAAAATTTGGGGCCATTATTTCATTAAATAGTTTTCTATCCATCCTACTTCTACCTCCTTTTCCATACCAGCTCCCTACATAAGCAGCCCTGAACTCCAATCTTGGATTGCTCCTGCTGGTGAAACTGCTTCTCTCTTCTCTCTGCTTGGGTTCTGTTTCCCAGTGCGCGGTCTGCAGTTGTGCTCCCAGGCAGAAAGCCACTCTCCTGGTGTGTTCCCCTTCTCTCAAGGATCACAGCCTTGTGCTATTATCTGATACGTTTTGACTAGTTAACATAGTTGCGTATGGCAGGAGGGTAGTCTAAAACTCATTATTCTCTCATGGCCAAAACCAGAAGCCCACACATTCACATTTAAAAGCAAGGCACTAAAAATCTAAGTGGATGATCTGTGCAAGCAGGACTTCATGACGCTTCCTAATGTCAAAATCTGTGGGTCCTTACTGTGATTTAATCTCTCCAAAGAAGGATCTTTGTCTCCTTTCTAGAAGGAGGAGAACTTGGGTTGCCAGCTGGGCAGAGGAAAGAACTTAGCAGGATCAGAGGAGGTTGACCTCTCTCTAACAAGCGGGCAGACTTCCCATTCATCTGCCAGATTTCAGTACCAGCCTCCATCCCCATCTCCCTGTGTTTGGCATCAAGTGCCTCACTAATATCTTACGAATTCAATTTGTCCACAAATTTTGCCTCTGCATCCTGGAGGGAGAGGTAGGAAGAGAGATGTCTGGTTGGGTCAGTCAGGAGCAGTGTCCTAGGGATTTAGACACTCTTTATAGGGGATTTCAAATAACCCCCCACACACATAACTTTTAGCACCCTGCCTCAGACCTGTTTCCTGGTAGTTATATTTCTCTAAATCTAAAGCTTCTTTAGGGTTCTTTGGGGCAAACTGCCTTGCTTTTTATCTAAATTTCCCTTTGCAGGAACTTAATTTTGACTTGCCTCCACCCCACTCCACTAAATCATTCGCACCTCTCTTACTTTTCATTTTCATATAATACTTGTGTTTGTGTTATAAATGTCTTCTCATTTTATCAAAGAAGAGACTTATGCCTCTGTTTCTTGTTCTCCTTTTATTATACCTACATGAAACAGGTCCCCAACTCTGGTTAAAAATCCATTCTCAGCTATGTTAAGCTTCACAGCCACATTTTCAATGATTTTTATGTTTTTTGCTGTTTGGGGGGCTATTGGTTCATCACTGTTTCCCGTATCCCATATCACCATGTCTTTACTTTGTTCTTACTCCAAATAGTACTGCATGTAGGATTCCAGGTTTAAAATCATTTCCCAGATAACGTTAACAGCACTGTTTTCAGACTTGTTTTTCCCCTGACATGGCAGATCAGATGTTCACAGAAACCTCTTGGGTTATCACAACTGAAATTGCTGGGTAAAACATCTGGATGAGTCAAGTGAACGTAAAGGAATTCCTTGGAGGCAAAAATGGAGAGAATGTTGTGCTCCTGCCCCTCCCCCCTTCCAGAGAGTTTCAGAGCTGCATGGATTTAACTGAGTTTGAGAGCTGTCCTAACATCCACAGTAGACCAAACCTATCTCCTGCTCCCAAACAAATAATTCCTCTTTTTTTTATGAGCTACTCTTAAGACTTCACCTTGAGAGCCACAGATCCAACCGTTTCCTGTACAAAGGGAAAGAGGGAGGGGGGAGGGGGGAGGGGGAAAGGGGAGGAGAGGGGAAAAGGGAGGGAGAGAGGGAGTGAGAGAGAGAAAGAGAGAGAGAGAGAAGAAATGTCAACCCACGAAACCATAGAGGGAGACAAACCATAAGAGACTCTTAATCTCGGTAAACAGACTGAGGGTTGCTGGAGGGGAGGGGGGAGGGATGGATGGGGTGGCTGGGTGATGGACATTGGGGAGGGTATGTGCTATGGTGAGTTATATAAGACTGAAGAATCACAGACCTGTACCCCTGAAACAAATAATACATTATATATTAATAAAAAAACTTTTTTTAAAAAAAAGAAATGTCAACCCAGCAATTTGCACAAGCAATCCTTTCGTTAATTACCCTGACTCAATGTCTGCCCTGACTCAAGCTTGGAATTTTCCCAGAGCTCCATAGAAGAGTATAGCTGTATTCTATCAGTTCTCTCTCTAAACTGACTTTGGTTTGTGTTTATTCAGCTCTGGTTTCTTTACGCATCCAACCCAATTTGTCCTTCAGAAATCCCTCAAACCCACAGGTTGTCTTATAACACCCATTCTTTCAGATTCTTCGTTCTAATATACTTTCTCTTGTTTCAGTGTGTCACGGTGATACATAGTAGTTGTAATCAATGTCTTCTGAAGAAAAGAAAAATGTACCTGAGCTAAAATGAAAAGAAAACCATGATGTATTCATTCATTTATAAATCTATTCATCCATTCCATAATTGTTAATGAGATCTGCTGTGTACTAGGCATAGTTCTAAGCATTTGGAAACAGCAGTGATAAAGTTCTTCTATTCAAGGAGCTTATATACTAGAGTGCCATTAGATTTTTTTTAAAAAAGTTGAAGAATAATACAAATAACACAATAACATGTTTGTGTGCAAATGTATGTGTATATACCTGTGGTGTATGTGTTTGTATGTGTTTCCTTTCAGATATAATCTTCAGAGGATAGGATTAGAGAAGCAACATGTGATTTGGCTTCTTTTAACTATCCTCGTTTGCATTTCTATATTGTTCATTAGTACAGTTGATTCAGTCTCTGTTCTAGCTACTTGGGATATACCAGTGAACAGAGCAGGCAAATATTTCTGCCTTCTTGGAGGTCATATTCTAGCAAGATAAGCCAGACACTAAATAATAAACATAATAAATTAGTAACTTATGTAGTATATTGGCAGGTGGTAAGGACTGTGGGAAAACAGAACAGAGTAAGGGCAATTGCAAGCAGGATATATGGGGTGAGCAGCCCTGGGTTGCAGTTTTAAATAGAATGGTAAGCGTCGACCTCAATGAGGAAGTAACTCCTCAGCAAAAAGTTAAAAGTGAAAGGTGGTACTTAAAAAAAGGAGGAGGAAGAGTATTCAAGCAGAAGGAACAGTAAATGCAAAGATTTCAGTGTGGAAGCAAGCCTGGCACGGTCCAGAAACTGCAAGGAGCCAGTGGGCCTGGAATAGAGCAGACAAAGGTGACAAAAGTCAGTGGTGAAGGCAGAGAGGAATTGGAGGAGGGGGTTGGTGCAGAGAATGGCCCATTAGGTCAATATCAGGACTTGACTTTTAATTGCAAGAGAATTTGGGAGCCACTGGAAAGTTTTTGAGAAGAGTGAAATCATCTGACATATTTTGAAATGATCATTAGGGCCCCATTAATATAGACTGAAGGGAGGCAAGGGTGGAAGCAGGCGGACCCATTGGGTAAGCCTTGTAACCCTCGGCAAAATGTGATAGTGATGATGATAGCTAACTTGCTACAAAGGCACAGCCAACATAATTTCCTGATGGATTTGATAGAGAATTCAGAGGATCAAGGATACCTCCATGGCCTGAGCAACTGAAAAGCAAGAGCTGACACCAGCTCGGTCCAGGACGGTGGGGGATGGGCGACAGCAGGGACAAGCAGCAGCGATCAGGAGTTCAACTTAGAACCTGCTAGACTTGAGATGCCACTTCCATATCCAAATGAAAATATCAGTAGGCCTTAAGGTTCGGGAATTTAAAGTTCAGAAGAGCTCTGGGATGGAGATTACAATTTGGGAGTCGTGAGCATGGAGAGAGATCTGTCTATCTATCTGTCTATCTATCTATCTATCTATCTAGTTCAAAAATTTGCAAAGATCATTTTGGAAAGTCAGCATGTCATTTTCTACCTGCGCCATTTGATTTTCCATATCTTTGAACGCTTTGACTAACACAAATTATCAAGTGCGAATTACTGTGTGTGTTCGTCCTCTCCATTCTCTCCATCATTTCCCTAGTTCAGTTATCTCTGTCCTGCCTCCCCTAGATTCCCCCAGGGCATCCCACACTCAGCAACCAGATCAGTGTGACTGAAGCACACCTGTGATCCTGCGGGGCCTCCTCGAAGATGATCCATCACCTGATGAATTCAAGGGTCAAACCCTTAACTTGCCACCCCCCAGCCCAGCCTACCTTCCCAAACCTAGAACTCACTAGTCCCCTTCACACACGTCATGTTCTTTTCACTATTCCCATGAGCTCTTGCCTCAGTGACTTGTCCATAGTGGTTCCTCCACCTCTTCTCCGCAACCCCGAATGCCTCAACCCTGCCCATTCTTGAAGGCAAGATACAAATGCCACCTACTTCAGCCGACCTAGACAGCTGACCCACCTGGAAATAATCTTTCTCACTTCTGATCCCACACTTGATGGTAGGGGAAGAGCATGGCATGAGCAACATTTCCCAAAGTGAGAACAGCAGGACAGATAGGAACCTCAATTCTGAAAATAAAGTGTTCCATGAACAAACAAGTTTGGATAATACTCCACACAAAAGCTCTCTCTTGGAAATTCCCATTATGTTCTCACATGTGGAATGTTCTCAAATGTCCCTTGGTTAAAAAAATATATATGTATATATTTTTATCTATAAAATATATATATATATATATATATATATTTGTTTAGCCCAGTTTTTACAAATGTATTTGACCTTGGAACACTTTTATCACAAAATATTTATTAACATTCTATGGAACGTCTGTTCCAAGGTTCTCACCTAGTACTTAGAGCTGGAGACCTGAATTCTAGTCCTGGGTAAGCACCTGTCAGCACTGGTTTTCCCCAGATCCACATCCAGATAAGGCAATTGTGTATGCCAACACAAGTGACAGGTCACCCCCACATCTGAGCAGGGAAACCAGACATCCCAACATCTATAGGGTAACCAGACATCCCAGGACTGGAGTCTCCTAGACACTGGCACTTAGCCTAGTAGATTTTGACAGACATGCCCTTCTGGTTCCTAAAGATTGAATGGCTTACTTCCCCCATGTGATTGATGGTCACACAGGCTTATCATGCCAAATTACTAGATGTGTGACCTTTGTCAGGTCACCTCCCTTTAAGGACCTCAGTTAACTCAGCTCTTGAATGAAGGGGCTTGTCTAGAGGGTGTACAACCTCTCCTCCAACTGTGATGAATTAACTCTATGTGTCATTCTTCAAACCTTACCTACTTCCTATATGGCCTCTCTTCCTTATTAGCCCCTCAAAGGGTCTCTTTCCATGTTACTTTTTTTAAATCTCCTTCAGAGCATGGCAGAGAACGCTGACAATGGCTGCAACTCAATAAATACATGCTGCACAAATATTTAAAGAAGACTGAGGCATTTAAGCCTCTGGGGGAAAAAAATCAAAATTATTCTTTGAGATGATGAAAATTGAAATGAAATCTAAGAGCAAAACAATGTGGTCAAAGCGCAAGCGCCCCCGAGAAATCATGCCGTATCCTTTCCTAGCACTACTATTAGTGGACTAACACCACTAGTGATGGCTAACTGTGGGCATCCACTCAGCGGGAGGAGCAGTTTCAGTGGCTCACATGTCAGGATACCAGCATCCAACCAATCCTATCAGGTGGGTACTATTATTATCCCCACTTTACAGATGAGAAAACTGAAGCACAGAGGGGTTAAGTAACTTGTCTGAAGCCCGCCAGGTAGCAAGTGATAGGTTCAAGTCCCCACAGTCCAGCTCCAAAGCCCTCTCTTCAGCACCGTGCAACCTGTCTCTCCTTTCTTTTCACTGCCATTGCTCCCATGAGCATCCCAACAACTCACATCATTGCCCAGACAGAGACTGAGGCCCAGGAAGACATAGAGATTGCTCAGTGTCCCACAGCTCTCATTCCACAGTACAACACTGATACACAACGCAGCTCAGCAGACCCGTGGCCCTGTGATCAACATTTGAGACATCACCGAGAGCCAACTGCAAGAAAGGAGCACAGGAGAGAGGGGGAGTCTATGATCCGAGGACTGTAGTCCCGGAGATGATAAAATGGGCAATGGACTGAAAGGAAAAGGCATATTCGGGGGACCCGAGGAAGCCAGAAGTGACAGGCTGGTGCAGTCTTCCCTGAAGGGAAGGTGAAGGGGTGTGAGGAGCCTGGGGAGGTGAGGTCAGAGAGGCCCTGGGGGCGCCGGGCAGGAGGCAGACAAGGAAGAGTTAAGGAAGAACAGAAAAGTTATATTATTTGTAATTGCATACATTTTTGACACTAGTCTGAAATTATTCAAAAAGAAAAAGAAAGAAAGAAGAAAGAAAGAAAGAGAGAGAGAGAGAGAGAAAG
>NW_027397084.1:10326617-10336700 GCF_003265705.2 Callorhinus ursinus
AGAGAGAGAGAGAGAAAGAAAGAAAGAAAGGAAGGAAGGAAGGAAGGAAGGAAGGAAGGAAGGAAGGAAGGAAGGAAGGAAGGAAGGAAGGAAGGAAGGAAGGAAAAGAAAGAAAGAAAGAAAACCATGCCTACACACCCAGGAAGTATAGTTTGGTATTGGGAAGTTTTGACTGAATGAAGCAACATTCACTGGAGAATCTCGTGTAGTGTGTGGCACATAATAGGCACTCCATAAATGTTTGTTCCAAATAAAGGAGACAAAAAGAGGAAAACTGAGAATTGCTTTCATAATGAAAAAGGCACCTAAGGGAGTAGGTGCTCAATAAATATTATTTTTTATCTGTGTATCACGGGAAGCCCAGAGAGTTGTAAAAGACTATCTGATATATTTCCAAAGAGCCCTCAGCCTGATTTCAATTCTCGAAAATTTCCTGGGGAGGCTGTGGAATCTCTCAGGGGGGACTTTGAAGAGCACATTCTTCGGGGAGCCACTGGGAGGAGTGGTTTAGATGATGTCAAAACGGATAAATTAAGGTAAAGAGTCCCAGCAGTGCTTTACAGTTCTGATTTTCACATAATCCCCTCAAAAACCAAAGCTTCCACTCTGCCCTCCACAGAACAGATGAGCCGGATGGACCAGCAGACATCGCCGTCCCACCACCTGAGGATTGCTGAGTGATTTTGAAACCTTCCAGAAGGGCCTGGTTAAATTGAGGGCCATTTATTTCATGAAGAAATAAACCACAGAGAGCCCCTTTCAAACATGCACGCGGAGAGCAGGACAAAACACGGAGGAGATTATCTGTTCAGAATTTGCTTTAAAAGAGCTCAGGCAGCATTCATTTGTTTTTGAGAAAATATATGATTAACCATAGTTAACTATGAATTCAGATGTTGTGCATTAGACCAGCTTCTCAAAGTTTGAGAGCATTTAATATTATATATCGCTGCCATTTGGACTAAATTGTTTTTTTAATGTACACAATATTACAAATTTAATTTGAGCTGTTTGAATCAGTCTGTAAAAAAGATTTGATTATACCTGAGTGTTCTGGCCCCGGCTCTTCCGTATCTCAGTAATCTTGGCGGTAATTGGCTGATTAGGCGTCTCACACTCCATCTTTGCCTCAGTTTCCATGGCAATGTTACAGGAGCTATTATAGATGAGAACTTCATCTCTTTCCACTTTAGGGCTGAAACGAGAGGGGAGGTTAAATGGGGTGTCATCAATCTTAATGAAATGCAATTATTTTTACTCTTATTAATCATTGCAAGCCATTAGCTTGTGGCAACTACAGGCCACCATTTGTCAAATTTTGCAAATTTCTGTAATTTTGTTTCCATTCTTTTATTGTTTATTTGTTTTCCTTTTATCTGCACACCCTGCAATGAAAATGCACATGGTAAATATCTTTCACTGAGGCCTTTCTCTTCTCCAAATCTATTAGGAACATTAGCAAGAGCTTCTCCAAAGCACAACTTAACAAGCAATGTGCACACAATACTTCCAGTTCCAAAAATGGAAGCAAATGTTGGGCAGAAGTGTTTTTTTTTTTTTTGCAATTTTTTTTTTTTTTTTTTCTCTTTTCTTTTTTTTCTTTTCCCCTTCCCTCTTTCTGTTCTTACTCACACTTAGTGTTGGGGGAGTGAATTGCCTGAATCCCCCCAGGGCAGATGGAGAAATTGGAAAACCCACACAACTGGCTAACTGGTCCCCAATTCCAACTGTGAAAAAATGAGCTCATTTAGGCTTTCAATTCCCTCTCCCCAGCTGATGGCAATGAGGCTCTGTTGCTAGCAGTGGAACATTAACTTAGTAAATTAATTAAACTTACTTAACAGCCCAGACTAAGGAGATTCGATATATGTGCCACAGTTATACTACCAGCCACTCGCTTTAAAAGTCCTCTTGCTTTAAGGAGAGAAGCCAGACTGGATTTAAAATGAAAAACAGCGGTGTAGCATTACAGAAAGTCTAAAAACACGCTGTCTAGAGGAGGTGAAAGTGTGGATATTGCAGGCTATAGTCCCCAACAGGTGTGATATTTATTCAACAATAATCCTGGCTTTAGGCATTGTTGCAACTAACTCAGAGATTATTAGTAACAATAATGCATGATGTCTCATACTTTTCAACAGTTTCATTCGTATGATCTCATTTGGGCCAGTAAAGTAGATAGAGGCATAAAAAATGTAACCTAAAGAGATAGAGATCAGGAGATTTGCATAAAGCCAAACACAGAAGTACAGCAGCTCCGAGATTGGAACCCAGGGATCCCGTCTCCTAAAGCAGGACTCTCGAGTTTTGAGATGCTGCTTGAACGTCCACACGAAGAAGGCAGCTCCCATGGGAAGACCAGCAAGGGCCACGGAAAGGACAAAAGGTCACTGCTTGAGAAACTATAAATCATGTCGAACTAGAGCATCTCTTCTCAAATTAATGTCAAAATGGTTTCTCCCGCAATTTGCTAGAAATACCAAGAGAACCACCACATCTACTTAGTCTTCTCTTCTTCACAGTAAAATACTCCCAGCATCGTATTCACCAAGTCAGGGCTTCCATACCCACTGTTCTCTAGACCTTCTAGAAACTGTCCATATTTTAACACCATGCAGCCCAGAACTGAACATACACAGCTTGAGCTGGCCCCCGGGGCTGTGGTCTTCTTTTATCTGAGTCCTCCTTCCCATGACATCTAACACTGTGCTTGCTTTGTAGCCCCATGCTGAAATTAAGATGGTGGTAAACTCAGAGTCTCAGAGCCACGATGCCTGAGGATTTGGCCATGTTGTATTTGTTCAACTGATTTTCTGAAAAGCATTAACATGCAGAGGTTTGGCTAGGAAGCAGACCAGCTAGATTTGAATCCCCGAACAGATATTTACCTTCTATAGGACGTTATAAAGACATGACTCTCTAAGCTTTGGTTTCCACATTTATAAAATGGAGCTATAATCATCGGGTACCTATTTTATATAGGTGTTGAGGGGATAGGGTGAAATGCAGCCTACAAAGTGATTTGCAAAGAATCTGGCACACAGTTAAGTGCCCAATAAAGTTACAGTCTTTGGTGGTACTGATGTTGGCGCTATTATTGTTGAAATGTAAATGTGGGAATTACATGTCATCTCACTGATACAGATCCATTGCTCAAATGCGTTTTGAACCTGGAGCCTGTCTTATAACTACAAATCCATTTAGCTGAGCCATGATCCAGCGGGTAGACAGAGCCACAGGATAAATAAAACGTTCACTCCTAAAATGTCACTTGTACTCAAAGTTTCAGAAAAGTAAAGCAATTTAACTTGTAAATTAAAATGTAATGTAATATTTAGATAAATATGGAAACATGATTGAATAGAATGCAAAGTTCACATGGATTTTCCAAATAAAACACCTGACTTTAAAGCTAGTTGACGCTGGCAGCAGGCCACTTTGGGCTTTGCAGCTAGAACCTTCCTTTTACTACTGGGGGTGGGGGTTGGAGTTGTTAGAATAGGTTGAGAGGCTCTCTCTCTCTCTCTCTCTCTCTCTCTCTCTCTGCTTCCACCAGAAATCACTTATAAATATATCAGGAAGGAAGTAAAGTTGGTTTACCACATCATCATGTTCCTTATGAACTGGTACCCAAATAACTACAGACAGTCCTTGAGTTACAATGATCTGACTTATGATTTTTTGACTTTATGATAGTGTAAAAGCAATACCCGCTTAGTAGAAACCACACTTTCAATTTTGAATTTGGATTTTTTCCTGACTAGGGATATATGGTATAATCCTCTCTCATGACGCCGGGCAGCTGCAGTTCCCAGTCAGCCACACGATCACGAAAATAAACAGCCAATACCCTTATAGCTATTCTGTCCCCATACAACCATTCTGTTTTTCATGTTCAGTACAGTAGCCAAGAAATTACATGAGACATTCAACACTCTCTTTTAAAATAGGCTTCATGTTAGATGATTTTGCCCAACTGTAGGCTAATGTAAGTGTTCTGAGCATGTTTAAGGTAGATGAGGCTAAGTAATGATGTTCGGTAGGGTTAGGTGTATTAAATGCATGTTCAGCTTATGATATTTTCAACTGACAATGGGTTTATCAGGTCATAACCCCGTTGTAAGTCAAGGGAGATCTGTACTTCTATTTTCGAAAGCTCGCAAACCATATGATTAATAATTCATTCTAGAATTTTGTCAGGGATAACACAAACTTAGATGTCTAAATTTCCAGAATTCCCTTTTTCCCTTTTTAGGCAAGGGAAAGAGTATTTGGCCATCTCCTCTATCTGTTGTGTGCCCCCGCTCATGTTCACTACCAGCAACTAACAATCCTCAATCCTACAAGCAAGTATTTTGTACTCAGTATATAAATGATCTGGGATATAGACTTGAACTCAAGGAAAGGAGTGACCAACTTCCTGTACAACCTTTTCTGGTCTTGAGCTTCTACCCTGTTGATGAGCCTTCCTCTGCCCTCTCTAGGCTCTTCATCTGCAAAGACTAGAGAAAAATGGGTTAAGTCACCCAACAATCCTCTCATTTGCCAGTGCAATGCACTGTCTTCCATAATCATGTTCTTCTTGTTCTGAAAGAATTAAAACCACTTTCTGTTAGCTTAGGCTTTTTAACAAGCTTTAGATATTTCGTTTTGTATATTTCCCTGGTAATCTCATTAGAGGCTATTTTTCATTAAAAGTCCATCATCAAAATTAGCAGAGACACCAGGATATCAAAATAGACTAACATTTATGAAACTTACCAGTTTCCAAATAGCTACTATTCCATGTTTTCTTCCACAATAATCCTATGAATTAAGTATAAATAGTGTATATATAGACATACATAAATGTAGATAATATAGTTGTACATGAGCACATGCACACATGCACACAAATAAATATTTATTTTGAGGGAATGTGGTAAACATTTTTGGTCCAAATGGTGGCAAAGAGACTTCTAGCACCTAAGTTTCCTAACTCCTAATCTGTGGCTCTTTCAGTTGGTCTGATCAGATCCAAAAGTAAGCAGGTAATCATGCACACACTCTCTAGGATAGGCATCAGAAACATTTGCAGTGTTTATGTCTCCCTCACTTAGCCTGAAATTGCTTCTGGTGGTTCTGGAATCTCACTGAACCACACACTTCAGCCCAGGCTCTCATTCCTGATGCTGAAGGCACATCATCATGCCAAGTACACTGTCAGCCAGGGGTGTGGGTTCCAGTCCTGATACTGCCAAGGCTGGACTGTGTGACTCTGGAAAGATACTTAGTGTGTCCTTAGAATAGAATCTAAACTCCTTACTAGGGCCTCCAAGACCTTAAATACCTCCCAGAGCTCAAGTAGAGAACTTTCCTTCCTTCTTACTCTACTCCTACCTTTCTGGCCTCTGACAGTTCATAAAATGTGATAGGGCCTTTGCATTGCTGCCCCCACTGCCTGACCATCCATAATGACACCTTCTTCTCCTTAGCTCAGCAAAAGACACTCCAGAGAAGCCTCCCCCGAGCACAGTGTATATAGTAGTCCCCCATGATTTTCTATCACATTATAGCCCTTATCACAACATGCGATCTTGTTTATTGTCTGGCTTCCTCCTCTACCCTTAAAGGTGGGGATTTTGCCATCTTGTTCCTCACTGAGTTATCAGCTCCTGGCACAGTACCTATAACATAGTGGACACTTGATAAATTCTGGATAGACGGATGGATGGATGGATAGATGGATGGATGGATGACCTGTGCATATTTTTGCCACAGATACACGCCTACCTTTGCCAAATAACATCAAATCCATAGAGATAGTGGCTGGCAAGGGGATAGGATAAAGCATTTAATGGAAATGGGTTCCTTGCAAAGATAATGGCAAGTAGTTCTCCAGGTTCACAAGCATAATCTTAAGAGGAAACAAGGTAAGCCATTTGGCATATAATTTTTTAATACCACTTGTATAATTATAGTGTGTTTTCTGGTTATTAAATTAGTATATATTCACTGAAAAAAATTCATAAAAACTCAATGAATAAATGTAAGTAATACTCCAATCACCTAGGGTAGGCACTCAACATTTAAGAATGCATCCTTCTAGTCTTTTTTCTGATCACCTGTTATATGTGTATAGAAACATATGTACTATATACACCATTAATATTAAATCGATACAGGGATGCCTGGGTGGCTCAGTTGGTTAAGTATCTGCCTTCAGCACAGGTCACGATCCCAGGATCCTGGGATAGAGTCTGGCATCAGGCTCCTTGCTCAGCAGGGAGTCTGCTTCTCCCTCTCCCTCTGTTGTTCCCGCTGCTTGTGCTCTCTCTCTCTCTCTCTCTCTCTCTCTCTTTGATAAATAAATAAATAAATAAATAAATAAATAAATAAATAAATATCTTTTTAAAAAAAGATGAAATTGATACACTATTTTGTGACCTGTCCTTTTTACTTTCCAACATATGGTAAGCATTTCCCTCTTCAGTTAAATATTCTACATCATGATTTTTAAAAGTTTCCTAGGATATTAGTATTTAAATTCATCCATTATTACTAAACACTTCATTCCAAATTTTTTGTTATTACACCTAAAACTTCAAAAAATGTAGTTTTTCATAAATATTACATCTTTCTAACTGCCTTCTTAAAATCCTAGAAGTGAAATTACTAGAACACAGAGAATGGAGACTTTTAAGTTGATCAGTGCATATTGCCAAATGATATCAATAAGAAGGGCATCACTTTTAATAGGGTCTGAGGCTGTTCCCTCAGAGACTTCCTGAGTAGAGAAGAACATAGAAGAATTTCAAAGAATTGCTGGGGGGTTTGGGGAAGTCTTCATATTCAGCTGAGCTGGGACCTGACATGTGCTTCTTGGTATCCAGCATTCGTGAGTTCTGGTCCAGTCCTGCCTGAGTACAACCTCCAGTACCCCATTCCCTGTATGACCTAAACAGGGTTCTTCACGCCTTCCAGAAAGCAACCAGCCAAGGAGGCTCCTCTCTTCCTCTGGCTAAACACAAACCTCTCTCTAGTGATGATTCGTCCTAAAATGCAGTCTTGGGACATCAAAAAGTCAGACTGTCAGCAAAAGTGCTGGTTATCTCTTTCATTCTGGGTAATGGGTCTTGTTTAGTTTTAATTTTGAATGGAAAGATAGGCCTTCATTAAACAACCAGGTGTGACCTCTCTATCTACATAAGAAATAAAGAAGAGTGAGGGCGACATTCAGCACTAAAATTTCACACTGCATGGGAAAAGAACTGCTGGCAGAAATTAAGGCTGTCCTGAGTCACCAACAGGATCACACGTTTTCCTTAAGTGTGTTTAGAAAAGGGGGTTTTACCTGGAAAGTGGTGATATTGATTTGTTTGTTTTTTAAGTTCAAAAAAATCTTCATAGGCTTATGGCTCCTAAATCCTAGATCTACAGTAATTCTGCCTGCACATCCCCCCCTTCTTTTGAATAAACATTGTGCAATCTGCTAGATTTCTCTATGACTTTTTTTCATACTTGTGAATCTGTTTGGAAAGAAAAGAAAAAGGAAAAGGGAAAAGAGCCTTCTGTTTTTCATAATGTCTAATCTTTTTCCCCATTGGCATTCACCAGATGTTGCTTTGGATCGGAAGATAAATATTAAAATCTAAGCAAGAACAAAGTGAGCTGTTTACTGGGCAGATTTTTCAGCTGTTCTCTCGAACACTTGAAAAGACAGGAGATGCTTTGATATGCAGACTGGCTGGAATCCACAATGGAATGGTCCCTCTAACAAGAGTGGTAGGCCCTGGGGGCCATGTCCACACAGTCTGCAGTTCTTGATGGTTCCATCTGTCCATTGGCCATGCATTTGTGGGGAAGGTCAGGGAGGGAGAAGACAGGGTTACCTGATGAAAAGGCCTGAGAACCATGGGGACGTTGACTCTGTCCAATGATCTGGTGCAAAGAGGCACTGGGGACTTTCTTCACAAATGTAGAGGTAAGGCCATGATTGGGGCAGTGTCTCTGTCCCCACAGTGACAGTCAAATCACACTGCACGTACGTGCGGCTAGAGGCTTCACAGCTCTCCTCCGCATGCTTCAGGCCACACAGGAAAGCCAAGGACACTGCAGGAAACACTCACAATTAGTTTAGACAGTAACCACAGAAAGAACTAAAGGCCTCACACTGTTACATAAATGCATTTCATGTGTTGCCCCTTGACCAATAGGAAAATAAAGTTATCGGTTTACTTTTCTTAAACATGCATGATGTGTACAAACACATACAGAAGAATATAAGTAAAATTTTGTAAAATATGAGTCATCATAATAAGAAAAACTCATATGACTCTCTAAGCTAACATAAGGTCTAAAACTATTGTGATGCCCTCGAATCTGTCTCTTCCTCAAGTCCATCATCTTCCTCCTCATCCTCAGAAAGAACCCGTTGCATTTTTTAAAACACGTCCTCACATGGGTTTGTATTCCTAAATGAGAGATTGTTGAGTTTTACTTGGTTTTGAATTTTATACAATAGAATACATGACATATTTTTGGACCTCCTTTTTTCCATTCAGTATTACAGTGTCAAGATTTATCAAGTTCCATATTATCACATAAAACTTGAGAATACATTTTCACTGATGTTCAACACTTCATTGTGTGAAATCACTACAGTATGTTTACCTATTCTCTTACCAAGGGACTTCTGGTTATTTCCCAGTTTTTGCTACTACAAACACATACTAAATTTCCTCTAGGGTATATGCCTTAAAGAAAATTACTTGTTCATAAGATAGTACCAGTTCAACTTTGCAAGATAGTGCCATATTATTTTCAAAGGGCTTGCGCCATTTTACTACAGCCTACCAACTACAGTCATGAGTTTCCATCACTCCACCTAACTGTCAGCACTTGGGATTATCAGACTCTTAATTTTGGCCAGTCCAAATACAGTGGGGCAACCCATTCCAACCTTAATTTGCATTTGCATCATTACCTTTTAGGTCAAACAACTTCTTATATGTCAGAACTCATATTTCCTCTTCTGTGAAATTCCTCTTTCTGTCATTTGCCCTTTTTTATCCTGGAACGTTTGTCTTTTTCTTATTGATTTGTGCCCTTTATATATTTTGGGTACTAATCCTAGAAGGTTATATGGTTACTCATACCTTCTCCAAGTTCTTGGAGAGCCTTTTCATTCTCTTGATGGGATCTCTTGATTAACCGAAGTCCTTGATTTTTATATAATTTTAACTATTAACATTTTATGAAGAAGAAAAGCAATTATTTGAAGCCCTTTGACCCTTAGGCCACTTCTTTCTCAGTCATGAGACACAATGTAAAAAGCATCAACCAGGCAGACTGGCAATAACGTTTAAAAGGAAGATTAACAAGTCTCTACATGAGATGGTTGGGGAGCAGCTCTTTTTGAAAACCTTAATAAAGCAAAAAAGAAAAACAAAGAAAAATCTCTCCAGCCTTCTACCTCTGCAGCTAACCCGTCAATGCAAATATGGAACAAATACTACCAAGGACTGTGGGCTTGAACCCAAGCTGCCCTACCTACATCACAGTACGGCATGCATCAAAGGGCACAGGAGACAAGCACATGTGAGAAGGTTTATAATTGTTCAATCACATCCAAATAGTATTATGGTTGCTGGTATATTCCAAAGCCCCTGACACATAGTAGGTTCTTGGTGAATGTGTTCAGGATGAATTAACAGCAGTTAAGATGGCTGACAGTAGGACTCTTGGGTGGATAGGCAAAACAAAAGAACTTTCCAGTTAGTAAGCCCTAGGGCAAATATAGGCTCAACCCCTATAAAATAATTAACTCATTATGGGTGATGAGGTGGATGCAAATTGACAAGGTGGATTCTGAAAAGTACCCAGGGCTGAGGGTCAGAATCCAAGGTTCTGCCATGAAATCGAATTGTGTGACCTTAATCGCTAAAGCTTTTCATGCCTCATGGAAAAATTAAAGTTCCCATGAAGAAGTCATGCCATCTAACTCAAGGTATAAATGCAAGAAACATGAACATCAAAGATTTTGCTGATTTTTAAAAAAATACAAAGTACTTTCATTTCAGTGAACAAGATGTTTTGGCAAAC
>NW_027397084.1:10336800-10339452 GCF_003265705.2 Callorhinus ursinus
GGGGGGGGGGGGGGGGGGGGGGGTGGAGATGTAAATTCAGATAACACCAAAAGCAGCAAAAGCACTTCCTCAGAGCTCCACCTTTATCGCCCCTGCCCCCCTGATGAAAGAAAACACATGACCAGCCCTGGGCAGGGGATAAGCAAAATAATAATTAGGGAGCCTGGAGTTCTAGGCCCTCATCCACAGCCTGGAATGAGAAACACCACCATCCTTAGTGTGCAAAACCACACTACGGAATAAAACTGAGTGTGGGTCAGAATTCAAAGTGGCCTTGGTAAATTAGAGAAATTACAGAAATAAACAAAAAAACAAATGAAAACAGGAAGGCCGTAAACCACAGGAAAAAAAAAATAAGAAAACTCGTGTAAATATCAGATGAGGAACGTCCAGCTGTGCACAAGGACGTCAGGGAAAAAAAAAGGAGAAAAAAAAACCATCCTTGGAATAATCGTAGGTAACAGTAAGATTATAAACAGCAAGACAGCGACATGGTTGTAAAAACCAATCCGGTGCCAGGTTCAAGGCAGTTAATCCTCCGAGGCTCCCTGATGGGGCCAGAACTGGCTTACACAGAGGAGTTGTGTAGTTGGAGACTTCAAATTAGGGGGGAAAAAAGGTAGGAATTCTGAGAGGGCTCGGAAGAGAAATGCCAAAATGTTTAGTTAGTGGAAAGTTTCTGATTCATTAGATCGCCCCAAAATTTGCATTTCTAACAAACTCGCAGGTGCTGATGCTGATGCTCCAGCAACAACATTAATATGATATTCTCGGGGCGCCTGGGGGGCTCAGGCTGTTGAGCATCCAACTCTTGGTTTTGGCTCAGGTTATGATCTCAGTGTCCTGGGATTGGGCCCCACTTTAGGGTCCGCGCTCAGCATGGAGTCTGCTTGAGACTTCCTCTCCCTCTGCCTCTGCCTTTCCCTCTCTCCCTCTCTCCCACTCTGTCTTTCTAAAATAAATAAATAAATCTTTAAAAAAAAATAATATGATAGTCTCAATAATAATGTAATTCCCAGTAATAATACCCTTGAGAACCACTGTGTTAGAAGGACTGAGATTAGTCAGCATTCTGAAAGGCTGATTAAGTTTGAAAAAAGGAGTGTGGGGGAGCATCAGTTAAGTAAAAGGATGGATTGCTCTGACAAAGGCAACTGAGAAACACGGCTAAATGCTGCTGTGAGATAGTCCTCTTCAAAAACCTTTTAAAATATAACAGATTCTTAACTAAATTGATTAGATGCAATCCTATCTGAAAGTAGGGGAATTATTAGCAGTTTCTAACAAGTTGTGAGACACATTCTGTTTGATCATTTGATGTCCATTACAGACCAACTTTCTAGGAAAAAAAAATACACAAACAAATTCAAAATGTTTTATCCAACTCAGGAATTTGATAGAATCCCTGGATACCATCCTGGGTCTGAAGTAAGAAACCAATAGAGTTGGCTTTCACCAGTTCCTCTCCATTTTTAGACACTGTAATTAAAAGTCTTTAAAAAGATTTTTTCTTTTTTTATGAAAGAGGAAAGTCCAATTATCCATTTCCCAAGTGAATGAGCTGCTCTTGCACAATCAGTGGGTGTTTGGTGACACCTTGTGGCAAAGGTCAGAGTTACAGCTTCCAGCTTCTGTTTTCCTTTTTTAAAAAATCAAGGCATTTTGATACAAAGCTTTTGCAGAGCAAAGGAAACAATCAACAAAACCAAAAGACAACCGACAGAATGGGAGAAGATATTTGCAAGTGACATATCAGAGAAAGGGCTAGTATCCAAAATCTATAAAGAACTTATCAAACTCAACACCCAAAGAACAAATGATCCAATCAAGAAATGGGCAGAAGACATGAACAGACATTTTTCCAAAGAAGACATCCAAATGGCCAACAGACACATGAAAAAGGGCTCAATATCACTCGGCATCAGGGAAATCCAAATCAAAACCTCAATGAGATACCACCTCACACCCGTCAGAATGGCTAAAATTAACAAGTCAGGAAACAACAGATGTTGGCGAGGATGCGGCAAAAGGGGAACCCTCCTACGCTGTTGGTGGGAATGCAAGCTGGTGCAACCACTCTGGAAAACAGTATGGAGGTTCCTCAAACAGTTGAAAATAGAGCTACCTTACGGCCCAGCAATTGCACTACTGGGTATTTACCCCAAAGATACAAATGTAGGGATCCAAAGGGGTACGTGCACCCCGATGTTTATAGCATCAGTGTCCACAACAGCCAAACTGTGGAAAGAGCCAAGATGTCCGTCAACAGATGAATGGATAAAGAAGGGGTGGTATATATATACAATGGAATATTATGCAGCCATCAAAAGGAATGAGATCTTGCCATCTGCAATGACATGGACGGAACTAGAGGGTATTATGCTGAGTGAACTAAGTCATTCAGAGAAAGACATGTATCACATGACCTCACTGATATGAGGAATTCTTAATCTCAGGAAACAAACTGAGTGTTGCTGGAGTGGTGGGGGGTGGGAGGGATGGGGTGGCTGGGTGATAGACGTTGGGGAGAGTATGTGCTATGGTGAGCGCTGTGAATTGTGTAAGACTGTTGAATCACAGACCTATACCTACGAAACAAATCATACCTTATATGTTAAAAAAAAAAGAAGAAAAAGATAGTAGGAAGGGAAA
>NW_027397084.1:10339552-10498053 GCF_003265705.2 Callorhinus ursinus
TCTGAGAAACAAACTGAGGGTTCTAGAGGGGAGTGGGGTGGGGGGATGGGTTAGCCTGGTGATGGGTACTAAGGAGGGCACATACTGCATGGAGCACTGGGTGTTATACACAGTGAATCATGGAACACTACATCAAAAACTAATGATGTAATGTATGGTGATTAACGTAACATAATAAAATAAAATTTAAAAAAAACTAATGATGTACTATATGTTGGCTAACTGAACATAATAATAAAATCAATCAATCAATCAATCAATCAATCAAGGCATTTTGAGAAGTCCTTTTCTAAACTTAAATCGAGTCTTTTTTTTTTTTTTTAAAGATTTTATTTATTTATTTGAGAGAGAGAATGAGAGATAGAGAGCACGAGAAGGAAGAGGGTCAGAGGGAGAAGCAGACTCCCCGCTGAGCAGGGAGCCCGACGCGGGACTCGATCTCAGGACTCCAGGATCATGACCTGAGCCGAAGGCAGTCGCTGAACCAACTGAGCCACCCAGGTGCCCCCTTAAATCGAGTCTTTTAAGATGTAACAATTTCTATACCTCTTCTTCTATGAGTTATCAACCTTCCAATATCACAATTTACCTGTCCCAAAAACCTCAGTGATTTTTATTTTGTACTTCTAATCAAAACTGTGTCTCGACATAATACCAAGGAGTTTTAAAAAGTTAATTAGCTTAAGCTGTGTATGTGTGACAGCCTTTTAAAGGAGGGAGACTGTAGCAGTATTAGTTAAATATTGGAAACTAGAAATATGGAGTCTTGGTTTTCTGTTTCCACAATTTCCCAATTCATTCATTCCTTCATTAAGCATTAATTTTGCACATGCGCTGTGCCAGCACTGGTCTATGCACAGGAGGGAGAGTGGAGAAGCAAAGAAGCTTAAACCTAACTCTTCCACTTTATCTTAAGTTTCCTATTGTGGAATCTTCCGTGGAATAGATCTCTCTTCTATAATGCTCTGCTTATACATATGATGATAATAGGAAGTTCCATTTCTAGTTTGTATTTTAAACAAGGATCATCTCTCTCTCTCTCTCTCTTCACTCTGCCTCCCTCCTTCCCTCCCTCCCCTTCCACCTCCTTCCCCTTCTTGGCTAAGACGATCTAATGTAAACTGCCATCACCAATTACCCGTGGTGGAATTTTTGTCTAAGCTCAGATAAAGTGATGCTTTGATCACTTTGTAAATCCTTTACCCACATTCAAATTGCAGACAGAAGTTAGGAATATAATTTAAAGCACTATTCTGAAAGCATGTGTACAAACGGTTTCTAAGCACATAGGTACAAAATCTATGATTATGCAAACAAGTTAATCAGCTGGCTAAGCTGATCCTCTAGTGATAATGGCAATTTCTTCCCTTTGACTTTTTTTCTGAAGCTCAGTGGGTAATTACCCACTATTAGAAAGCCCCATCATGGGACTATCAAAGCTTTGTACCTTTCTCTCTAACAAAGACATAGCTTCTTGTACCCCAATTTACATGATGCCTGTGATGCTTAAAGCAATGAGAGATCATGGTATTCTACTGAGTAACTACCCAGGCATTACAGAATAAGAGGACAGTGTTCGTGTTGGCTCTCTTGCCTATGATAAGAATTCCAGAACTGGGCGCACCAGGGAAATATGCAAGAGATATCCAGCTCGCTGATCTAATCCCTACCCTAGTACCTCCACTAAGCAGATGTTTTCAACAATTCCACCTCAGAACAACACCAAGAGATTGTTTGCTCCATGATGTCTAAGGCTGTCATTAAAACAAATATTCAGAACTCACAATTACTTTCTCCATCATCATATGACAACCACCAAGAACACGGGTGATAATTTTCCATTGCCATTAATATGACAAAAGTTACTCTGAACCATTTTAATTGGCAGTCCCATCTAACATTTTAGATGGGGAATAGAGAAATCCTCTTCCCAAGAACACATAGAAAAATTGGGTGTCAATACAGCACTGACCACAAAAATGCAGTTAACCAAAGAATATCATTTTTATGTATACCCTTAAAAAAATATGTGGCATTTGTACAGACCATCCAGGGGCAGGACCAAGCAGCTGAAGGCTGACACTGTAGCATTAGCCAAGACCTGGCAGGGAGCACCACACACAGCAGCTGAGATGTTCCCTGGAGAAAATCCTGCTCCAAAAACATGCACAAGCCTTCCACCCAGGCAGCCTTCAAAACAAAATATAAGTTCATGATTACAAACGCAAATCTCTCTTTCTCTACTTAACTCAAAATTCAGATCCATGCTTTCTTGCTGCCCCTTCATTCTTTTTCTGCCCTCCAGAATCTACCCAACTGGCTTTATGTTCCAATATCCTTAGCGTCTTCCCACTAAGCTCTGGCCTCCAGAGACTGGAGTCCTTGTTCTGTCAGATTCCAATCATATTCAACAATCTATACAAATGTAATGATTTTTATATAGAAAAGTCATGCTGATTTATCATTCTTAATTTTTTTATACCAAAGAGTATACAATGAAAGTAAAAGTTCCACTAAACAACTTAGCTCACTGCTTAGAGTTAGTCACGTTTGGTTTCTTGTGAATCCTTCCAGAATTTTTTAAGCATCTATATTTTTATGCAAAGAAATTTTTTCTAGGGGCGCCTGGGTGGCTCAGTCAGGTTAAGTGTCTGACTCTTGATCTCAGCTCAGGTCTTGAGCTCACAGTCGTGAGTTCGACCTCCGCATTGGGCTCCATGCTGGGCATGGAGCCTACTTAAAAAAAAAGAAAATCCTTCTATACATATTCTTCTACAACTTGATTTTTTCATTAAAGATACAGCATATACAATTTTCCAAGTATGTGCACATAGATGCATGCTACTTAGAATTCCATTATATGATTATGCCACAATTTATTTAGCAATTTTCCTATTGATTGATTCTTTTCTTATTTCTCCTCTCTCGCTATAATTAATGGTGCCGAGGAATTGTACATTTATTTGCATAAAACTGCTGCAAACTGTTAGAAGTGGGATTTCCAGGTCAAAGGAAAAGTAAGGTTTTAGATGTGATGGATATTGCCAAATTTCTCTCCAAAAGAATGTTGTACCAGTTTACACTTCTACCAGTAACGCAGGACAGCACCCGTCCCTGATGGGGACAAGTATGACAATTCTAAACAAACACCATGTTTTGCTTCAGTCTGAGAACCAAGAAAAAATGTAAATGTCACCTGGACTCTCAGAGATGTGGCAAACTCTAGTCCACACTGAGATGGAGTTCCAGTGTCTAACTGCCCTCAGGTCAAGTCTCGGTAGTTCTTACACCCACCTGACAAACCCAAGAAGAACACTTTGCTTAGGGTGTGTTTCATAGCTCTGCTCTCTCATCACAAAAATCATGGAATCGTAGAAGGAAGGGGACCTAGGGGTCATCCAGCCCAAACCCCTTTATCAGTAGAAAATGTACCCCACTAAATTACTAACACACTCAGGACCAAAATCCCAATCCCTATAGCATTCCACCCAGCCAAGGCCAGACAAATTTGTTCTAAGAACTGGCTTTGGCTAGCACTTCATCGGTGTTAAGATGCAGCTCCCTTAATTTCCCTGTACTTTCTGCATCACGGTCAAATTTGAGCGGTCTCAAGTGCAGTAGGGCTTTACCTGAACAGAAACCAAAGCCATCACTGGAAAAAAAGGCAAGGCAAATTTCAGTATATCTATCTAAAAGGAGAAAACAGTTCAACCAATGTAATCATGCTACGCAACTGGCCTCTTAGTGCTGGGGTGTGGATTCATCTGTGAAATAATTCCAAAATGGTAAAAGTTAATGATATTTAATAAGTTTTAAATAATTCAGGCTGGCAGAGAGGTCTAAAAAAGAGGTGAAGGCACCTATGTACTACTTAGTTGATCAAATTACGAGCTCCTCCAGATGGAATTATGGAAGACACAAATTAAATCAGGTTAAGAAATCAAATTAAAATAAAATCACACTTACGGGATCTGCACAAATTCCTTGATTAAAAAAAAAAAAGCCTCATACAGGGGGCATGCCAAAGACAAGTTTTAGGAGGAAACGTGGACTGTAGGAGGCCAATCAGGCTTCTCTCCCCTTCTGTCTTTCAGATTGCAGTTGATTTCTTACCTTTTAGAGTGGTAACAGTAGCTATTAATTCATTTACATAAAAAAAGAGGTCTGTCTTATTTGCTTGACTTACCAAAGTTCTCAGTCACTGCCGAAATAGTGACCATGGATGTGAAGACCAGGACGGATGAGGCCCAGCCCCTCATGCGGTCGTACCCTCTGACTGGGTACTCCCCAGCAGGAAGGGATCTGACCACACACTGGAGAACCGTGTGGTTGCCAGAGACACCTGCACAGGGTGACATCCCAATAAAAATGTCAACGTTCTCAGCTCCTGAGACCCGGGCCACCACAAAGGTTAAGACATCGTCAGTCTGAGAAATAGAGAGTAACTGTGGGGTGAAGGCACTGCTGTAACCAATGACTCCCATCTGGTATGAAAGTCCATCTACCTCGATGACCAGGCCCGCAGAGCCATTTCCTGCAGGAACAATGCACTGGATGAGCTCGGAGCTGATGCTCACTGTCAGGCAGGCCTGCTGGTCAATGAAAACTAATGTGCTGTTCTCTCCTCGCAGAGCTGCGCCCTCCATGGTCAAGAGGCTTCCGCCATGGATGCTGAAATTCTTGGGGAAATAATGAGACACTTGAGGCAAAATGTAGAAGTGTCTGGAAACATTGCCAAAACAAGCATATCCAATTCTTGGATGAAAAACAGATACATAGTGGAGTCCTGGGGTCAAGTCACTTATCCAGCATGCCACATGGCTTGCATTCAAGAAAGTTACAACACAGGGAAGGTGATTATCCACAAGCACCATTGGCTCTTCTGCTGTGATGTCTAACTTCCGACCCCTAATCAGCACCATGGTCAGAGATCCACTGATGTTAGTGGTCAAGGAGTCCACCATGGGAGTTGTCTCTTCCTGCAAGAAAAGAGTGCAATTGCCCTGACACTCAGCGGGTAGCCCATTGACCAGGACTGTGATGTTCAGGGTGAAGGAAGCATCAGGCAAGTGGTCACCCACTCTGTTCATTTGACAGAGGACTGTCTGGTCCCCCAAGCTCAAAATCACACAAGTAAATGGACCTGAAAGGTCCACCCGAACTGACCTCTTCCTAGAGTTGAGAGCCAGCCCCCTCACTGTGAGTACAGTCCCGCCACAAGCAGACCCATGGGTCGGCAAGATGGCCATTATCTGGGGTGTTATCACAAATTGTTGGGGCACTGCCGACATGTTAGCAAACCCCATCTGCTTTTGACGAACTTGGAGAGGATAGATGCCCGCCTCCAAACTGTGAAGAGGAAAAGAGCACCCAGACAGGCTCATGTTGTTCCTTAATGACTGTGCCTCCAGATCACAGTTTAAGACCCCCAGAAGGATCACTGAGTTGGGGAGATTACTTCCTTCCACGGAGAGTTTCAGGCTGCTACTGGTCATTTCTCCTCGCACGGCAGTGACCACTGGTGTTGTTGCCGCTTCATACATGAAGGTAAAGCCCTTCCCCACCAGGCTGGGTAAGCGTCCTCGGGCAGAGGATACATTGCCAGCCCAGACCTCCACGGGGGCTGAGACAGCAGGAACAGCCACATCAGGCAGCAGGGCAGCGGGCGGGGTCTCACACCAGATGATCGTGTCTGTTGAGTTCACGATGTCACAGGTCCGATTACCCACAAGCACCCAAACCAGAGTGCAGTCCCTGCTGAAACCTACTCCCGAGATGCTGAGGATGGTTCCACCTAAAGCATGAACATCGAAAACAAAACTTAAAAGCTGATATTCAGAACTAGAAACTCACAGCACCTGCGTAAACCCCAGTGCAATTTAAGTGGAAGGTGGGCTGTTAGCAAAACCTCAGCAACTTCATCTCACCTCATCAATGTTAAATTTGTGATCATTTTGTCAGGAGTTAGATGGGCTGAAATTCATGTAATAGTAAAACAGTGTCAATTGTTATATAGGGGAAGGATGTTTATAATACTTCAGACAAAATTTTCAAGTATATTTATAGATCCTAGAAGCCACTTTGATCAATGTAGACACTAATGAAAAATCATATTTCTGGAAGTGTTCTTCTCACTGCTATGTGATCTGGCATGTTAATCTGTAATAATATTTTATATAATTATTATGTAGAGAGAGTATATGTATAATGTCTATGTTAATGGAAAATCAAATTCCTTAGTCTTCTTGTCATTTGCCATATGATCTCACATATTATTCCCTATTATTCTATATGTTATGATGTAGAGTATATGCAGATTGTTCTGTATATATTCAACTTAAACACTGATAAAAATTCCAACTTGTTGAAGTCTTATACTTACCTTCTCTATTATTCTATGTGATAGTCCAATAGTCCATATATCATGTAGGCATATCTCCGTGTGTGTGCACGTGTATGTTTTGAGACATCTCAAGAGCCATTGAAATATTGAAACATGCTTGTGATCCTGCTACTATATTCCTAGATTTTGTCTCTCTAGTTGAGGGACAAGCAAGCTCCATCTTCAGGACAGGGGTTGGAGCAAGGTACCTCATATCATGACCAAACTTGCAGTCTAGGCAAGCAACTTTCAAAAGGATTTTACTATACTCAAAAAGGATAAAGCACTATTGCATACACTATCACAATGATTATTTGCATGCAGATTATAGCTTTCAATTTTTTTCTAAAAATGAATATTTTCCAGATTTTTGTTTTGTCCTTGTATCTCCCATACTGACATTTGTGTTTCTAACTCCTTCTGGGTCCTTATCTGCATCCCCAGAGGAAAGTGAGGACACCAGACTCATTCCTTCTCTCCTTGCACCTCCAGTATCTAAAAGGATAACATAGGATGCTCTTCCCTTTTTTTTCTAATATCCTCTAGAGATGTGCTATCCATTGGGTGTTTCAGCCTCTTCTCATCAGACAAACAAAACCAGGCACATCTTGTCATAAATTTTGTCAATTTCCTGAGCTGACTGGGGCTCACTGGTTTCCACACCCTTCAAAGTACACCCCTCAATTCCCAGAGCACAAGGGAAGCTCCTCTCCCTGATGTCCCATCTCTGGTCTCACTGGTTCAAATCCAGGAACAGAACGTGAATATCCAGTGAGCAGACCCGCTGAATAAATGATATGAGAACCACTCACCCAGAAGGGACCCACAGCAAGGTTCAATGCTGAAAACTTCTGTGAGGTACTGGATGTGAAGATCAACCCTGCAGAGAATGGGGAGATTGTCATAAAATAACTGAGTCAGAAAGAGAGAAAGGAAGGAACAAGACAGAGAGACATTGGTATCGGGGAGAGAAGAACAGACACAGGGAGCAGTAAGGGAGAGCAGGTGTGAATGGCCCCATCTCCCAGAGAAGAAAGGACACAATGGGGAGAAAATGTTGTGTGGGACATTTTCCTGGGCCAGTATCATGTGGTGGCGTCAGCCCCATACAGTTTAGGTAACTTTCTGGAATGAGGAGAGGGACCTTCTGGAGAAATACTAGGCAGAGAGACGTTGGAGCAAAGAGGATCTGAGCACAGCTTGGGCAATAATTGTAAGCCATTTATTCAAAGCCCCAGACACAATCTTATTAAAGGTCTTATTTAGTCACAGACTCTAATTAAAGCACAGAATATACCCCCAACATATATAAATGCTCACCGCACCCCCACCTTAACCAAAAGCCATGACATCTTAGTTCCAGAAAGTCTCTCTTCCCCAACTAATAAGCCAAACATTGCCCTTGGATGGGTCTTGAGAGTGAATCATCTGGGAGGGTCTCTAAGATTTCTTCAAATTGTATGATTCGCATGCGTTTATCACCTAACTTCAGAAGAAGGGGGGAAAGTGAAGACCTAAGTCAAAGCCAGAATTCCTCAACTGAATCACTAGACCATGAAAGAGACCTAAAACAAATGGCAAACGTCCACCTCACCTTCGTGAGCGGATGCTGACCCCATTGATGGAGACTAAGAGCCGATGGAGGCCGGCGGGCAGCGGGGGCAGCACCACCTCTAGGCCCTGAGGCATTTGCACGTGAGCTGGAGCCACAGTGTCCTGAACGTGAACTTCCACATCCAAATCGGTGTAGTTCACCAGAAGTGCCATTCTGATGAAAAGGGTCTCACCTCCTGCGTTGAAAAGAATCCATTAGCCTCTGCGATGTAGTTTTGTGACCTCAACCACTTATGCAATCTAAACCTATCTTTCAGGATTAAATACGTGGTCAGCCCTGTGCATACCACTCTAACTGAACATTTCAATGCCAGTCGAATTTTTTTCATGAAACTTCTAGTAACTCAGAATAATTGAGCCACTGCCTACAATCTCAAGGCATAAAAAGCAAAATTGTCAGGACTATTGTACTCCAGAGGCACTAATTTAACTCCATGCAAAAGCAAATCAAGACGCAAAGATAAATCGAGAAGTAGTTTGGGGGGCTGATGGTCTTCACAACCAGCACCCAGCACCCCAAATCTTTTTTTTAAAGATTTATTTATTTTTGAGCGAGAGAGCATGCATGCATGCGCATGAGTGGGGGGAGGGGAAGAGGGAGAGAGAGAACCCTCAAACAGACTCCCCACTGTGTATGGAGCCCGATGTGGGGCTCGATTCCAGGATCCTGAGATCATGACCTGAGCCAAAACCAAGAGTCGGACACTTAACCCCCAAGTCCTTTTCTTTAACTTCCTCTTTGCTGCTGACAGAAGTCTAAAGCTATACTTCATGTACATTGAACCCCTTAATAATGCTGTGTAGGAGTGCAGTACCACAGAGTGCGCTGACCACTTTCACACGTGGCATCCCATTTCCTCCTCACACTGTCCTCATGACATAGGCAGAGCAGTTAGGAGCACTGGCATTCAGCTTTTGAGGAAAGTAAGGCCCAGCAGCCAATGTTTAATAGCTACTTAAGGGAAATATCAAGGCCTAAGCCCAGTCCTCTCTTACATTTCATTGCCTTTTTAGTTTAATTAGCAACTTTACTAAAATGCCATGTATGGTATCAACACTTTAACTCAATTCCTTTTACCTTAAATAGTTACTGAGTACCAAGAAGATGCCACAAAGGGAATAAAAATAAGTTAAACACAGAACTTGCCTTCAAAGAGACTTCAAAGTTAGTAAAATAGGTGTTAAAATAGCTTCAGTACAAGACACGCTGTATGAGGTGAAAATCAAGCAGTGGGTTTGTTCAAACCACACAAGCATTCTGAATATCAAGAAAGACCTCATGGACAAGATGGTGCTTGAAATTTTATTTGAAAAATAAGTCCCAAGAGGAAGTGATAAACAGTAGGGGGTTTACAATTCAATTCTAAAAACTTCACAGTTTTACCCAAAGTCTTTTGTAGCACTTTCTCATTTAACCCTCCAATGGCTTGGAGAGAAGGAAAGAGAATTGGGTGACTTTCTAGAAGACCAGATACATGTACATAGTCAGGGACTCTATGGGACTAGGTCAGGTTGATAGTGGGTATATGGCTGAAGACCAAGAAAGAAATCCTAAGAGGTTTTTACCTAATTCAGTAGACAACAGGGCCCTCCAATGGTTTCTAAGCAAGAAAATGATGTGATTGAAGCTTTCTTCCAGTCTATTAACTTAATTGGAGAGATAGGGGAGGAGAAATCCAGTCTTCAGACAACGGAGTCTCAACAAGAGCCAGAAATCAAGCATGCAATGGCAAGAGTGGAAATAAATACATGTACCTCTCCTGTGTCTCACAGAGACTCAGCTCAGGCTAAAGCATGTCTAAAACTCCTTTAGCTGCTAACGTTTGAGAACTACAGAGTTGGCATCTACAGAATAGCACAGTCCATTAGGTGAGGAGGAGAAGAGGCTACTTGAAAGAGAAAAGTCAAACACAAGGGGTTGTGGGGTGTTGGGATGACTGACTCTAGGTTCAAATCCTTGCTCTGCCATTTTCCTATCTGTGTGAGTCTGGACGACTTACTTTGGGCTCTCAAAGCCTTGGATTTTCCATCAGTAAGATGGTAAGCCCACCTTACTGTAAGGATTAAGTTAGACATCCTAGGACAGTCTCTGGTACAGTACATCATTCAAAAGCCCTCCATTAACTTCATTTTCTTTCTTGCTCCACACCCTCTTTACTTCTTCATGCCTTCCCAACTTCATTTCTACTGTGAAGTCTGAAACCTCAGTGTATTGACTTTGAAGGGTTTCAGGGCTGAACAAGAAAAAGGACATGACAATGAGGTGGCAAGAGCACAAAAAAATGAGTTTTATATGGGTAGGGCTTTGACAGGTTTGCATGGCTACCAAAATCTCACAGCATGAGACCTTCCACAGGCAACATTAGGAGACCACCACCCAGAAGGGTAGGAAGGCAAGGGAACTCCCTGGGATGAGGGAGAGGGGGCTATGTGTTTAGATGATGTCACTCAGCAGTAGTCTCTGGCTTGGAGACCTCCAAAGGGCATCAGTGGCTTACAGTCTTTTATAGCCCCCAAGTTTATCTTATCTATCGCTAACAGAGGTTGGATACAGTTTTGCAGGGTATGCAAAATGGCAGGCTCCAAAAGGCTAAAAATCTGGGGTTTTATTGGGGGGGGGTTCATATTTTAAATAATTGGTTATGTAAAAATTTGAGTTTGACATTGGCATGTTTTTGAGCAAATGGGTCCCAGCCTGCTGTCAAGTAGTAAACAACATAGGGCCAATATACACAGGACATCTTTGGCTTATCTATATAACACTCAGCATCTGGCAGAATGATGCCATTCACTCCACAAAGCATTTGTTGAGTACATACTCCATGTTGGTTCCTAGATTCAATTACTTTTACCTAGTTTACCTCCAATTTTCACAGTAACCTTGAAAGAATTATTCCCACCTAGCAGGTAGAGACACTAAAGATGAAGGAATTCAACTATCTTGCCCAAGGAGTGGCTGAGCTTGGATTCATTCAGATCCAGTACTGCCTAACCACAAAAACCACATGCATGGTTCTGCACATTAGGTTCATCCTCCCCCTCTCCTATCCCTCTTCCTCTCTTTCTTCAATTTCATCTTGGCTTCACTGTTACCATCAACATCATCATCTCCTGGGTGGAGATTTATAGCATTCCAACTATAAAGGAGACTTTCCCAGTAGGCTGCCACTCTTTGGGGATTTTATAACATGTTCTTCTTTATTCTGCCTGTAGAAAGATTTAAATGCAAGTGGAAATTCTGCAAACCATGCATCATGTTGTAAATATCAATAACATGAACTCCTTGGGTTCTTGTTCTATTGTCAAGCTAATCCTAGATGCCTCTGAGGCACTGATGTAATGTACTAATTCTTTTCATCATAGATAGGAAATTGTATTAAAAGCCAAAATCTTGGAATCTGAATAGAACACAGAACTCCCTCCTCTCTTTCCTATTTCGTTGGGAAGACTCTTATACCACCAAGGAATTTTACACACTTTGGTCACCTGAGGCATCAAATTCTTCTTCTGCACTAACTGAGCTGAACAATATTGAGAAGCTAAAGGACACGTCCCTTTATGTGCTCTTGAGCAATGGAAAATGAAAATGGTACCAGAAAAATTGAGTCCAAGTTTTTTCTTTGGGAAATGTGTTGGCCTTTTATAATAAATCCTTAGATATGGCTGCCATAAACTCTCTCTTATCTGGCATTCAGTTACCCAGAAAGACATGTTACCTGGTACTTTTCTAAATTGATATGGTATGACATAATAATAAATTGTTACAAGCTCATCCTATCATATCATCTGAGTTATCAATGAAAGATTAAATTGTTTCAGGTAGTTCTATGCTAAACAATTCCTTCTTTTTATACATAGTATGTCTCAAGGAATAAGAATTCTTGGTTAATCAGAACACCTTCTTCTCTAATCATATCAAATAGCTACTGCAATAGAACCTGATGCCAAAAAAAAAAAAAAATGGTATTTTACAGCAAACTATGAATGGTTAACTGCTTAGAATCTGCAACCAGACTGCTTGGGTTCAAATCACAGCTCTGTTACTTACTAAAGGTAACATCTTAGATAAGTTATTTCAGTTCCCTGTTCCTTAGTTTCTTAACCTATAAACTTAAAATAATAATCTTATAAATTAATGGCAGGGATTAAAGTCTATTACATGTCTGTGCTATCATTGGCATACAGCAGGTGCTCAATAAGTATATATTGAATTGTTACCTTTGAATTCTCATGTCATTTTCATGATGGAAATGGTCCCAATTTTATAGAGGAAAAAAATAGATATAAGAAGATTTACTCAGTGATGGCTAAAATGAAAATTGCAGTGTTCCAGTTTCCAGAAAAATAATTTCCATTCAAAATATAATGCTATCTTCGATATAATTAAGAGACCATTGTTTGCCTTCTTTATAGGATCAATGGTCTAAAAATAAAAAGATGTTGCAGTATCATGTATTTTACCTGCTATGTTGCTCCTGTTTCTGCTCAGAGACATGATCACTGGATTTAAAGAGGAGACATACGTAAATGCCATAGGAAGAACTGCAGAATGGTTCCCTGTAACCACAGTCAAATTCACAATGGGTCCATCTTTCCCCTGAAAAATCAGTTTTTAAAATCAAACCTCTGTAAATAAGACTGACTTGAGAGAAGTCCATATAGAATTAGTTTAAAAGGTTAATTTCAAGAAAATTATTTTTTTAAGTATATTGCTACTTTCAAGTCTCTCACTCTCTCTCTTTCCCTTTCTCACACACTCACACATACAGTGACAATTACTTAGAATAGGCAAGTGTGGCATCCAACTGATTAAAGAGTAAATAAGAATGATATGCAATTAGCACACCAGTTGGTTCTGCAAAAAAAATGGCAATTTCAAACATATCTATACCTAGCTAAACTATCCATCAGGTGTAATAATATTTTCAGACATGGAAATACTCAGAAAACTTCCCTCCCACATATTCTTTCCTAGGATGTTTCTTTAGGCTATGGTCTCATAACATAAACAACAGCCAAAAAAGAAGATATGAACTCCAAAAGACAGTGAATCTACCCAGGAGAGCAATCAAGGGAAGTGCTAGGATGAAATCTGTAGAATAAACCAAGAAAATACCAAGTTAGATTGAAGCAGGAGAACAGAGAGCTTCAAGGAAAAAGAGTAATTGATGTGATGAGATTTTTTTTAAGATAGAGGATTTTTATTATGAGGAAAACATATTAGGAAAAAGAATTAGAATCTCTAAGGAAAAAAACTATAAAATAAAAAATATATTACCTGATTCTGCCCACATCATTAAAATAGTTATAATAATGTAAACATAGTTTATTGATTTAACAAAGAAATGGTACTGTAACTACATTCAAAAAATTAAAAGTAGTTGTTTCAAAAAAGGGAACTTGAAGAAGGGTGCAAAGAGGTAAGAGAGCAGTATTGTTTTACTATTTTCCTTTTAATCTTTGCATGTATTACTTGGATCAAAATTTAAAGTTTGTTTTTTAATGCTTATTCTCTCTAGCAAAAAAAATCTGAACCATGCAAATTTTACCAAAAGAAATTTCAGATAAGAGGATACTACATATCAAAAGCTTTAGATTCATTTATCCTGAGAAAAAATAAATATGCTCCAAAATGTAGTGGGATGATCAAATTTCTGTTGTTTAAAATAGGATATTTTGAAAATTATCTTAATGTCCAATAATAGGGAAGAGTTAAACAAATTACTGTACAACTATATATTGGAATTCCATACAGTTTATATGTAAATGTGAACATTTCACAATATTTGAACAACTAGATAAGATAAAAATGTAGGGCCAGAGATCAAAGATGATTCTGAAATTTCTCTTCCAGGGGTCTCTATCTGTTCAGTAAACACTCATCCTTCGGGGTCATGAACGTGCTGAGAATGTTGATGACACTGAACTGTGAATAGATAGTTCAACTTCCACTGTGAGCATGACTCTCACCAACAGAACCAGGGAAGAATGTGGACTCAAATCTCCTAGTAGGCTATGAGATAGCACTAACTGAAGAAGAAAGGGAAAGCTCAGGGACTTGTTTTTAAGGGAAAAAAGAAGCATAAGAGAATAATTAGGAAGACATTTTATAGGAACCAGACATTCTAGAAGTTTCTAAGTCCCACCATTTATATCCATGCCAGAAAACAAAAGTGCTAGTGAAAACTAAGTTATTGTTGCTTGCTTAAGAGAGAAATGAGATGATAATATATGTAAGTTTTGCAAATCAATACCCAGAATATGCACTAGATAAATCCATTTATTCTGTGGCATTATTATTCACCGAGAGTATGAACTGGGACTGCCTGATTGTGTTCTTTTAAAAGAAATCAACTGATGTTAATTGCAAGTCGCACTGGTGGAGTCAGCCTCCCACTTTATTGCAAGATAGGCAATATCACCAATATTAGCATACTCTCATGATGAAAAGGTCATGTTGGTTAATTAAGTTCTAAAAAAGATTTGTGAAAACCCTTACACTACACGTTAGTAATGGCCACCCACCTGAGAGGAGATTCCACTTACTCTGGGTGGAACTTTGCATTGAATTCTTCGTGAACTTCGTGTGGTGATGTTGATGGCACAAGACCGAGATCCAAATAACACCAGGCTCACATCTTCCAAACCAGAGCCTTGGATGGTGGCCCAGAGCCCTCCTGAAATAAATAAAGCATTTTCACATGGAATGAAGAGCCATACAGGTAGACAAAAATTAATTGTCCACGAGAGAGAGAAAATGAAATTAAAATATGAAGCTCCTTAGTCAAAACACAAATCCTGCTCAAACTGCAGAAAAAGACTGATGCTAAATATATAAACTACTATATAAACAGGGAGAAATGGTAAGTAGAAGGCAGAGAGAAGGAGTAACACATCCTGGAGATATTTAAAAATAAAACATAGATAAATGCTGCCAAGAGTCAGGGAAGTAAAGTAGATGGTCTCTGAAAACTCTTCCTGCCCTAGAGTTTTAAATATCATCCCTGCCAATCCTATAGAACTTATTCTCTTTCTGAGATATCAAGTATAAGAGAGCATCATGGTACAAAGTGCTGGGGCCCAAAGTCAGGGCCACAGATCACTCTGCCACTTAAAGCAGACCATTTGTAACACTGACCCTGAGTTCACTGGTTCTCACTCCCTCATCTTTAAATGACAGCCTTAGCCCTTCCAGCTTCATGATTTGATACCACAAATACTAGGTTCTAGCCTCCATGATGCTGTAGAGGTGACTGACATCACCTTCCACCGCCATCAGGATTTCTGTACTAACCACTGAAAAACACACAGAAACTTCTGTCTCCTTGCTGTAGACATCGGTATGAAGAGACATGGCACTAATCGTAGTGATATTATGCCACACATTTGGAGGACCAGCACTTGATCAAGCTAACAAATAGAAATCTCATTTATTATTCCTGTGGGCAATGATTCTAGTCTGCCATCTCCCCAGATGGGGATACAAGAGAGGCAAGGAGGCCACCAAACAGGGAGACACATACACCTTGAGAGTGGGAAATGGGTGCAGGAACAAGGTTATCTTCCCCAAGCATGTTAGGGTGAGACAGCAGAACTTATCCAACCTGATGAACACCTTTCAGGAGAATGTGACTGGGTGGAATATACCCTGAAGTTAAATATATGAACTTGCCCTGAAGATTCAGAGGTAAAGAATAAAACTGAAGAAAAGAGCCAATTTACAATAGTAACATAAAAGATACAATATCTGAAAACAATGTTGACAAGAAATATTTGAGAACATGAAGAATTTGAAGAAACCTTTGAAATGCTACTGTGGAACTTAATAGATGGATTAAAACTTAAATTTAAAAAAACTAAAATAAATAGGTAGAAAAAAATGAACCTCATGAAGGTAGCATATCTTTCAAAATAAACTGAGGCATCAATACAATCCCAATAAAAATACAAAGAGGATTTTTTATTTAACTTAGACAAGCTGATTTTAAAATTAAAAAAAAATAACAGCAATAGACAAAATACAAAATTTGAAAAATAAGACCAAAGGGGTCTTCTGTCAGACATTAAAATATCTTATAAAACTACTATAATTAAAATGTAAAAAATGCAGTAATAAAACATGCACATTCAGACAGATCACTGAAACAGAATAGGAAGTTTAGAAATAAACCCAGAAAAGTAAGAGGCTATAGGAAATGATAAATGTGGCATTTCATATAAGTGAAAAATAGATGAATTTTCTAATAAGTAAAATAAGTGAATAGTATTGAAAAAATTAAATCTGATCTCCTACCTCACATCCTCACCAAAATAAATTCCAAAGTGATCAAATATTTAAACTTTTATTTTAAAAAAAGAAAACATTAAAAGAAAGAGAAGGCAATATGGGAAAACTTATTTTTATATAATTTCAGAGAGGCAAAGCCCATTCTAAGTATTTTATAAATCCCAAAGCCATAAAAGAAAGATTGATACACTTACCGCATAGACACATCTCCAAAGGTAAGGGAAACAAAGGCAGAAATGAACTATTGGGATTTCATTAAGATAAAAAGCTTTTGCACAGCAAAGGAAACAAAACCAAAGACAACCAACAACAGAATGGGAGAAGATATTTGCAAATGACATAACAGAGAAAGGCCTAGTATCCAGAATCTATAAAGAACTTATCAAACTCAACACCCAAAGAATAAATAATCCAATCAAGAAACGGGCAGAAGACATGAACAGATATTTCTGCAAAGAAGACATCCAAATGGCCAACAGACACATGAAAAAGTGCTCAACATCACTTGGCATCAGGGAAATACGAATCAAAACCATGAGATACCACCTCACAGCAGTCAGAATGGCTAAAATTAACAAGTCAGGAAATGACAGATGTTGGCAAGGATGCAGAGAAAGGAGAACCCTCCTACACTGTTGGTGGGAATGCAAGCTGGTGCAGCCACTGTGGAAAACAGCAGGAAGGTTCCTCAGAGTTGAAAATAGAGCAACCCTACAACCCAGCAATTGCACTCCTGGATATTTACCCCAAAGATACAAATGTAGTGATCCAAAGGGGCACCTGCACCCCAATGTTTATAATAACAATGTTCACAGTAGCAAAACTATGGAAAGAGCCCAGATGTCCATTGACAGATGAATGGATAAAGAAGATGTGAGATACACACACACACACACACACACACACGAATATTTCGCAGCCATCAAAAAATGAAATCTTGCCATTTGCAATGATGTGGATGAATTAGAGGGTATTATGCTAAGCGAAATAAGTCAATCAGAGAAAGACAAGTACCATATGATCTCACTGATATGTGGAATTTGAGAAACAAGGCAGAGGATCATAGCGGAAGAGAGGAAAAAAATGAAACAAAACAAAACCAGAGAGGGAGACAAACCATAATAGACTCTTAACCTCAGGAAACTCCAGGGTTGCTGGAGGGGAGAGGTGTAGGGGGATGAGGTTGCTAGGTGATGGACATTGGGGAGAATATGTGTTGTGGTGAGCACTGTGTGTTGTGTAAGCCTGATGAATTACAGACCTGTACCTCTGACACAAATAAGACATTATATGTTAATAATAAAAAAATGAATCACAAAAATAATAAACAAGTAGACAAACATATAAAGGGCTTACATCCACAATATATTTAAAAAGCTCTTAAAATCAATAAGAAAGAAAAATAATCCAATTGAAAAAAAGTGGGCTAAGGAGATGGACAGGTGACTGAAAAGAAAATACGATGCTTCTTAAACTTATGAAAAGATATTTAATTTCTCTCTTAGCAAAGTAAATGCAAAGTAAAACTACAATGAAATGTTATTTTTCTTCCATAAAATAGGCAAATATCAAAAAGTTTGGTAACACATTGTGTTAGTAAGATGTGGTAAGTATATAGTCATATATATTGCTACACAGACAATAAACTATAAAACCTCTGAAGAGAATATTTTGGTATTATCAAAATTTTAAATGTGCTTATATAACCTCTTGACTCAGCAATTCCACTTCTAAGATGTTATACTACTATTTTTTCACATATACGCAAAATGGAACAATGGCATATCCACATACAAAAGAATGAAGTTGGACCCTGTTTTAGGTTGAAATGTTTCCCCCAAAATTCATATTTTGAAGTCCCACCTGCCAAATACCTCAAAAGGTGACCTAATTTGGGAAGAGGGTCATTGCAGCTGTAATCAGTTAAGATGAAGTCATACTGGAGTGTGGGCCTCAATCCAATATGACTAATATCCTCATAAAAAGGAATAATTTGGACACAGAAAAGATACAGGGAGAACGCCAAGTGAAGATGGAAGAGAAGATCAGGGTGATGTTTCCCCAAGCCAAGGAACACCAAAGATTGCCAGCAAACCACCAAAGGCTAAGGGAGAGGCACAAAACAGATTCTCCCTCATAGGCTGGTTCAGAAGGAATCAACTTGGTCGACACCTTGATCCTTGACTTCTGGCCTCCAGAACTGTGAGACAATAAATTTCTGTTGTTTAAGCCGTCCGGTTTCTGGTACCTGGATAAGCAGCCCTAGAAAATTAAGACAGACCCCTACCTCACACCATAAGCAAAAATTAAAATAAATGAAATACCTAAATGCAAAAGCTAAAACTATAAAACTCTCAGGAAAAAATATGCATAAATCCTAGTGACATTGGATTAGGCAATTATTTCTTAGATATGACAACAAAGCATAAGTACCAACAAGAATAGGACAAACTAGACTTCACCAAAATTAAAAACCACAAACCATGCTGCACAAACCATGAGAGAGATAAGCAAGAGAAAAAAGGGTTAGAGAAGATCTATAAAAACAACCACAAAACAAGTAACAAAAAGGCAATAAATACATACTTATCTATAATTACTTTGAATGTAAATGAACTAAATGCTCCAATCAAAATACATAGGGTGACGGAATGGATAAAAAAATTTAAGACCCATCTATAAGTTGCCTACAAGAGACTCATTTCAGATCTAAAGACCCATATAGATTGAAAGTGAGGAGATACAGAAACATTTTCCATGCAAATGGATGTCAAAAGAAAGCCGGGGTAGCAATACTTATATCAGAAAAAATAGACTTTAAGAGAAAAACTGTAACAAGAGACAAAGAAGGACACTATATAATAATAAAGGGGAAAATCCAACAAGAAGATATAACTATTGTAATTATTTATGCACCAACATAGGAACACCCAAATACATAAACAGTTAATAACAATCATAAAGGAAATAATAGATACAAATACAATAACAGTAGGGCATTTTAATAGCTCACTTATGTCAACGGACAGATCATCCAGAAAACCAATGAGGAAGCAGTGTCTTTGGAGGACATATGGGACCATATAGATCTAACGGACATATTCAGAACATTCCATCCTAAAACAGCAGAATACACATTCTTTTCAAGTACATGTGGAACATTCTCCAGAATATATCACACAATAGGCCATAAAACAAATCTCAATAAATCCAAAAAGATCGAAGTCATACCATGCATCTTTTCTGACCACAACACTATGAAACCGGAAATAAATCACAAGAAAAAATCTGGAAAGACCACAAATACATGGAGGCTAAATAACATGTTACTAAACAATGAATGGGTCAACCAAGAAATCAAAGAAGAAATCAAAAATTACAAATGAAAATGAAAACACAATGGTCCAAAATCTTTGGGATGCAACAAAAGCAGTTCTAAGAGGGAAGTTTACAGAAATACAGGCCTACCTCAAGAAGCAAGAAAAATCTCAAATTAACAACCTACCCTGACATCTAAAGGAGCTAGACAAAGAACAAACAAAACCCAAAACCAGCAGAATGAAGGAAATAATAAAGATTAGAGCAGAAATAAAGGAAATAGACACAAACAAATATAAAACACAATAGAACAGATCAACGAAACCGGGAGTTGGTTCTTTGAAAAGATTGATCAAATTGATAAACCTGTAGCCCGACTTGTCAAAACAGAAAGAGAGAGGACTCAAATCAGCAAAATCATAAATAAAAGAGGAGAAATAAAAACCGACAACACAGAAATACAAAGAATTGGAAAAGAATATTATAAAAAAATTATATGCCAATTACGGGACAATTTAGACAGAATTGATAAGTTCCTAGAAACATATAACCTACCAAAACTGAAGCATGAAGAAACAGAAAACTTGAAGAGCCCAATTACCAGCAATGAAATTGAATCAGTAATCAAAAAATTCCCAAAAAACAAAAGTCCAGGACCAGATGGCTTCACAGGAGAATTCTACCAAACATTTATAGAAGAGTTTATCCCTATTCTCAAACTATTCCAAAAAACAGAAGATGAAAGAAAGCTTCCAAATTCATTCTATGAGGCCAGCATTACCCTGATACCAAAACCAGACAAAGATACCACAAAAAAAGAGAATTAGAGGCCAGTATTCTGGATGAACATAGGTGCGAAAATCCTCAATAAAATATTAGCAAACTGCATACAAAAGTACATTAAAAATATTCACCATGATCAAGTGGTACTTATTTCTGGGATGCAAGGGTGGTTCAATATTTGCAAATCAATAAACATGATACATCATATCAAGAAGAGAAAGGATAAAAACAATATGATCATTTCAATAGATGCAGAAAAGGCATTTGACAAAGCGCAACATCAACTTATGATAAAAACCCTCAACAAAGTTGGTTTAGAGGGTACATACCTCAACGTAAAAAAGGTTTATGTGAAAAACCTACAGCTAACATCATCCTCAATGGTGAAAAACTAAGAGTTTTTCTTGTAAGGTCAAGAACAAGACAGGGATGTCCACTCTTGCCATTTTTATTCAACATAGTACCGGAAGCCCCAGCCACAGCTATCAGACAAAAGAAGGGAATAAAAGGCATCCAAATTGGCAATGAAGAAATAAAACGTTCACTATTTGCAGATGATATGGTACTATATGTAGAAAATGCTAAAGACCCCACCAAAAAATTGCCAAAACTGATAAATGAACTCAGTAAAGTTGCAGGATACAAAATCAATGTACAGAAATCCATTGCATTTCTATACACTAATAATGAAGTAACAGAAAGAGAAATTTTTTAAAAATCCCATCTACAATTGCACCAAAATTAATAAAATAAATTTAACCAAATAGGTGAAAGAAATGTACTCTGAAAACATAAATATATTGATGAAAGAAACTGAAGATGACACAAACGGAAAGACATTCCATGCTCATGGATTGGGAGAACAAAAATTGTTAAAACGTCCATACTACACAAAGCAATATACAGATTTAATGCAGTCCATATCAAAATACCAAAAGCATTTTTCACAGAACTAGAACAAACAATCCTAAAATTTGTATGGAACCAGAGAAGACCCTGAACAGCCAAAGCAATTTTGAAAAAGAGAAAGGAAACTGGAGGTACCACAATTCCAGATTTCAAGTTATATTACAAAGTTGTAGTAATCAAAACAGTATGGTACTAGCACAAAAAGAGACACATAGATCAAAGGAACAGAATAGAAATCCCAGAAATAAACCCACCATTATATGGTTAATTAATCTTCAACAAAAGAGACAAGAGAATGGAATGGGAAAAAGACAGTCTCTTCCACAAATGGTGTTGGGAAAACTGGACAGCTACATGCAAAAGAATGAAAATGGCCCACACACTTAGAGCATACACAAAAATAAACTCAAAATGAATTAGGGACCTAAATGGAGACCTGAAACCATAAACATCCTAGAAGAGAGAACAGGCAGTCGTTTCTCTGACATCGGCTGTAACACCTTTCCAGATATTTCCTGAAGGAAACAAAAGCAAAATAAACTATTGGGGCTATGTCAAAATAAAAAGCTTCTGCATAGCAAGAAGCAACAAACAAAACTAAAAAAACAGCCTACTGAATGGGAGAAGATATTTACAAATGACATATCTGATAAAGGATTAGTATCCAAAATACATAAAGAACTTACTCAACTCAACACCATAAAGCAAATAATCTAATTTAAAAATGGGCAGAAGATATGAACAGACATTTCTCCAAAGAAGACATACAGATGGCCAACAGAAATATGAAAAGATGCTCAACATCTCTCATCATCAGGGAAATGGAAATCAAAACCATAATGCAATATCAACTCATACCTGTCAGAAGGGCTAAAATCAAAAACTCAAGAAACAAGTGTTCATGAGGATGTGGAGAAAACAGAACCCTCGTGCATTATTGATGGGAATGCAAACTGGTATAACTACTGTGGAAAACAGTATGGAGGTTCCTCAAAAATTAAAAATAGAACTACCCTACAATCAGTAATCACATTACTGAGTATTTACCCAAAGAATATGAAAATACTAATTCAAAGGGATACATGCACCCCTATGTTTATTGCAACATCATTTACAATAGTAAAATTATGGAAGTAACCCAAGTGTCCATCAATGGATAAAGAATGGATAAAAAAGATGGGAGATATATATATCTATATATCTCAGAATATTACTCAGCCATAAAAAATGAAATCTTGCCATTTACAACAACATGGATGGAGCTAAAGAGTATGTTGCTAAGTGAAATAAGCCAGTGAGAGAAAGTCAAATACCATATGATTTCACTCATATATAGTATTTAAGCAACAAAAAAATGAACAAAGGGGAAAAAAAGATAAACTAAAAAACAGACTCAACTATAGAGAATAAACAGATAGTTACCAGAGGGGAGGTGGGTGGGGGAATGAGTGAAATAGGTAAAGGGGATGAAGAGTACACTTATCATGATGAACACTGAGTAATATATAGAATTGTTGAATCATTATATTGTACACCTGAAATAATATAATACTGTATGTTAATTACACTGGAATTAAAATTTTTTAAAATTTAAAAACAACTTTTGTGCTCCAAAGAATACTATCAAGAAAATAAAAAGACAACCCACAAAATGGGAAAAAAATACTTGCAACTCATACATCTGATGAGACTCTTATCCGCCATACATAAAGAACTCTTATAACTCAATAATAAAAGGACAAATAACCCAATTTTTTAAATGGCCAAAGGATTTGGATGAGCATTTCTCCAAAGATACACAAATGGTTAAGAAGGACATGAAAAGATGTTCAACACGATTAGTCATTAGGAAAATTCAAATCAAAATCACGATGATAATAGGTTCCAGTTCAAGATGGCAATGTAGGAAGGCTCTGAACTCACCTCCTCCACAGAACATACCAAATTACACCTCTTATTAGAACAATTCCTCCTGAAGAAGAACTGAGAGCTGACTGACCAGCTAGCTATTAAACAGCCAAAGACACAGAGAATGGCAACAGAAGAGTGACACATATGCAAAGACTGTAACAAGAACCCCCACCCCTGATGCTGCAAATGGCTGTGGTGAGGAATAGTACTGAAGGACCAGGAACAGATCCTTCTGTCCTTGGGAACACAAAAAAACCTGCAGTTTAAAGAGCAACTAGTATATAAAAGAGACAACACTAAAACTTTGCCAAGTGGTTGAGTTGCTGCCAGAAAGCTCTTCAGATCACAGGGACTGGAGAATGACACAGTTCACAATCCTATCCCACCATAAAAGCCTAGACCAGAGAAGGGTCTAGACACCGTAACTAGAATGTTCAGTCATCTTGGTGAGCTTATGACTTTAGCAAGCCCACAGTCCACAAGCTTACACCAACCACCCTGTGGCGCTAGGGCACAGAAAACAAGCTGTGGAGTTGTGGGGGGTTTTGTTTGTTTTAATTTATACTGTTTTATTGTATTTTTACTTTTTAAAATGTCTTGTCTTATTTTGTTTTTATTTTTTTCTTCGTTTTGTTCTTTTCTTTCTTGTTCTTTTTTTTCTCCTTTTTTCTTTTTTTTCTTTTTTCTTCTTTCATCTTATTTTTTAAATTTTATTATTATTTGTTTCTTTATTCTCTCTGTAAAAAGTCATGGTTTAAAAGAGTAACTAGCATATACATCCATAGCTCCAGTCAGCAAAAATACACACAGTCTGCCCAACTTCACAGAGAAGTAGCCATTTTGCCTAATCCACAGAAACAAACACAGAAAGTCATGCAAAATGGGGAGACAGAGGAATATGCTCCAAAAGAAAGAACAAGAAAAAAACAGTAAAAGAATTAAGTGAAACCAAAATAAGTAATATACCAGATAAAGAATTTAAAGTAATGATCACAAAGGTACTCACTAGGCTGGAGAAAAGAATGGAAAAACTTGCTGAGAGCTTCAATAAAGAGATAGAATATATTTTTAAAAACCAGTCAGAGTTGAATACTATAACTGAAATTAAAAAACACACTAGAGGGAATCAACAGACTACAGGATGCAGAAGAATGTATCAGTGATCTGGGAGACAAGGTAATGGAAAATTTCGGCTCAGGTCATGATCTCAGGGTCCTGGGATCAAGTCCCATGTCAGGCTCCGCACTCAGCAGGAAGTCTGCTTGAGGATTCTCTCTCTCTCTCTCTCTCTCTCTCCATCTCCCCCTCACACACTCTCTCTCTCTTAAGAAAAAAAAAAAAAAACCCTTTCTAGGGTGCTTCTGCATATGGGCAAGTGGTGATTTCGAATGTTATTGATTACATTACTTTATGTATTCATTACATATAAAGCTATTCTGTAAATTCTTTGCTGATAGGCCTCGATCTGGTTCTATTTAAACTCCCCATAGCAGCATTTCTCAAACTGAACTGTACTATTCCTAGAAATTGCCTGAGGATCCTGTTAAAGTGCAAATTGATTCAGGAGGTCTGAGTTGGAGGCTGAGACTCTGCGTTTCTAACAAACTCCCAGATGATGCAGATACTGCTAGTCCAGAACCACACTTTGAGTGCCAAGATCTTCAGCATCTAGCGCGGGGCTTTATAATGTTGACTGATTGATTGATTGATTGATTGATTGACACTGGTTGATACTAGGTAAGTGGCAGGGCAGAGGAAGGGTTAACAGGGTAAGTTTATAACCAGTAATTAGAAAAGTAGGAGCTAGAGCCTCTCTCTAGCTCCTTGCCTTTCCCCTTAGTCTTACTAAAAGCCCACTTGCACCCATCAGACACTACCCCTTCTCAGAGTCTTCCATCTTTTACTAAAGTATAGAAGGATGAAGTGCAATCCTCCTAGACAAATCCCTGCACTACACAACACTGGTACAGCATGCCCTGATAGGGTGACCAAATCATCCTGCTTTGCCTGGGACTTGCCAAGTTTTAGCACTGAGTTCCACAACCTCACTTTAAAACTAAAAAGTCTCATGTCCTGGAAAACCCCTCAGTCCCAAGAAAACAGAACAGTTGGCCACCCTGCCTGTGAAAAGCACTCTACAGAGGGGAAATGAAGATGACAAGGTCCCATGTGTGCACTTGAGGTGTGTGCAATCCAGTTGGTGGGGGGTGGAGAGGAGCTGAAGTGGGGTTTGTGTGACCTGAACCGCAAAGCCAACCTTCTAGGTAGATCAAAGCCACTTAAAAATCTCGGAAGAAGACACTATTTTAGGCCCTAAATTCAAACCAATAATTACTGAGTTCCTAAAGAATATGATCTTTCACCCCGAACAACCCATATCATCTGGACCCTGCCTGAAACCACCGAGAAATACAGCAAGCTTGCTCGGTTCCTGTGCAGAGATGAGGCAGGGTGGGCCTCAGAATTCACTCTTCTAGGCAAAGTTAAGTCAGAAATGAGCTGTTCCTTTGAGCAATGAGTCTGTGGCAGGAAATGCTGCTTAAAAAAAAAAAAAAAAAATGTTCTAAGCCACAGTTCTTTGACCAAGAGAATAAACAGTGACACAAATCCAAGACAATTAAAGAAAGTAGTTTTATGCTTTAAAAAATCTTACATTAACACATATAAGTGTGAGTATTCCTGACATTCTTACAATCTGGCCGGGTTGTTTTTAACTGGTTGTGTGCCTCAGAAGGCATGGAGAGATCCTTAGTTTCCATGGCACTAACCTACAATCCATGGGATCAATGTCGATAAGACCCACTGCCCTCTGTCTACCGCCCACTCAAATAGTAGTTGGCTTTGCATGTTAGCCAAGTATCCAATTGTACATCAGTCCACAAACGATTGTGTACATAAGGCCTGTGCTTCATATTTGCAAATGTTTTTACTTTTCAAGGCCCTTTCCCACCTGTTTGCTCATTTTAATCTCACACAAAAGGAGGAGGCTTGTGAGTTAGGCATCATCAGGCCCGCTGCACAGCGAAGACAGCAGGGCAGCATAGAAGCAGGAGGCTGAGCTTCTGAAAATCCCAGTTTGCATCTAGCTCTACCTCTTCCCATTGGAAAGCCTTGGGCAAGTCACTCTTCTTCGAACCACCATTACCTCATCTAAAAAAAGTGGATAATAATTCTGTCTTTGGGGCAGCTCTAGGCATCTAGGGAGTGTGACTGCCCAGATGAGGTACTCAGTAAATGATACTGTGCCCATCATCATCGTTATCAGGAAACCACATCCCATAAAAGTAACTGAAACTCCTAAGGTCACATATCTGACCTTCGCAGGACAAAAACCCAGGCACATGTCCTAACTCCCAATCTAGTGTTGTTTCCCCAGGACCAAATTGTCCCAGGGCCTCAGTAACTGACCCAGTTATGCCTGACACCCTCAGCCAACTATGATCCTTTATGGGGCAAGTGACTTCATTTAAGGGCTCCAAAGTCTGTAGCTCATTAGAAAAAAATGCTGATGGCAGAAAACAGAAAGCTGTGACTCACAGGGGATATGGAATTTATCACGTGACAGACTAGGTTCCTCATATCGGCAAGCATGCTAGCTTCAGAGGGTCAGATGCAGGGTGGGGTGCTCCCCGGCTTACCAATCTCTGCAGCTCTGGAAGGCTCCACAGCATCTAGCCTGGGCTCCACGCTTAGGAAGAGGGCTTCTCCACTGGTGTTGATGGCATGACCAGAAGGCCTCACCACCATGGAGAGCCGGTGCATTCCAACAGGTAGCAGGTCTGTCTGACAGACCACGTTCGTTTGGTTTGAGAAAAGAACTTTGCAAATCGTGTTGTTCACCGTAACCTCTAGGGCCTGGGGGTCACCAGAGAAACTAGTTCCAAAAATATAAACCAGTAGGTTGGTGTCACCATCTTAAAGGAGGACAAAATAAAAATAAAAGAACAAAGTCATCCCTTAGTGATATAACTCCATTTAAGAGAACTCTGTCTAATGTCAAATGTTCATTCCCTCTCACCTTCCCCTCCCAAGATTCAAGGAGTTGAATGCTGACTCAAATATTGTGCATCTATATTTATTATGGCAGTATACAGCCCCCATCTGAAGTTTTCTCAAACTAGGAATAAGAGATCACTAGTCAACTTTTAAAAAATGAAAAAAAAAATCAAAATAAACAACATTTCAAAACAAGGGACAAAGAGAATAAAACATTTTAGGTCATCAAAACTCCACCTGTCTCGGGACGCCTGGGTGGCTCAGTCGGTTAAGTGTCTGACTCTTGGTTCCGCTCAGGTCCTGATCTCAGGGTTGCGAGATTGAGCCCCATGTCGGGATCCACGCTCAGCATGGAGCCTGCTTGGGATTCTCTCTCTTCCTCTCCCTCTGCCCTTCCCCTGCTCAGGTGTGCACACTCTATTTCTCTCTCTCTCTCTCTCTCTCTCAAAAAAAGAAAAAACCCTCCACCTGTCTCCCTTTCAAACCATAACCATATCATTTAGATTGAACAAAAAATACACTTTCTGCTGCATCACTTAATATCCACCCCATGAATTGATGCACCTTCTGTCCACCCACCACCAGGTACATGGCCTCTAACAAATCACTCTGAGTCTGAAGTTCATGACTCTCTCAATGCCAACTCACAAATCATACCAAGGGAATACCACACAGAGTGGACCTGGGGAGTGGACCCTTCAAGGTACTGGAAAGAACAGGAACCTGAGCAATGGGCTGGTATATCATTCACTCGCACAACCACCTGAAAAAAAGGTAGAAGAATTAAAGGCAAGTGTATGCATTTCATGTGCTCAAGAGATTTCCGAAAGCACTTGTGAAATGTGCCCAAATTAACCTGTTTAATGACTCATTTTTTTTCTTCTGTTTCGCAGTTATAAACCCTAATGAATTATTCAAAACATGTTAGGCTTTCTTAAAATGACGGTTGTTTCCCTGAAACCTAACATTTCTACAATCAAATATGCTGAATCTTGAGTAAATTTCCTCTCTGTAGTAAATTTAATAAAATTCAAATTGCCCAAGGACTTTTTATCGCTCCAGATTATATTCAACTGGATACCTGTGAAAAGTCCTTTATTTGCTGGTACATGCCAACAAAGTAGGCACTTTCCTTCCATTGTACTACGTGGATATGCACCTGGAAAACAGTGTACTTGGGCATTTGGTTTGGGGCCTTTTTGTCCTAGAATGGTAGGTCCTCAATAAGAGACTACATGACTCTTTGTCTCACTGTTCCTAGTGTTAATCTGGTGGAACTCTACAATACTTGGAGATGGGGAAGGTGAAAAAAATATGACTTGCTTGATGCTCTACACATAAAATATGGATTAAAAGCACACACTATATTTATAATACTGTTTGCTTATGGAGGGAAGGGGTGAGGGGATGGCATGAAGGCATACGTGATAAAGAACATTTCCATTTTATCTCTGTTTTCTTTTATTCATAAACACACACAAAACATAATCCGTCAAAATATTGGCAATTATTAACCTTTGGTTTGGATTCCCAGGTGTTGGATACATTACTCTTTATAGTTTGCACATTTTTAAATTTTCTCAAATTAAAAGCAGATGACTTATAACAGGAATATGGGCAGATGGGAAAGATAAAAAGACATTTTAAAGAGATAAGGCACTGACTTAGCTCATTTACTTTCCAGTGCCACTGTGTGGAGGTAATAAAACCTATGTAGCTCTAGAGGTTCTCCAGTTTGGGTACCACAATAACAGCATCGATAATTATAATAATAGGATGTGGTGCTTACAAAGCACTTCTATTTTCGAAGCGTTTTTCATGCACTGTGGAAGTAGCGAGAGGACAGGCATAACTGTCTCTGTTTTATGGATTGGAAAACTGATCCTTGAAACTGGTCCATGTTACATATCAGGGAGGGACTGAGACACCTGGAAGTGGTACTTGCACTTTGGGCGGCCCATCCACTCTCACCTGAGTGTGCTGGTTGGCAGTAACCAACATGTCTCCAAATATGGGTCCAAGAAAAACTCCACCATCGTACACCACCCGCATGGTTGCAGCAGGGTTCACTCCAGTTAGATTTGCATCAGAGACCTGAGATGGTTACATTTCTGGTGAATTCTGTCACAGAACAGACATCTAATCTAATAGAAGTCTAAACCTCATGATAAAGGGTCTTTTCACATTTTATTTAAGGTAACCAGATAGCTAGAAATTGAAGATGAGGTGACAGGGGGGTGAAGCCTAGAAACCTAACTGTAAGTAACAGCTAATGAAAACCCCAATAGACTAGAGGAATATTTATTTGCAAGCAGAGCTGCCCAAAAAAGGCACGAAAAACAATCTTCTCCCTCTGTCTTGAGATATTTTGTTTCTACATGCTTTTCTATTTTATATGTTTGCAATCCAAAATAATAAAATAAAAGGTAAGGGGTAAAGTGCTATAAGATGACTCTCATCCGTCCTCCATCTCCACCCCAGTATTTTGTTTGAAAACCAGATGACCCAGAATACCATATAACAGGGATAAAATCTTATCTTGGGTTTCATTTTATAATAACCAAATGCTAGATGATCGTTAGATTATTTTTTAAAACCCTAAATATGCAAGAGCATCTGGTTTTGTCATTATCCAGAGACAGCAAATCCTTTTCGAAACTTCCTTCTGCTGTGCCATCTGCCTCTGTGATAATCTAAGTCAATCACATCTGCTTAAATTATCCAATAACAGATGTAGAATTATTGTATGGTGGACACTGACCAACAACTTCTACCTACACCGAGTTAGGGAAGGAGATGTTGGATTTAAATTGCTTTACCAGCAATTTAAGGTATGAGATGCAAAACATGCCTTGTAAACTTCCCAAAAGATCACTGAACCCCTTTACTTGAATATTCCAACAAAATTAATAATTCATGATGGTTTTCACTCATATAATTCTGATTCTTTTTTTACAAAATTGCTCCCAGACACCAAACCCACACCACTACCATACATACCCTCATGAAATTGGGCAAATCTCCAACTTGGGTGGACCAGGAGAGGGTCCACACATGCTCATAGCAAGACTTCAGCTCCTCCGTTACAATGAGGTCAGTGACGTTGAGGTACCTGGATGTAAGGCTATCAGCATTGTTCTGTAAGAGCTTGCGAAGGTGACTAGTGGATATATGCACGGGGACATCTGTGGGACAAGGTTTTGATATAAAACATACAAGATACTAATTACTCCACCACACGAGGTTTCCTCATCAAAGTAACAGAGAATAAATGTCAGGATGTCCACTAATTATACAGGAAACCCTCAAGTTCAAAATATGCCTTTGATGGGGCGCCTGGGTCGCTCGGTTGGTTTAGCAACTGCCTTCGGCTCAGGTCATGATCCTGGAGTCCCGGGATCGAGTCCCACATCGGGCTCCGTGCTCAGCAGGGAGTCTGCTTTCTCCCTCTGACCCTCTTCCCTCTCGTGCTATCTCTCATTCTCTCTCTCTGAAATAAATAAATAAAATCTTAAAAAAAAAAAATATGCCTTTGAGTGAAACACCAGCCCAGTTAACCGTGCGTTTCCTAAGGCAAATACAAGGAGAGGCCTACTTTTTATATTGTGATACCTTTAATCAGTATCCCATCTTATAACAAGCAGAGAGTATCGTCACATCAGACAAAACCATCTCCACGGTCAACTCCAAATATACACTCCAGACACCCTGGTAATGCCTGAAAGCCTAATGAAATAGTGGGTTTCCCCTGGAAAACTCTAGCTGGCCCTGAGAACGGAGAAAAGTTGGCCACCTTTCACAGGCAGTTGGGGGAGGTACACAGCACCTGGCACCCATAAAAGCTTAGCCAACCCAGCTGAGGAATGTTGGCATTGAACTTCGGCTTCTCTATTAGAATTCTTTTAAGCCCAACCACCTGCTTCCCCATTCCACAGCCCCACAGAGAAATAACAGCCCTCTGTGCTTAAGCCCTGCTCGTGGTTGAACCCTGGTTCTTGCTTTACCGAAAGTTTCCATTTCATTAGCTACTCCCGAAAGCCCTGTGAGGTGGGCCATTTAGGTATCCTAATGCCTACTCTAGAGATGAAGAAAGTGAGACCCAGTGAGATTCAGAAGCTGCCCAACCAAGCGAGACGGGTTTACACTTAAGCCAGAATGCCTTCTAATTCCTCAAGGGTCTTCCTCTTGAATTCCACACGGCCTGGGAGTGTTAAGAAAATACCACTGTATTTCTAAAGTGCAAACAAAATTCTCCTCCTTTTAAAAAAGGTTGCTCTACATTTAGATAATTTGAGGCCATTACCATTTCCAAAGGCCAGGTTAAGGCCGACTTTCCTGGATTGTTTGGCAGTGGTGCGAAGGGCATCACAACAGAACCTGGGGGCAGGAAGAGGATCTACAGACAGGTTGCAGCTCCTGAGAAGGGAAGCATGACGCAGGGATGGACTTCATAGACACAGGGCACTGTTGACTCTCACTCACCCATTTATCAGACTCCAGTAGCCCACAGCCTTCAGTTTGTCCTAAGTGGCCCTATTAGAGTAAAAATACCATTCCTCCCACCTGAGAAGATTCTTGCAAGCCCAGCCATCTTTCTTCTTGGGAGGACAGAAGACTTTTGGACCAGGTGCCAATTTTTATACAGCCACCCTTGACCTCTCCTGAACCTCCTTTCTGATTCTCCTAGGGTTTTACCAAATAAATGGTGTGATCACTTCTATTCCTTATCCTCTGTGAAACGTGTATATTCTTAGGGATTTAGAAAAGGTTCCACACCAATCACATTGTTATGACCACTAAAATTCTCAATAGCATATGGTGTCACCATGGAGTTTAACTTGGAAGGACCAAGGCTACCATAGAAATTGGCCTAGGAAACTCCAGAGAGAATAGGACTGACCTGATAATCAAATACCCAAGTTCACATCCAGACCCTGCCATCAACAATTTGTATGACCTCTGGGCAAGCTCCAGTATACGGGGCTCAATGGTGGCCTCCTAGAGATATGTCAATATCCTAATCCCTGGACACTATGACTATTTCCTTATAAGGCAAAAGAGTGTATATTACCTTATATTGCAGAAGATGTGGTTAAGAATCTTGAGAGGAAGAGCTTATCCTGGGTTATCCAGGTAGGCCCTAAATGCAATCATATGTATCCTTATAAGAGAGAGACAGAGGAGGTTTTGAGACAGAAGAGGAAGAAAGAGTGAGACCACGGCAGCAGGCCACGGAATACGAGCAGCCACCAGAAGCTGGAAGAGCAGGGAAACAGATCCTCCCCTAGAGCCCTCGGGGGGAGTGTGGCACGCTGACAACTTGATTTTGGATTTCTGGCCCCCAGAAATGCGAGAGGACAGATTTCTGTTGTTTTAAGCCACCAAGGTTTCGGTGATTTGTTACAACAGCCTCAGGAAGCTAATCCACTCAATCTCCACGTCTACAAAAGTAAAAAGTTGGGATCGTATTAACAATGATACGGTATTGTTATTGTCCAGATCTTTAATTTTAAGAAGGCCACGTTCAAAATAGCTCTAAGACTGTCACCCCGCCTGACAATCTCTCAGGATGCTGTTTGCCTGGGAATGCCCCTAAAAATGGAAGTGAGACATTGGTGCACTCCAATTGCCCCTTTACCAGGAATCACTGTGGTAGGAAGCTGGATGCGAAAGTATCCTCCTAAAGGTGGACTTGTCTTCTGGATCCTCCGTGTTGTCACCTGGACCGATCTGGATCCTTCTTCTCCTCCTTCAGTGGGCACAGAGCTGTGGCATGTCAAAAACAAAGCCTTAACCACAGCAACCATCCAGAAGTGCCACTCTAGAGAGAATTTAATTCCATCTCAAAGACCAGACAGTCAGCCATGTTTCCAGGACACAGTCTCAACCTCCCAAATATTGGATATCCCTGCCACATCACAGCAGAAGTACAGTGTAAATATTAGCATTCTTTTAAAAAAAAACATTTTATTTATTTATTTGAGAGAGAGAGAGAGCTCACAAGCAGGGGGGCAGGGGCAGAAGGAGAAGCAGACTCCCCACTGAGCAGGGAGCCCGACACGGGACTCGATCCCAGGACCCTGAGATCATGACTTGAGCCGAAGGCAGATGCTGAACCGACTGAGCCACCCAGGCGCCCCAAATATTCTGATTCTTACAGAATGTTCCACCCTGCCCCTGCACAGATCCTGGGAGCATAGGGACCCAGAATAAAAAGTGATGACTCCTGCCTCCACAGCTCTGGCCCTGAAGTACAGAGTGGACAGAGAACGTGGTATTCTCTAGCCCATTCGCATCATTAAATGAGCAGTCAGTGCCCTGTTCCACAGATGCTTCCCCATTCTGTATCCCCACCTGACATACAGGCCACTCCTTCTGGCCAACTTCTTACCTGGTGCCCGTGTACTAACACACTGCCTGCCTAATCTTGCTTTTAATATAATAAATGGGTCAAATAAATCATGGCATACCATGAGATGGAATATCGTTCAGCCAATGAAATCATATTTTAGAAAAATCATACCATTCCCCATCAGTGATACGGGAAATACTCAATTTAGGCCATTAGGTGAAATGGGCATGTTGCCAAATATAGCGTGTAATGTGTGGTCCCAATTTGAGGTCTAAAAAGTAAATATATGCATATATATGTGGGTATATGTATACAAAAACTGCTTAGGAAAAAGGGAGTTAGAATATGGATCCAACATGTCAGTAGAAGTTACCTCCAAGCAGAGGGATTATGAGTGACATTTTATCTTCTTCTAAGTCTTTTTCTGTATTTTCCAAATTTTCCATAATGAACGTATTTGATCTTTATCAATATTAAGAACTACATGTTGATGGGGATGCCAGGGTGGCTCAGTCAGTTAAGCATCTGCCTTCGGCTCAGGTCATGATCCCAGGGTCCCGCATCGGGCTCCCTGCTCAGCGGGAAGCCTGCTTCTCCCTCTGCCTGCTGCTTCCCCTACTTGTGCTCTCTTTCTCTCTGACAAACAAATAAATAAAATCTTAAAAAAAAAAAGAACTACATGTTGATGTACATAAATATAACTATACAGAAACAGAGTGATACCATCTGGGTTGGGGATGAAGCTAGCAGAGGCCAGTCCAAGGGGGGTCCTGTCTTGCTGAGGCGGGAAGCTCCCAGAAGGAGTTAAGGGACTTGAGGAAATATCAGGAAGGAAGGTTGCCAGGACCATTCTGTTGTGGTCCCAAGTCAGCCTCTAGCATTTCTGAGTTAAAGCTTTGGCACTTGGAATGCAGGACTGCAGGCTACCTAATATGGCAGCTCCCTCCACCACCTCAGCTCCTTCACTCCTTGATCTTGTTGATGGTTTTTATGTCTTTCCCACCCAGCGGGCCATGGAACACTAAGTAGAGGAGAGTAGACCCCAGATTCAAGCTCTCTGCACCTGCCTTCCATATACCATCCCCAAGCATGGTAGGAGTAGAACTCATCTCGGAACATGTTAGAAAAAGATGGAAAGAAAAATGTTAAAGGCAGAACATCTCAATCCTTTCATCCTATTGGAGTTTAAGTGAAAAATGAAAAGAACGACTTAGAGCACACATGTGTTCCAGAAGTTGGGAGGAGCCTGATCCTTAGTTACTGCTTTAGAAACCGTGGCTGGACTCTTGTTGACTATTAAGAAGCAACGCTTATGGACCTCTGGTGCCATCTGGTGGTAAGTTCTTAGAAACAGCTGTTTTTTGTTCCTTAAGTATTTCATTCACCTCGAAAGATTCCAATAAGATAAATATATGGGAAATGGAATGAGGGAAGTAAACAGAAAACATTGGAAATGGGAAGCACTGAACAGCATAAAAATACAACTACTTTAAAACAAATTCACTAGAAACAAGTTCTCAAAGTGTAGCCCCCAGACTAGTAGAATCAGCATTGTCTGGGAGTTCATTAGAAATGCACATTCTCGGGGCTCACCCCAAACCGACTGAGTTAGAGACAGAGTGGTTAGGGCCCAGCCATTTGTGTTTTCACAAGACTTCCTGGTCAGTCTGTTCTGCATTCCTAAGACTGAGATCGTGGTTTTAAGCAACAAGTAAGGTAGCTCTTCCCGATAAAAGTCCCACCTCTGTGTCCCCAGAGACCAGCTGACAATTCTAAGAAAGGACAAGCGAGCAAGGACCACTCCCTACCTTGCGGTGATGAGTGGGAGCTCCTGGCCGCACCCCACCATCCAGAAGCTTACATTGTAGACTGGAGGGGATCCCACTCCCACTACACAGAGTGACTCCACCAGATTCCCACCGGGGCGAGCTATTTTGGAATCTGCTTGAGAAACTGTAGAGACCAATGATCCCATCATTAGCAAGCAACTGGTGTCTGGTGGAAAATCCCAACTGCAAATGCTGAGTTACTTAGATCTCAACCCCCGACTCCCAGCAGAGAGTCCCACCTGTCTGCCACCATGAAAAGCAAAGGAAGAAGAAGAGGCAAGAGGATTCAGCTTCAGAGCAAAAGGAAAATGTAAGGTCACGGTTTAGGGAGACTAATGCTAATTCCATAGCAAAGTTTTATAAGCCCTGCACCAGGCTAACCTCCCTCCCGATGCTGTGGAAGCACCCCCACACAGAGGATCTACTGCATCGTGGACTGCTACCCCTTCCTCCTTTCCTCCCCAACACCCCTGGCAACTCTGGGAATGTACAACTGATCCACTTCAGGAACACTGAGCACACAGGCGCCTCCTGGGGGTATGTGAGCACTCATCTACGGCGCGTGCTCAGCATGTATGCAGAAACGGTGCAAGCTTTCAAACCGACTACTGTGCAAATCCTGATTTTCCACTTCCGTTAGGTAACCATTTGGCTGATCAACATAACCTCTCTGTTTCCTCATTTGTAAAGGGGGAATCATAACACATTAATCGGCATGGCAGGGAGAGTTTAGTGGGACGGCAGATTCAAAATGGCCAGCACAATATATTTTAATATCCTCTTCCCCCTGGGTAAGGGGCGCATCTTCCCCAAGACTGGGGAAGGGCAGCGTCTTTGCATGTCTCCGGCTTATTTAGCGCAATACCAGGTGCACAGTAGGTGCTCAATAAATGCTTCTTTGCTCAGCTGGGCACAGAGTCATTGAAGGCTTGGTTCCGGTGTCCAGATTTCAATCTCCCCCACATCCCAGCTCTGTGATTTGGGACAAGATACTCAACCCCTCTTAGTTTTGGTTTCCTCATCTATAGTGTAGAGATAATAGGACCATTTCATGGGCTTCTGAGATCTGAGTGAGAAGGAAGTGGTAGGCACCACTAGGTAAAAGGAACTTTCATAGAGGAGATTAGGTGAGAGAATATAAAGTGTGAAGCTGATCAGATAAATCTCAATTAACTATGACTATCAGGCCTGATCTTGCCATTAAATAATCCTCAAAGCAAAGTCATCAACAGCAGGGAAACTAGACAAAGTGGGAAGGCGGCTGTTTCACCCAAGTCACCCCTCCCTCCCTACCTCCCCTTCCCCTCATCCCTAGATGGTTCCACATACTGGAGCATTTGGTAGCTAAAGGGTGGGGGCAGTGAGCAAGGGCTCTGGCTCCTGGGCTTTGGGGGTGTGGAGAGAATGGAAACAGTATTGACTGACTAGTCCTGAGTTCCCAGTCATTGGTTCAAGTGCATGAAATATTGATCCCCTCAGCACTCCGGGGATCCAGACAGCGCTTGGCTGTGGGGGGAGGGCACCAAAGGGCCCAACCAGTTGTCTTGGGCCCCAAGAAATTCGAGTGTTTACCCCAGCACACCATTTGAATATTATCATCATCTAAGTGTGCCATATAACATGAACAGGGTTTGAAATCAGTAATGAGTCAACGCAGATGCCCCAAAACACTTAAAACAGGTGAAACAGGTAAGGGATGGAATTTTGATGAGTATCCTAGAACGATGAGATTTCAGGGCCGAAAGTGAATCCTCTTGCCACCCACCCCCAAGCTCTCCTGCCCTCAGCTCCATAACTTTCAGACAAAAGACTATAAAGGGAAAAGGGAAAGTGAGCAAAAGTTCGAAGCCTCGAATCCCGGGGGGACAGACTGCACCATTCTGTCTTGGCCACGGGCTTCTCTTCCCCTGAGTGCCCATCATAACTTGGCCAGCCTCAGTAGGACCCCTGATGAGCTCTTTGTCCCTAAGACTCGTGGACAAGCAAAGCCAGGGGAGGCTGGCTCTGCCTAAAGGAGATCTGCCTAAGGGAGATCCTAAGGCTCTGCCTAAGGGAGATCAAGGGGGACTTCATGGAGGAAAGGCCAGCCTTGAGCTCCAAATGGTGAGTAGGAGGAATGTGGATAGGCAGAAAGCAGGACAAGCCTGTTCTCATGAGGACATGATTAACTCTCTCACTTTTCTGAGTCTGCCTTGAAGGTGTAAATGAGATCTTTAGTCCATTTACAGAGCCAGATATTGCCTTGTTCCTTCCAGCACTTTGCATGACAGATATTAATTCATGGACAGGTACAGAAATCCTGTTGGCCTAACAATAATAATGATAATAGTAATAATAACAACAGGCTGGGCCCACCTATTGAGCACTTACCATGGTCCAGGACCTGTAATGACTTCATTACATGCTATACCTCAGTTAACCTTCACAGTAATTCAATGAGATGGGGCCCTGCTTATGCCCATTTTACAGATGAGGAAACCAAGGCTTCTCTGCATGCAAGTAGTCAAATTGGGGTAAGAGGACAGAAGCAAGAGCAAGCATTGGATAAATAGGAGGAAAAAAAAAAAAGGAATTAGCTAGAGAGATAAAAGGACCAAGGGTGCACAATCCCAAACCCATCTTCTTTCCAGAACCAAGGCAGACAAGATGGGGAATCACGTGTTCCCTCTGCATTAAAAGAAGAACTGCCCCAGCAGAAAAGTTTGAGGTCAGCATTTCATAGACAGGCCCCTTGACGAGAGCAGATTTGATAATCACCTGTTATGTTTGTGTCCGCAATAATAATTTCATCCACATAGAACCCACCCGTCTCCTGAGACAGAGGGAAGAGGTCAATCCGATGAACCAGCACAGGGGAGTTTGCCAGAGGCGGCTGGAGATTCACGGAGCGATGCACACAAGTGTCCCAGAGGTCAGTGCAAGTGAACCACCAGCTGAAAAACAAAGCCCACAGCAGAAATGGAGCTCTCCATGTGCTCCTGAAGCCCCTTCCCAAAGAGCCAAGTTCACCAACCTGGGGGCCTGTGGACTGTGCAATCAGGAGAGACACCCCAAGAACCCCTGCACCCCAACAGTCCTGTGTGCCCTGGGTAGAGGCATCCCATCCAAGACAGGCTCAGTTCGGCTTGTGGTATCACGCCAGTGAGTCACATTTCAAGTCAATCATTTACTCGTAACACTCCATGTCAGCAGCATTTTCAGATTACAGTATAATCATGCATCTGAAGCAGGTCATACATTAGGCTCTCACCACAGAGAAGATTAATACTCCTGGACTTACTCAGGTGTAAGACCACTTACAAAAGTGTCACCCGTAAGACCTATGTGGAAAGCACACCGAATCAAGGGAGCAAGATGCCTGAGTTTTACTGCAGAGTCTTTGTTCACTTGCTATATAAATTTTGGTGACTCACCAATTCTCTGGGTCCCAATTTTTCTCATCTGTAATGTCAAGGAATGGTCTCTAAAGTCTCTCCCAAATATGATGTCCTATCATTCTATCCCCACAAAAAGTGTGAGAGTACTTCTAAAAAGTATTATATTCCTAACAACTAACTACTCTTAAATCAAACTTCGTAGTTGAATAAGACGTGTTCAGAATCCCAAGTGAAGGGGTGCCTAGGTGGCTCAGTCGGTTAAGCGGCCAACTCTTGATTTCAGCTCAGGTCATGATCTCAGGGTGGTGGGATCAAGCCCCACATCGGGGTCCAGGCTCAGCGGGGAGTCAGAGCCTGCTTGAGATTCTCTCCCACCCCTTCTGTCTCTCCCCCTGCTTGTGTGCACGCTTTCTGTCTTTCTCTAAAATAAATAAATCTTAAAAAAAAAAAAAAAGAATCCCAGGTTAATATCCGAGGCCCCAAATAAGAGATCGTTAGTACTGCACATGGGCCCCTGTCCCCAAGAGAGCTAATCATCCCAGCCGGCAGAATTCCCACCACACCTCCCCACAGATTAGCTACCTATTGGGACTGGTCCCCACAAGACTCCAGTCACAGGTGATGTTCTTCTTAATGAAGTTTTGAGAGTCAGTTGTGAAATACACGGTCACCTTCAGGATGTTATTCGTGTGGCCTTTGTATGCAAGGCACAACTATGGACACCAAATAAAGAACATGAGTTCGATTAGTGCAAGAAGCAGCCATTCAAGCCATGTGTCGTCAGGAGGTTCCCCCTCCCTAGGAGACTCCCTCGTGCTGTGAGAGAGAGAGTCAAGCCCAGGTCCCATCCTCCTGGAGCTTACTAGTCTCACCAGAAAGACAAACAGAATAAATTGTGATTGACTCCACAGAGAGTTATTAAATGCCTACCACTGTGCTTGGCAGTTAGGACTTTGGAGAACACCCTTGCTCTGACCCAGTTCCCTGTGCAATCTTGAGCAAGTCACTGCACCTCTCTGAGCCTCAGTTCCTGAACTCTTAACTCACCGGCATCCTTGGTTTCTGAGTTAAGTAAAATTGTCTCAAGAAGACTTTATAGCAGGATTTTTTTTCCACTGTTGGCCTTTCGGACTGGATAATTCTTTTCTGTGAGGGGGCTGTCCTGTGCATCAGGGGATGTTTAGCAACATCCCTAGAAACGTCCCACTGGATGTCAGTAGCACTTCCCCAGGTGTAACAACCGGAAGCGTCTCCATAATTGCCAACCTTCCCCAAGCGGGCAAAATCACCCCTGTTGGGAGGCTGTCCTGCAAAAAGGGCAGGCCGGAAGATGGGTGGGGCCGCAACCTGACCCGTCTAATCCCAGCTCCCGTGGTAGTTCCACTGAGAACCGACTGAACACTGAAACAGATAGGAGATGGAATTTTGAGGAATATCAAAGGATGATACGATCTCAGGGCTGAAAGAGAGATCTCTTGCCACCCACCCGCAAGCACTGCCATGAGTTCAGCCAACCCGTCAGGCTCCCTCTAGCTCCCAAAGGGGGAACAGACTGTACTCTTTTTATGAAAGATGGCAGAGCTTGACACGAAGGCTATGTTATTTAAGAAATGTGCCAGTCAACCCACCAATAAAAAAATAAAAACTATAATAAATAACAGCAACTAGCATTTAACAGAGTCCTACCCAGTGCACGTGTTAGTAGATTATCTCATTGACTCTCCACCACAGTTCTAGACCATATGACTACACAGTTCACAGGGGGGTAAACTAAAGAGAGACCCTGAGGACACGTAGGGGGTAGAGCCAAAATTCAAAACCAGATAGTCTGTCTACAGAGTCCATGCTCTTCCCTAGGGAGCAAAGAAGATCCTGGAGCACATAAAAACATCCATAGGTCTCACAGTTAAAACAAAGGCATTTCATTTCCATGTAACAACTAACTAACGAAGGACCGAGGTGTCAGTTCACCACTTTGAAACAGCAGTTAAGAAACCTGGAACCTCAGCCTGAAACGCATTGGGCAGATCACAGCAATCACTCCTTTGTGCTTCTGTTTCCTTAGCCTCAAGCCTAGAGAATAATGCCAACCCCTCCCTACCCACGTCAGCTGGAAGTGCAAGGGCTGCTACTTACGTGCGTGTACCGATCTAGCCGGTAGCCCTTCTGGGAAGCCGGGGGTGTTAGGACAAGGTGTCGGGGCTGGTGGAGGCTGAACCTCCCACAGAAGGGCTCTGTCCCACTGGTGAGGTCCCCCTCAAAGCTGGAACCTTCTGGGCCTGGAGGCAGATAAAAGAGCAAGACCGGCATAGAGATTGACAAGATAGAGCTCCCCAACATGTGTAGAGGGGTTGAGTTACGAGTTCAGCATGACAGCAACCCTTGAGCCCTTGGGTGAGCGGGGTGAGGCTTGTGCTTGAAAGCTGGAAGGCTCCTGATGTGAGAATCCCACTTTGTCTGCCACACAGCATTGAAAATCGATTACGATTTTCTCTTTGTACCATGGCATCAAAAACTGCTGAGAAGCAAAGAGACAGGGAGTGCCGAATGTAATTGAGTTCACCTTAGCATCTTAAAAACCTGCCCTCATATTTTTAGAATTTGGTAAGATGACTGTTTCATGTAACAATTCCTTTATTTGGATACAATTTGAATTAAATAAAATATGCTGCTGTAGTGTTTTCGTTCCCGCCTGTATAGTTTGCCCTTTCCCCACTGGGCGGCATGGGGAGCCCTTGGCTACACCGGACAGCCCAGGGGGAATGGCTTTTCTTTCTCTGACACCCACACCAAGCGGCTTCCTCCCACGTGTGTCGTCACTCTCGGGGCCACTGGGTGTCTAAATCCAGTTTCCATAACTTTTCTTGACTCTGGTAGCAGGAAATGAACATTGTTCCTGTTTTACAGAAAAAGAGAGAGAGAAGACAATGGAGAAGGGGATCAGCGTTCGTCAAGCCAAGGAAAGCACACCTGGTTCAAACCCGAGCCAGAGGAGGATGCTAGCCGAAAGCGGTTCCAGTTTGCATTTGACGGCAAGTAACTCCTCAATGGCTGTTTGAATCTGTTTAAGAAAAAAAATCCTGAAGAGTTTATACCATGGGCATGAAGACACCCCCCTCAACTCCCCCACCTGTCATTATTTGAAGAAGGTTCCCACCTGATGGGCTGTGGCATTTGCAGGGATTGGCTGACTGGTGACATTGTCCCAAGTAAGGAAGAAGCTCCCTCTGCCAGACACAGTCAGCATCTGTCAAGAATGACAGGAATAAATGATGTGTGCTAATTAAGCTGGAGAACCTTGGGACATATCCCCTCCACTGGCTATTTCCTTTTATTTATAATATCAGTTTTGTCTAAACTCACTATCATCTAGAAATATCTACGAGCCCAAGTGTCAGCACCGAACAAAAACGTTTATATGTCGAACTCCCTATTCATCCATGTCCTCCCTTCTCTTTAGGGTGTGAGACTTCAATAGTGCTGCTGAATGGCCCCCTTTCAGCCCTTCTCACCAAGTGCCCTCTCCCGGGGTGGGTGGCCTGGTGGGCAGGAGCAGAGGCTTATTCAGTCTCTGCTTTGCTCCTAGCATATTCCCCGACAGGCACACTATACTTTAGTTACAAAGTAAGATCAGTCATCTTACATCATTTGCCCTTTTCTACTTTGTTCTATGGTTACTTGTGTCCATGTTTTACTATTAGACTCTAAGCTTGAAAAGCAGAGTCCATGTGGACTCATCTTGGTACACCAAGAAGTGAACGACTGAAAAGTACACTGATACTGTTCAACACAAATATGGGCGCCACTGAGAGACCCTTTACAAAGAAGATGGAGAAAACACCATGTGTGGGGAGATAGGACCTGGATCAGTAACAGCAATGGAACCACGTGTGTGCACACTCATGTGCATGCATACATGGGTGTGTTTATTTGGAGGACTTTATCTCTACTCCGGGGAATAAGATTCTAAAAGAGAATTTACCTGGAACTTAAATTCCTAACACTAAGACCATGAGTAAAATTACCTTAATAATAAGACTTTGCATTTTTTTGAGATGTCTTCACAACCCTATTGGATAGATAGCCTATCTCTTTGGCAGCAGAACTATCATTACAACTCAAGTCTCCTGGCTCCCAGCTAGTGATCCTTCCTCTAGGCAAGACGATGTTCCTTCCAGAGTTCAGTCCCTGAGTCCAACCCCACAGGACAGAGAAGAGACACACACCTGGATTTCTGGAAGTCTCTGGGCATGGATTCGGATTTGATGCTTCTCCTGGAGGTAAGTGCTGACCACATCAGGATTCAGCCAGGTATTGTGGATCTGGACGCCAATTCTCATCCCCCTGCTGGGGGCTTTCCCACAATGCTCTGCTTCCAGGTAGTACCTGGTGCCACCAACCAGCTCCAGCTTGGGAGTCTTCCGTTGCCAGGTCCCTTCCTGCCCATTCTGCTCCCAGGCGTCAAACCAGTCAGCAGTGCCCACCTTGATGGAGGCCACTTTCACCTGTGGCCCAAGAAGCATATCACAATCAACACTATGAAGCTTATGGGCATTTCTTTCTCAAACAGCAAGTGTCTGGACAGCTACTAACAGGGTCTTCGGAATGATCTGTTTTTCCAACAAGTTAGCTCAGTCGCCCTGGGGCCTGTTGTTGTGTATGCCTCTCCACTCCTCACTCACTCTATCTCTGTCTCTCTATTAAATTGTATTCAGATGAGGCTGGATGGGCCTTGTTTAGAGCAGAAACAGCCAGCCTGAAACCCTAGCTTTACCTGATACTATGGATAAAATAGTCCCAAACCATTTGAGAACCTTAGAAAGACATGACCACATCAACATCTATGATGTTCCTCTAGCAACCAGCAAAGCAATTTCATAGAAGCATGTAATAATTTGAGGGGGAATACGTGGTTCTTTGTCAATGGTGCTAGGGAATTTTGGCTTTTTGTTAAAAGCACTTTTTCTTATCCTTCAAAGCTGACCAGGACATTCCTAAATAAGACTGGCTACATCTCTACCCAAAAATCAGAGGAAAATGCACAAGTTTTAGAATCAGACAGATATGACTTTGAGAACTAACTATGCCTCTTATGATCCAAGTGGCCCTGGATTGGCCATATAATCCTTCTAAGCCTCAATTTCCTTATCTGGAAAATGAAGATAAATATACTTAGCTCACAGAGATGCTGTGAAGATCAGAGACAAGGTACATAAAAGATGTAGCTTAATGCTGGGCTTATAGTAAGTGCTCAATAAACATGCCAACACATTCAACCAAATTCTTTTTCAACAATTAAAATCATGTCAATTATATCTCAATTTTCAAAAAAATTAATAAAAAATAAACCCACCCACCCCCCGACAAAATGAAACATTAAAATCCCCGGTTGCTTAGTGGCAGGTTACCACTATTAGTAGAAGATGAGAGCTTTGGTGTTTATTCTTATTTTTTTTCAGGAGTGAAGGACTGGGGACAAGAAAAAGGAAAGTAAGAGGAAGGCAAATACCTTGGTCTTTGGGTCCTCTGACTGACTGAAGTACAGGGAGGCTTCGTTGTCAGCCTGGATCCAGAAAGTGTAATTATTTGTCTCTGGAGCCACAAAGAACCCACTGAGCCGTGCTCTGAAAAGGAGAGAAACACAGAAAAGTGAGAGCAACCAACGCCCGAATCACTGACTCAACAAATGGGTGCCCTTGTACTTTGTCTTTCTTTTTTTTTTATTTTAAGATTTTATTTATTTATTTGTCAGAGAGAAGGAGCACAAGCAGGGAGAGCATCAGGTAGAGGGAGAGGGAGAAGCAGGCTTCCCGCTGAGCAGAGAGCTCGATGCGGGGCTCGATCCCAGGACCCTGGGATCATGACCTGAGCTGAAGGCAGACGCTTAACTAACTGAGCCACCCAGGCGCCCCACTGTACTGTTTTTCTTTGTGGCAATGAGGAAGAAACACCTGACTCTTGTGTCACGTAAGTGGCCAGTGTACTGTGGAAACAGCTATTCCTGTGGCACCTGCTAGTCAGTATCTCAACCCATCCCTTCACAATGGCTATGACTCCCTTGGCAGTCAACATGTCTTTGGGAAAGTTGTAGCCACAGCACAGGGCTGTCTAGAGGCTTAGCTGAAAACATTTACCAACACTTAGTGCAGGGCCTGGCCCATTGTCGGAACTCAATTAATGGTAAATATTATTATTATTATTATTAGAAATAGAGATATCAGCAATCAGAATTTGCTCTGACTTGTTCTGGAACCTTCATTCCTTGTCTCCTACTCCAACATATCATACTTCCTGAGGTATGTTAGATCACCTCTCTGGCTCAAGTCAGCTATTAGCCACGTTACATGTGTGCGTGCACATAGCAATGAGTATATGTGGATAATCATAAATCAGCAGATGTGCTTCCTGCTGAATAATCTTACTTGACTTGTGGACAACATTTTGCAGTTCTTTACGAAGGGAGTAAAGCAATAGACTGAAATGGCCCCAAGTGATATTAAGAGAAGCTTCTATTTTGTCTCCCCCATGGTAGACATTAACTTCACAGAAGCAGGTGTCTATGTGGGGTTTCGCAGACTGCTGTGGCTCTTTAAATATCATATTCCTATGGGTGAAAAAGGATGTGTGCCATAATGTGGCAGAGGTGGACTTCTGGAGAAATCACAAGACTTGAAATCAGAAAAATTCAAAGCTTAGTTCTGCTACTTGATATTTGTAACATTAGAAAAACATTAAAAAAGCATTAGAAAAACACTTTACCCATTGGGGACTATGGTTCCTCATCGGCAAACTAAACCTATAAATACTTCCTCAGTTGTTGCTTCTCATGAACTAACTTGTCTTCAAAGGCCTGGAACATGGTAGTAAGTCAATACTTATCAGTTGAACTGAATAAGAAGATCAGGAGGCACACTGGATATGCTGAGGAAGGTCAGTACGTGCTGTTTGACCTTGCTCTGTGACTGTACATGCGCATGACAAGGTTGGTCATTCCCCAAGATGATGACTTTGCTCTCCACCTTCTAAAACCCTCGATAATGAACACAATGTTGTGCGTAATGTAGGTGATCAGTAAATAGTTTTTAATTGTGTGAAGGTTTACTAATTAAACGTTAGCTCACAAAAAGAGGTGGGGGGAGTGATTTGCTCTGAGCCTACCAGTTACCTCAATACCCACGGAGAGTATTTTTCCAATTAAAAATATTACGGCCCACAGAGAAAAGTCAACCAAACGTGTCAACAATTGTAAATTAAAAGACACACCCTACAACTTCAAAGAATGCAGGCAATTTTATGAAACACTTCAAAAATATGACCATATTTTTTAATGTTTAAGATCCAATTCTAGTGACCTTAGTGTTAGAGACAGCAAATGATTAAACTATCTCAATAAATACCAAGAATATTTTCTGAAAATCATTTTGAAAATAACTATTTTAAAAGTCCACCAATATAATGATCTATCAATAAATCAATAAATATTCTAATTTTTTAATTTAAAAATTTTAAATTTTAAAGAACTGAAGGAGAGAGAGAATGGAAAGAGTTACTCTGGTTTGTGGTTCCTCCAAATGGCAATTAAAGAGACATCCCCTGCAGATGGTACCATATAACCAAAATGCCCTTTTGTATTTTGAGGTGGTCTGACTCTCTCCTTAACACTCCCCCACACAATGAATACAGCTGAAAGGTTTTCCTTTGAACATTATTGATGGTTCTCAAAAACTATGATAAAGACGTATCATAGGTGCCACAAGGGACCACAATGATTGCCACTTTAAAACTATACATCGGTGGTTAAATACCTAGTTAGTTAGGCTTCTGGGACAATAGAGACTACTCTTTTCTGTTCACAGATTTTCTTCCCTCCTTGGCTTCTTTGATGTCTAAAATTCCCTGAACAGGGAACAAAGTCTTTCATTCCACAATTGAGTTCAAATTTTAAATAGCCAAATCCTTGGAGGAAGTCACGGAATGGCTGGAATTCACATTCAGGGGTCATGACCAACCTCTTTGAGAAGAGGTTGGAAAAGAGACGAGATCATCACACAGTAAAGAATCCATCCCTCTGTACATACGCTGAGGACACACGAAGGAAACAGTGTGTCTAAGCAATTTTCAACTTTTTATATTTTTAAGACCACTTTAGAAAACTAGACATTTTGGCCATGTCCTTGAAGGGATTAAAAATACTCAGAACGACACTAATAGGAAAACCATAATTACATTGTTATAGAAAACAACGTTATAGAAAACAGTTTTAGAAAACATCACTGTTATAGAAATCAACGTCTCTCAGAGCCCATAATAGCTTTCCCTGTTACGCACCAGCCATTGGGTTGACTTTGACACTGGGTGCTTGATCCAAATGACCAAAAGTCATATTCTTGCTTCTTTCTTTGGCATCAGCCAGATATTGGTTTCACGTCTTAGCCACGTACCTACAGCAAGTTTTACCCTGCTCTCTACCAAGTCTCCTGGCTTATTCGGCTCAATGTTCCAATTAATAGTCATCTCCCAAAGCAGACTATAAACTGACTTGTAGAAAATATAAATTTTACTTACTGATCAGAAGTTCATGTGCACCTATAAAAGGCTTGTGTTGCACTAGCATGATGGACACTGGTTGAGAACAGTGGCCAAACTGTTGTTGAATCGGTGGCTGTTCGAATTTCTCCCCTGGAAATCTCATTGCTTATTGTCTCCTGGTCTCCCCTAGGCCAGGAAAGACACTTTTGATAGGAACTCCCACTTTTCCTACAGCATACCTGAAGGGCTGTCCTTCTTTTGACCAAAATCCAAACGGCGAACTGGCATTCGGGACAATCTGCCACTGGTACCCAGGGGTGGCTTCAGTTAGATCCAAGCCCTCGACAGCATCTCCGACTTCAAACAGAAGCCCCCGGTTGCCTGTAAGACATGCATACCTCATACACATCGGAGGACGTTCGTCCCCAAACTGGGGAACTACTTTACCTCAGATAACAGAGTGAGGGTGATCCAGATACTCTCTACAAAGATGAGTCCACCGAGACCCAGATGGAGTAGTCATGTGAGAGGTTCTACAGATAACACAAATGTTCTGGAAAGCAGAAAATATTGTGTACTGTAGGATTGAGCCTCTTGGAAAGAGATACTTGATAAGGAGCACAAAGGGGAAATATTCTCAGAGGACCACAGAAGGGTAGGGAGCCCTTTTTAAATAGGAGTGTCAGGGAAGGAGAAGCCAGGCATGGGGAGAACTGACCAAGCAAACAAACGCTATGATTGAGTAAAGTAGGACAACATAATCGTGCGCTTTGGCTTCTCTTGTTCAGGAGTGAACTTCAGTATCTTTTTTTTTTTTTTTTAAGATTTTATTTATTTATTTGAGAGAGACAGAGGGTGCACAAGCATGAGGGGAGGGAGTGCAGAGGGAGAGGGAGAAGCAGGCTTCCTGCTGAGCAGGGAGCCTGATTCGGGGCTCGATCCCAGGACCCTGAGATCATGACCTGAGCTGAAGGCAGATGCTTAACCGACTGAGCCACCCAGATGCCCCCTCAGTATTTTTTAAGGTCTAGTTCAGCCTGGGAATTTTATTCCCTACAACCCCTTTTTCCCAGAAAATCAGTAATCCTTGAATTTTTCACATGTCATGGCCCCAATGTGTGGACTCACACATGGAACAAATTATGTGGTGTGCTGTCATTACATGATAATTTCAGTGATACTGTACGGATTAACTTGTTTCATACTGAGCAAACCCTGACACCAAAGGTACATGTACAATCAATATTACATGATTGCCCCCTTGGACCGAGGGTGCAGCTAGGGAATCATCCATTTGTGGATTCGGATTTCAGCTCTGCCGCTTTCTACATGTGCAGCTTCGAGCAAACTGCTTAATGCTTTCATTTTCTTGTGCATCAAAATGGGGACAACAATAAATAGAGATCATGCACCAAAGACTAAGGGAGATGGAGTTATATGTCAATTGTATCTCAATAAGGCTGGAGGGAAAATGAGTCAATTTGATAATTCTGGCAAAAAAAAAAAAAGACTAAGGGAGCTTAAAATATATACACAAAGAGCCTGAAATATAGTTAAGTACTCAATAAAGGATCGCTGAGGTAATCATTATTATTTTAAACTACTACTGTTGTTCCTTGTGAAATCCAAAAAAAAAAAAAAAAAAGGAAATAGATAAGGAACAAGCAGAAAAATAAGAGCATATTTTAAAATAGTACTTGGATTACTGGAGAACTATTTTAATGCCTGCCCTGTGCATGGAAAGATGTTCTGGGCACCCCTGGCCTCCCGTCAGGAGAGACCAGCCACACCACCCCCACCATTTCCACTGTACCAACCAGTTGTTGTCAAATGCCCTCTGCTTTAGGAGCACCACTGATTTACATAGTGATTTGGATTCCTTTCATGGAAAAAACTTCAAAAGGTCTCCATAAAGGACGCTAAGTCCCACAAACAGCTGCATTCAGGAAATTATCCTACCATCACCTAAGTAGCTAACGCAGGAACCACTCGAAGAGGGGCGGCTCTCTATTTCCTGAGAGGAAACACGCATCCTCTCTATCACCTGCTTCAGTAGTTTTGTTTGCTGGGATGGGAGCTTTCCCTGACTAAAAATGGCAGATCTGGGACCTGGAGAATGCTCAAGCCAAAGCTTTGCATGCGTTTTCACACCTGACTGGCCTTTCTTTAGAAAGGCTTCTCCCCCCGCTGGGTTACTTTCCCTGTAAGTGTGGAGCTTCTGGAGTTGAGCTCCCTGTCTGTAGTTGAACCGTGAAGTCAGCCCCCGTGGGGCCGGTGAGGACCACAGATGCGCAGCGCATGGTTCCAGGCTACGTAACCCGCCAACCGCCCTCGGTCCCTAACTACACCTCAGCTTCCAGAAAAGTGCTCCAGCGCTGTGCTCTTCATCTGCAGAGAAGAACATGTGGAACCTGTCCCCTTGCCTGCCCCATTTCTGCCCACTTCAGGCATCAACTTGAGGGAATGGCACAACACATCCCTACTTTTCAAAGAAGCAGGCAGCCACCCAGAGGGAAGAAGAAATGGCATTTAAATGCACCCCACTGCGCCCCACTCCCTGGCCTTGCTTGCTGCTGTCATTCAGAGCACAGGAGAGGGCACTTGAATGCTCTGGTCTTCTTAGACAATGGGCTCCCAACCGACCCATGGTGTGGAGGGAGGCAGCTTAGGGGTTTCCACCAGTAGCTACAACAATGTCTTGACTGAAGTTATGCTTTCTACATCAGGCCTCCCCTGAACCCCACTGGCCATTCGTCTGGTTGGGGCTAGAAGTACAGTGTCACGAGACATCGGAACAAAGCTAAGGGCCCCTTTGAAAGGAAAGCCCCGACAGTGGTATCTCCGGCCCAGAGCTCACTGAGCTAACCAATCAAACAGCTGAGGCAGCAAACACTCATTTCTTCCTCCCCGTCCCTTGTGGTTGTAACCAGAGTTCATTGAGCAGTCATGGTGATGACTTCCTTACCTGCCTGAGGGGCAGTGAGCGTTGCACCTTTTCCTGGAGCCCTGGTGGTGCACTCAATCTTCCTGGGAGACACGTGTCTAATATCACATGGAATACCTGAGGAGAACTCTTTAATTAGATAAATGGATAAAGAAAGAGAGAAAGAGAGAAAGAGGTCTATAGATGTAATGGCAGGACAACACAACCACACTGAAGTTGACAGGCTCCTACTCTAAGGCAATGAACTGGACGTGGGTGACATAGCAAACGTTGTCCCCCCAAATGGGGGGGGGGGCCAGGAAAGGGAGAGCACAGGGCAACAGGACATAGGGCAGCTTATAGTAATCATAAAGAAAGCCAGGCAAAGCAATGCCGTTCACTGAGAACGCACCCAACCATTCAGCTGAGCGTGGGAGGGTAAGCGTGACGTAAGATGGTGAGGACATTTTCCTGCATCCTTGACATCACCAACTGGAGGAGCCTCCCACCTGGCAGAACAGAAGGTTCTAGAAGAGTCTCACAAAAGGATTAGCCAAGAGGGCATTCCAGAAGAATCTGCATAGCAAATGCCTGTCTACTCCAGCTTATATAGAGGGCTAAGCAAGGAGGGTGGAGAGAGATGTTGCCTTTCAGTAGGAGAGACCTTTGTGAAGAGGCAGCTGTATTTCCCCTTCTCTTCATTCCCAGGATGAGGACCCCTGAGGGAATTGCCCGTGAATTATGTGTGTCCGCAGAACACTCTGTTCCTGCAGGACTGCAATCCCACCTGATCTCAACCAAATGAGTCAAATATCTTAGGACAGGATGGCATGAGTTGCAAGAGGCAAAAATTGCTTCCCCCACTCTCACCATGCTGTAAGATATACGTAATCTCCTGCAGCATTTAAAACTCTGAACTATTTTCAGCCATTTCAACTTAGTTACCTGCTATGGTAACCTGGGCAGGATTGTCGAAGAAGTCTCCTGTAATTGTGATGTCTGTTCTTCCCCCAAGGCTCCCAGTCTCTGGAAACACTGATAGTATTTCTGCAAAAGGAAAAAAAAAGTAAACTTCCAAATATAGACCAGAATGTGACCCAAATAATAATATAATAATAGAAGGAAAGCTATCAACAATGTATTCCTTACTTGAACTTTTCTAAGATGAGCAACGGTTGGAAATTTTTCTAGTAATAGTCATTTAAAACACATATAAGGACTCATCTATAACAATATGAATAATACATATAAGATTGATATTTGAAAATGACTGAATGCAGTCACTCACGCTGTCAGCAGAAATCCCTAACATACCATGATGCTTTCTTAGGCAATCTGTCACCAGAATTCAAGTACTCGATGTATAAGTTACAGAATAGTAGGTTATACGTTACAGAGGAATCAACTTTGGAAGCACCAGGCAAGGCTTCATTCACCCTTATGAGTCTGCAGTTTGCACTAAGCAAAAGAACGCATCCCTCCATCGTCTTCAGGAGCCTTGCCCTCCTCCCCATCCTGCATGCTCCTCCCCCTGTGTGCACTCACCACCTCAAACCTTCCATGCTGTCTTCCATGTGTTCTTCCATGCTGTCTCCTGACTGCTTCAAAACCCCACTGTCATGTGCCACATAGCCCCCAGAATGTAAGATTTTCTGGTCCTTTCTTCTCCTATGATCCAACTTTGACCATTCTAAGTTCCATTCCCTCCAGGGGAAAGAGGAGTTGTGTTCTCCAATAAACTGAAGATACAAAGAAGCTAATCATGAATGGTTTGGAGTCTATCACAGCATTTCTTACATAATGCTCTTGCCCATGAAACAGTATAATTATGACATCCTGGGCAAGTGGTTAGAGAAAGCACATGAAAATGCACAGGGGAGGTTTAGGAGTGCAGCGAGGGTCTGGTGGAGTAGAAAGAAATTTCTAGAAATGACTCCTGAGCCAAATCTTAAAGCATGAATTAGAACTGGCCAAGTGAAGGAGAGAGAGAGAAGGGAAAGGGTGTTTAAATAAAGCAAGTGATAGTCTGAGTGTGGAGAGAGGTTGCATTTCAAGCCCATGTCAGTGTCGCTGGAATATAAGAGGGAAAGATGGAGCAGGAGCAGATGAGGAGAAGACCAGACTCTCGTACGTGGTACCATTTCCTATAGAGGGCGGCCAGCAGAGGAGAGGCATCGGGTGTGTGTTTGGTGTAGGGTATGGTGGTGGCGATGTAGAGCGAGGACCATTCAGGGGACAGATGGCAGATAGGGGCCCCTGGGAACCATTTTGGCAGGCCGGGCAAGAGATGATGGGGTTCTGAATTGAGGCAGTGGTTGTAGAGATAGAGTGGATACCTCATCTTTAAGAGATCGATGGGAGGTCTAATTGCAATAGTAATCTAAAACCGTATCAAGAAATCAATGGGAGGTAAAACCAACAGAAACTGGTAACTGAATGGATTAGAGACAAGAAAAGGGAGGAAAATTGTAGATGAATCCCAAGACTCTTGCTCATCTCCCTTTTTTGACAGCTTTTGGAGTTAGGACAGACACCATTTTGTCCAGCTTGTAGATATTTAATTACAGCTCAGAAAAGCTAAACGACTTAACCAAACTCAGGGAGTAACTGAATGGCAGTCCTCAGGGAGCTCTGCCAAGAGCTCTCTGTCATTGTCCACATCCCGTCTCCCACAACCTCTCCTGCTTTGAGAAAGTTCTGGCCTGAGAGGCCTCATGCCAAGAAGACATTGGTGCTGGAAATATGAAATAGTTGTGTGATTGGAGATACCTGTCAGCCTGTGTGGCATTCAGGGTTCAATTGTGTTAGGCACAGTCACAAGGAAGTTTGGGGTCAGGTGGCCAGGAAAGTGTACCTCCCATTGTATATTGCCTGTGTGTGTAAGATTTCAAATCAGATCTGCATTTTCTAGTATTGGGACCCTTGGTTTCTTTGCCTTTCTGGGTGTCTTCATCTGTAAAATGGGACTAGTACTGTCCGTCTCATACCTGAATTAAATAAACATTGAGATCACATGTAAAACACTCAGCAATCCCCAGCCATGCTTCTCTCGGCCCTCACTATCACCTTCCCCTCGGGTGCTTCCTCAAACGGACTCCCAAAGAGACTAGTTACACGGGTTAAAGAAAATAAAGGCAAGCGTCAAAATTCAGCTTTTTACACAATTAGACTATCTAGAGAGTGAATGACATTTGCCCCATGACCTACAAAATTTCTTGCACTTTTGGCAAAGGTAGATCCTGCTGCCCCTGAAATGTGTTCCTCCCTCACAGACGTGTCTTCAGTGGTTTTATGATCATCGTCAAGACTGAAATCTAAGCACTCTTCTTTAGTGGTCAATTTCCTGCTACAGAATTGGGTTCACAGTTTCATGCAAGCTTCCAATTTTCAGCATTCACTTTTTAGCACGGAGGTCTACCCATCAGATAGCAACACCATAGTTGAGCATGAATATCAGCAAGTCATAAATTGTTGGATGAATGCTCAGAGGTGGTGTTAAAGTAACTGGAAAGACACACTTTCGTACTTTTCAGCGCCACCTCTTTACTGTTATTTCTCAGAACATAGAACAAGGATGACCTCCTTTCTTTCATTCAGTTTATATCCACAAACTTTGTATAGAAGCCTATGATCGAGCCTCTTTTAATATAGTAATGAAAGCTGACACTCACACAAGCAACTTCTTCTCAAAACCCAAGGGTCACCCATCATTATGGTGGGGACAGCTTCAGGTGCTCATGGTTATAGAGAAATGGTGCCAGGAGGGAGGGAGGGAAGGAGGGATCCGCCTCCTCCTCATCTCCCAAGGGAAGGAGGATCCAACGTTGAGTGAGGTGTGAGGGAAGGAGCGAGGAGTTCAGGGAGGACAGTAGTACCTGAGTATGTCTGGTACAGGAAAAGGTCCAGTTTAGCACTGACCAGCCATGCATTCTTGTGTACCATGGACCTTCCAAGACAAAGTTTTGTTTTAGATGAAAAAAGCATTTAAGATTGCATTTCTTAAATCGGCTACCTAAAACGAAGATTGGGAGCCAATTTCCCCTGATCTTTAGAACAGTTTGGATACCTTTGATGAGTAGAGAACGATACCAATGGGGCAACATGTGTTTTGTGATTTAGAAAGTTTTTGATAATAATACCTACTTCACAGAGCATAACAAGTGTTAGGGAAAGATGAACATGAAAGGGCTTGGTAAGGAGCTGGCCTAGAGTAGATACTCCAAGGATTTTAGTGTTATTCCTTCCTAAATTTGAGAGAAAGAGAGAGAGAACCTCCATACCTGGGGCTGTGAGCTTTAGGTGATGTGTCACTATCACCACAAAGGGATGAGTATCAGCTAGAGAGTATGCTTTTAAGGAAAACCCCTGACAAATTATATGGTGTCAGAACATTAGGTAAGGCATGCAGAAACCATTCAGAATCATAATCCACTCTCCAAAACTCTGAAATTTGGATGCTTTCCATCTTGAAGAGGGCATTTCCTGGAATGGCACAATGCATTTCATGGAACAATGTACTGTTTTAAATTGACAGCATTATGAGATTACTTAAGACCTAATTCCCACAATTTTGTGCCACCGTCACATCGAAACATTTACATTACCTCAAGATGAGTGTGGCAGACACAATTTTATTCACCTAAGTAAAAGAAATCAAGTGGGTACAGGGGGCTTCATTATGCTATTCTGTCCCTGTATCTCTGGAATTTTTCATTATAAAAGATTCAAAAATATAAGAAAGACAAGAAAGAGATCAATAATATACGGTGACGATAAATTTGCTTGCTTCCAGTTACTTACTTTCCTTTGTTAAATACTGAGAAACTAACATTCTGGGAGCCTGTAACAAAAAGAAACAGACATTAACACAGGAGACTGCCTGTATCACCGGGACCAGGCCATTGCTACCATAAACCCAAGGACTCCAGATATCACCAAGTTACCACCCAAACCTGTAATTTCTTTAACAGTGCCCAAAATAAACACCTCCGAGACTCAGCACCATCACTGTTGACTTCCAACAATAAAAGGATAAATTCGGTAGCACACAGCAGGCAAGAGCCCAGGCTTACAGTTACACTAAACGTGGTAAGTCCACAACCAGCTGCTCTGGTTACTGGCTGCAATTTTCTCACCTATAAAGTGAAAATAATTCCACCAACCTCACCAATCCACTCACTGTGACGATTAAATTAGTTTCTATTTAAGCCGTTTCACGTAGCTTTTTAAACAGTTCTCAATACATGGTAGTTACTATTCTCATCCTCGTGAGAACCAATTCTGGAACAGTATTTTTCTGATACAGAAAAAGAAACAGATAAGACGTTCAACTTAGGTTACTTCTTGAACAGACCGATGTAGTTGCCTTCCACACGGCACTGCAGAGTTCCAAGACCATGGTCTTCCCAAAGAGGGTAACTAGAGAAAGAACCAAAACCTGAGGTGAGAATTACCAGACATCTCAGTTCAGAAGTTCTGACTCGTTAGGCAGGAAAGTAAAAAAAATAAATAAATAAAAAGCCAGTTAGTCAGTGAAAATTGGCAGATACCGAAGGCATAATGAACTCATTGGAGCAAATATGTAGAATAGTACTAACTAGAGTTCTCATCAATACATATGCTATCAGCCAAACACAGTGTGAGAGACAAAATTTAACTCGCTCTTAACCTCTTTTTCAGACCTTTCCATTCCTTCCAAAACCTTTACAACAAGGACAGCAAACTCTTAACAAGAAAAAAAAACCTATTAAGTGTGAACCCCCCTACGGACTGGGATAAGATATTTATAAATGACATATCTGATGAAGGGTTAGTATCCAAAATCTATAAAGAAGTTATCAAACTCAACATCCAAAAAACAAATAATCCAGTTAAGAAATGGGCAGAAGACATGAATAGACATTTTTCCAAAGAAGACGTCTAGATGGCCAAGAGACACATGAAAAGATGTTCAACATCACGTATCACCAGGTAAATACAAATCAAAACCACGATGAGATACCACCTCACACTTGTCAGAATGGTTAAAATTAACAACACAGGAAAAAGACAGATGTTGGTGGGAAGCAGAGAAAGGGGAAGCCTCTTACACTCTTGGGAATGCAAGCTGGTGCAGCCACTCTGGAAAACAGTATGGGGGTTCCTCAAAAAGTTGAAAATAGAGCTACCCTATGACCCAGTAATTGCACTACTAGGTATTTACCCAAAGGATACAAAAATAGTGATTCAAAGGGGCACGTGCACCCCAGTGTTTATAGCAGCATTATCAACAATAGCCGAACTATGGAAAGAGCCCAAATGTCCATTGACTGATGAATGAATAAAGAAGATGTGGTGTGTGTGTGTGTGTGTGTGTGTATATATGTATACACACACACACACACACATATATATATATGGAATACATATACAATGGAATATTATTCAGCCATAAAAAAGAATGAAATCTTGCCATTTGCAACAATGTGGATGGAACTGGAGGGTATTATGCTAAGTGAAATAAGTCGGTCAGAGAAAGACAAATACCATATGATCTCACTCATATGTGGAATTTAAGAAACCAACAGATGAACATAGGGGAAGGGGAAAAAAAGAGAAGGAAGGAAGCCATAAGAGACTCTTAACTCTAGAGCAAACTGAGGGTTGATGCAGGGAGATGGGTGGAGAATGGGCTAAATGGGTGATGAGTATTAAGGAGGGCACTTGTGTTGAGTACTGGGTGTTATAGGTAAGTGATGAATCATGAAATTCTCCTCCCGGGGCGCCTGGGTGGCTCAGTCGGGTAAGTGGCTGCCTTTGGCTCAGGTCATGATCCTGGGGTCCTGGGATCAAGCCCCACATCCGGCTCCCTGCTCAGCGGGGAGCCTGCTTCTCCCTCTCCATCTGCCTGCCACTCTGCCTACTGGTGTTCTCTCTCTCTCTGTCAAATAAATAAATAAAATATTTTAAAAAAAAATTTTCCTCCCAAAACCAGTATTACACTATATGTTAACTAACTAGAATTTAAATAAAAATTTTGGGAGAAAATTGTCAACCCACAAAAGAAAGATCCTGAGCAAACAAACTGAAGACACCAGGAAGAAACTACATTATAGAGTCTGGCTCTACAACATGCCAGTCCTATAAAACTAAGCTATAGAGTATAATTCTTGTGATGGCCTCAAGAGAAGGTTAAATCTACTCAATCCTGAGTGAAGTGAAAATCCAGCAAAATGTTGGTTAGCTAAACTGTAAGCATGTAGACACTCATTTTAAAAAATTCATTGTAATACATAAACAAACAAAGTTTAGTTGTTTTAGTTGTTGTTTTTTTTTCCCCTCCCTTTGGCTGGTCATTATAGTGGAGTGGTTAAGAGCATGAACTTAGAGTCTGGCTAGTCAGCCCCGATACTCATTCCAGCTCTACCACTTTCTCTTTTCAAGGCCTTGGGCAAGTTACTGGACCCCTCTGTGCCTGAGTTTCCTCATCTATAAAGTGGAACTAATAACCATTTGTCCTCACAAGGATATTGGGTAACTTAAATGTAAAAGTGTTAGAGCAGGGCCTGGCCTAGAATGAGCACTTAGTATTAGCTATTTGTTTTCAAGAAAGTTTTCAGAATCCATTTCAATTTGCATTTTGAATCAATTACCATGTATTTTCCAGTAAGTCTAAAAATAAGGCAGTCATCAGTTATGGGTGGTCTATATTAAAAAATAGATTGTGTGTGTGTGTGTGTGTGTGTGTGTGTGAGAGAGAGAGAGAGAGAGAGAGAGACAGAAACCCACATGGAAGAAGCTAAAAGCATGTATGTAGGCAGGAAAGACACTCACCGGCTTCCTGTCTGCCTGTTTACAAGAGAGCAGGCTGTGACCCATTTGTCTCCTTGAGCTTCCAAGATCAATGGGCTGGATAAAAAATGGGGGGAAAAAAGACATGAGACAATAGCGTAAGGCTCCCAGTAAACATTCCTGGCAACATTCACAGGAAACATTGTTCTGAGCATTCTCCTCTGGATTTATGGGGCATTCTGCAGGTGGCCAAAGCCTGTCCCCTGAGGAAATGTTGAATCAATTCTCAGCCTGCAGGTAGGAGTGCATAGCACTATTTCATGGTCCACATTTTCACACAGCAGAAGGAGCATTTCCCTTTTCCCCCAAATCTTCATCATGTCCACATTGGCTCTCCTGGGTCTACACAGAACCACTGTGGAGTTCATGTCTTTGTTCCACCTTTCAAATGCTGTATCCCAGACCCAGGCTGACATGGCACCAAGCAGTGAATGTGACATATTATTAAGGGTGCCCTTGGGGCTTCTAGCCTCCACAGAAAGAGTCATTTCCTTTCAAGACAAGTTGACCATGACTTAATGCCAGAAATGTAGATCCTTAGAGGAGCCAGATCATGTCCTCTTCAACTAGGGCAGAATCACAGAGACGGAACCGAACAGAGGAGGATACCCCATCCTCTCTAGGAGTACGAGGAAAATTAGACACAGTATATAGAATCTGCTCAGCTATAGTAAGACTAGATTCCCTTTACCTCATCAATCCTCACAGTAACTACTTCAGATGTTGCATAATCAGGTGCTTAGAGCTTCCGCCAAAGACTACAACTTCACCACTTTCCCTCTGGTTCTTCTCTTTCCCTAGCACACATGATCTAATAGGAACACTTTCCGTTTCAAGAGTCTCTGGTGAAGAAAGTCATGTTGGCAATCCCAATCATTCCCACAAAACAGTAAAACTCAACGGCTCTCGGTGCCTTCTCCCGCATCTTCCTCCCGTCACACTAACATAATTTCTAAGTGCACAAACGCATACCAACCAAACAGGGAAGTTATAATGGTCTTTTGGGTTCACACATCGTTTTTTAAAAAATTTATTTCAGCCTGAGAAACAAGGGGGAGAGGGGTAAGAATCGAAAAAGAAAACCCACAGATGCAATTACAGCACGATTCACGCTGAGCACAGAGTGACTAGTTGTCAGTAAATAAATGGACCAACTTAATCGACCAGTTGCAATTACATTAACAAAGTTTGCTGAAGCCCAGCTCACCGGGGACCATAAACTGCAAACAGGAAAACGGCAATTCTGTGCCAACTGCTCACAATTTATTGCTATCGGGGAAGCTGGTCTCAGGAAGCAACCCAGCATATTTGTAACTAGTTGAACACCGAAACACACACTTACCTATCAATGTACTCAGCATCAAAATCAAAGGTTTCTGATCTTCCAGTGATAATCCAGCCATACACATGTATTAGTTTTCCTGTTTTAAGAAGATTTTTTAAAAATGTAATAGACTTAGCTCCAACTATAAATTATAAACTATTTCTTTTTGGTTTCATCTGTTTAATACAGCCAAACTGGCCATGAGTCAGAATATTAATGCTTTTTCACAAACTGTACAACAGGAAAGGAGCCCCAAGTATGATCCGGTGATCAATACTACACGTTGGAAAGGCTAAAATAACCAATTATTGCAATCACAGGCCTAATCATCTATGTATGGAGCACAGAAGCAATAAGAGGCCTTCCTCACCGTCCCACGAGGCTTTCAGGAGGAAGGGGCCGGTTTCCACACGCTGCCTTGTTCTACCCTCTTGGCTGTGTGTAGACCACCCACCTAACGTGGGATTTAAGGACCATGTGCCTTGGGGTGCTCCGCATTTCATGAGACTTTCCTCTGGACACTTGCTAATATGGACAACCCAGGAGGTGCCTATCCCATGACCTGGATGGGTATTCGGGATATTAAACTTTTTTCCATACCTCAGAGTACAAAAGATAAATGTCAAGGATGACCCAAATGGATGCAAACTAAGAAAGGAGGGGAAGAGATGAAATAGAACAGAGTCATGGCTTAAAGGATGGGCAATGCTTCATCCCATTCATGGAACCAATATGTTTGTGTTCAAAGATAGGGCAAATTGGGGACCTGCAGACAGTCATTGTCTGCCTTGCCCCCGACAAACGGATGACTTCTACTGCTGAGCTCCTTTATGTGATTCACAGGGATTTCCACTGGGTGGCAAGCATTTCCTTAATACTCCCCTCTTTTGGTTCAAGTTCAAGAGGAAGTGTGGGCATCAGCAATCCCCTCTCAGCAACTCTCGGTACTGCCCTTACCTGCTCTGCTCACAAAGAGGTGAGAAAGGAATCTGATGCAACTCTCTCAAAAAGAGTTTGGGGGCCCCTCCCAGATGCTACATGAGCTGCTTTGTTCCATCGTTTAAAGCACCTAAACTCCCCTCTGCGGAACTACACGAGGCAAAGTTTTAAGCAAACGCACCACAGTGAGGTGATGTAGTTAAAGTTCACCAGACAACTCCACGACCTGGAAATGTGTGCCTGCCAAATAATTAGAGAATTTAACCATCTGTGCTGTAATCTTGTAGCATCACAAACCACATTAAGAGATGAGAGAGGTTTTGGCTAATAAGTAAAACCTCAAAGATAGAAGAGAAAAGAGCGCCGAGGAGGCTCGTGAGGTCACTGAACGCAGAGGACTTGGGATCTCTTCACGGCCACATTCAAAGTCACAAAAGAACATTACCAAGAAGTCGTTCCCTTCACAATATGCTTGTGTAGTATTAATCTGAGATGCTTTCAGATGCGGTCATTGGAGGACTGGCAGTGAAACCATGGGAACCTTCCAGGAAATATGAGAGCCACTGTACAGTGAATGGGTAGAAAGGGAGGGAACCTAATGCCTTAGACAAAGGTCACAGACACGAAGAAACCCTGGAGTCTGCAGTTCTCCACTCCTAATAACAACTGGCAAAATAATTTCCCTTCATTTTAATAGAGCTAAATTATTGATTTCCTGGCTTTGGTGGGCATGATTTCAAGCTCTGATGGGCACAATTTTAAAAATTGGTAACAAGTTATAGAAATTGGGAATTCTGAGTTTTTGTCTTGTTCCTAAAATAGAAGCCCAACGGAGGCTGAGAAATGGCTCAGCCTGCCCACGGTGCTGGGCGATTCTGTGTCACAGTGGAAGACTGTTAACCACAGACAGAAATTCAACTACTAATGGAACGTCAACCGCTCCTGTCCTCATCACCTCGCCCATCTCCCTGGCTGCCACCCTGGGCAGGCTTCCCAAAGGAAATGAGAGTAATTGTCTGGAAAGTGATTTCAAAGATGCCGCCGCGTGGATCCTGCCTGGAGGGACCACTCCACTCCAACCAGGCCAGCCACCAGTCATTTCCCCAGAAGGTGGAGGAGACAGGGTGCAGCACTCATACTGGGTGGGAGAAACGGGCCTGACAGATCTGGGTGAGCCAGCAATCCCATTTCACACCTCTGATGGCAGGCTCCTTCCTCATCCCTCACCCTGTGGACTTCTGCTGTCGAAACAAGTGCTTTCTAACACCAAAACAGCAGGGACCCAAATGTCTGCATGTGATTCTCAGACCACATCTCTTTTTAATAAAACATGATCATGCCTTGATTATTCAGACAAATGGAAAGAAACAGATCTCTGAATAACCTGCATTAATAAAATCATGCCAGATTCACATTCTTCGGGATATCTTTAAATACATGCCTACAAAAATCTGTGCCTATACACACCGCATACACACACACAAGTACAAACACTTGGCAGCAACTCAGATACTCATTTTGACATTCTTGAGTAGTCCAGCCATTCAAAACTCTTATCAGTTTATGCATTTAGACACAACTACATATAAACATTTAGCAACTTGTATTCCCATAATTACACCATCTGGAAACCCTGAACAAAGGAAAAATCCGAAATAGACATAGGAATTTGCCAAGAATCAGACGGCAAATTATATATACTCCTAGCTGTGCTTACTACTTAGTTGTAAGGCAGGCTTAGCAATTCTTGAATCTATTTCTTAGCTGCAATCCTTTCTTCTATGTAAATCTCTCTCTTCTTTCTCTCTCTTCTTCTCTTCTAGCCCCTGGCCTTTGCATGTGTGTGTGTGTCCTCTAACTCATAAACAAGCCCCCAGGATAAGTATCAGGGTTCCTGGCCTTCCATATAGTATGCAACACCACCACTCAACACAGAGCAAGACGTTGGATATACCTGCCCACTCTGGATTCTGTCTGTCTGGGTTCAAATCCCAGCTGCACACTCACTAGACGACTTTAAGCAAGCTGCTTAACCTTTTAGTATCTCATTTCCGCATCTGCAAATGAGAATAAGAGTCCCTATGTCATCAGGTTCTTGTGAGGATCTAACAAGATAATACACGCCAAAAGCTTAGAACAGAGCCTGGCTCACAGAAAGGTTCCATAACGGTTTGCTATGAGATGTGGGTGATTATAAAGTTAAGAGCAATGATGATTTCTATTTCCTCCATTCCCTGGCAGTACCTGGTTTGATTTTGCTGGCTTCTTTCTCTTTTCATGTTTGGATTCTTTTGTTATCAGTGAAGTAACAGAGCAGAAAGTGCCCAGAGGTGAAACCAAACCCGGTTAAAATTAAACCAGAAGTTGACACATTTTTAAAACAGCATCAGAGAAGAAGCTCAATGCTCCCATTTATAGACAGCACCCACCTGGATAGAAGAGTTTACAATAGCTTTGGCAAAGGGATCCATAATTATTCCTATTTTAATAGGATATTCCTTACCTGGAGCTCCACTTGGTGGTGTAACTTGGTAAACAATGGGTGTCTGCCCCCTGGAAAACTGTTCAGGAAAGATCATCACAAGGGAGCATTTCATTAGCATATCACGACCACAAACAAGAAGCAAAAGTCATTCTTCATTGAATATTAGTCGAAGGTGGTAAATGGTTACATTTCCTCAAATCAACTAATATCTATTTCTTTATATCCCCATAATCTATCTGTGAAGCAGAGGTGACGGATATTATTATAGTTCTTCCATTCGGGAGGTAAAGGGAATTTTATCAAGGTCCCAGAGCTCTCTGCCCTGCACCATATTGTCCAAACTTTGGCAAGTTTCTTTCTACCTGTCCACCTGCCATACCCAGGAACACATTTTACCAGAAAGAAAGGTAGGTAGGCCAGGCTTGAGAAATTCCATTATGTAACTTCGTATCTTGGAATCTTGAAGGATTTTTTAATTTTTCTAGACAATAATTCACTTACTTAAATTGAAAGGATTGCCACTTAACTTATTATCACCCAACACGTAGACAGGAATTAGCGAGCTAAAAAAATTGGAAGTTGGGTAGAAAGACAAGTGAGGTGTTTGTTGGGAAAATGGACGGTGCCCATTGGGAGAAAAATGATGCAAATGACTCAAGGAATGGCAAGGAACCTTATTCTTTGAGAAGGAGGAAGCAGCACTGAGGGGAGAGGGGAAAGCCTGGTCATGGCACTCCAAATCATCTTCCTATGCCCCCTCCCTGCAAAGCCCATTTTCTGCTATTTATAAGCTCCAGAAAGGCAGGGACGATGCCGGACTCAGTCACAGTCATATCCTTGTGCATAGCCTGGGATAGAGAAGACATTCAAATCTTTGTGAATGAATAGAGTGGCCCCCTGTGAGATCATTGATATGATGCTTGTAAGTAAAAGGGAGAAAAAGACAAGTCCTGGAATTCCATCTCTCCTATAGGCATCTGGGTTAACCCAAGATTAGTGCCTTTCACAGCGAGGGCCAGTGTGAAAAGAGAGGCAGAAGGATGCACTGACCAGGCCAAAGTTTGGCCCATGAGCTAATGGCACTCAAGAAGAGACCTGGTCTCCCCATCCGGCCACCCTCACCCCCAACCTCCTCTAGATGCCCAGACTGCCTTCATTCCCCATAAACTACACTGCTTCCCACTTGCAAATCCAAGGACAGCAGATCATTTAGCTTGGTCTGCTTCCAGCATTCCAGGAGTCCACCTTCCCAGGGAGAATATCACCGAAGAATAACGCCATTGTTCATCGACAGCCCGAAGCAGAGGGGAGAGCCAACGACATTTCAACAAAGCTGACAGTGGCCTGGCAAGTGTGGGTTTTAGGCATTGATCCACATGGCTGTACAGCCTGCCATCAAGGCCAGTGTCCTCCTTTCTAAGGGAGAGGTTTAGAGAACAGGTTACAGGAAGTATGTACAGTCAGGAGGTCAAGGTAAGACTGTAGTGACATCACCGATTGGGAGCAGCTCTGATCTCACCAAAAGATAAGGAACAATGCAATTCCACACACACTTGCCCTACCCTGGCCTCCCACCTTCCTCCCACACCCAGGCCCTCACCTCTCACTGGGGCACCTTTCATACCATTGTCATTTCCACTGGAAGTATATCCTAGGAGCCTCAGGAGGTAGAGCAGCCTTACTACTCCTTCTCACAGACGTTAGAAACTGAGGCAAAAGAACAATCGAGTCCAAACCAAATAAGGAAACATGCCTCTGGACTTCCAGCTTGCAGTGTAAGCGCTAGCGCTCAGTCTGTGAGCCTTCCACCCCAAGCGTGGGGGCAGTAGAGTGACTCCTTGATCACTCTCCTTCCTGTTCCTTGGCATGCTGGGGCGGCTCAGAGTTCAACCTCAGAAAGAGTCTCCCTTGTGATTTCCTCTGAGCTGACACCACATAAAAATGGTACATTTCTAAGGAAAACAGGCCCCGCTCACCCAGCAAGCTAGAGACAGGACAAAGTGAAAAATTAATGAGCTTCCAAATCAAGCTTCCCGCCTGCGGATCCCTGAGCGCGAGCGAGGTCAGCGGCAGCAAGAAGGGGGAGAGGATTAGGAGAGTGAAGCCACAGCCCCCAACTGCTTGATAAACCTTCTGTGAGTTGTTCAAACTTGTCAGCGCCCGCAGCCGGCTCTTTGAAGTGGACTGCGAGATGGAATTAATTTTTAATACTCACAGCTCCCCCAGTCCCAGTCCCAAAACAAAGAGACACACCGTGTTTTATTTAGCTTGGAATGCCTCTCATTAACTGCGTCCCCTGGTGATTTTTCATCAACTCGCCAAGCTAGGCGAAGCACTCAAGGACTTGTTTTCTTTAATGTGCAATTTTAGGAAGTGCTTCTCCTCTCTCCGCTTGCTCTCCTTTCCAATCTTTAATAAGTAGGAACACTACTATCTGGGGTGAAAGGAACATCAAAACCAAAAACAGCACGGTGATTAGGGAGGGTGCTTGGCCATCCGTCTTCTGTTACATTCACAGACAGTGGAGAGGTGGGGATGCGGGACTTAATAAGAAAGAATGATCTTTTTTTTTTTTCTTTCTGCTGCATATGTACAGAAGCAAAATTCCAGAAAATAAGACTCTCTGGGAGCGAGAAACAAGTTGTTAAATGTGAACTGACAGCAAATTCCAAATTTGTCGATGAATTGCCTGTATAAAATGTAGATCATAACAGGGATGAATTTAGGGGATGAAGTCTTGTTCTAAAGGAGCATTAATTAATGACAAAGACTCTTATGAACAACTCTTCAGCGGAGGCACCCTGTGGGAAGGACAACCATGACAAAGAGCTCTGTCAAACCTCAGCCTTTTATGAAAAGTCTAAGGCCTACCCTTTCAGAGATTAGTGGAAAACCAACCTGAAATGGACAATAGGCTGAACCAAACACAGAATTAAGACCAAGTACACATATTGCTTCTCCAACATAAGTTAGGCATTAACTCATAAACTCTCTGCTTCCTTTTAGCTCTGCGCTTGGAGAATGCGACCAGCAAATGCCCTTTCAATCTAGGATTAGAAAGAGGAGCAGAAATCACATGAAGCAGAGGGCAAGGTAGAACTTGGGTCTCTGAGTCCCTTCCCCCTACTAAGACTTAGGAGAATTGCAGCTGTGAAATGAAACATTGACCAATGATAATCTTTGCAGCTCCTCATGGGCTTAAATTTAGATGAAGATTTAGAATCCAATGCTGGGGGACGCTTGGGTGGCTCAGTCAGTTAAGCGTCTGCCTTTGGCTCAGGTCATGATCCCAGGGTCCTGGGATCGAGTCCCACATTGGGCTCCTTGCTCAGCAGGGAGTCTGCATCTCGCCCTCCCTCTGCAGCTCCCCCTGTTTGTGCTCTCTCTCTCTCTCTCTCTGTGACATATAAATAACCAAAATTTTTAAAAAATAGACTCCAATGCAGGTTCAAGTCTTAGTTCTTTTAGACTCCACATGTAAGTGAAATCATACAGTATTGGTCTTTCTCTATCTGACTTATTTCCCTTAGCACAAGACCCTCTCATTCCGTCCATGTTGTCACAAATGATAAGATTTATTCTTTTTTATAGCTGAGTAACATTCCATTGTGTATATATACCCCCTCTTCTTTGTCCATTCATCCACTGATGGACACTTGGACTGCTGCCATATTGTGGCTATCATAAATAATAAACATAGGGGAGCATATATCTCTTCAAATTGGTGTTTTAGTTTTCATCACATAAATATCCAGAACTGAAATTGCTGGATCATATTTCTATTTTCAGTTTTTTTGAGGAACCTCCTTATTGTTTTCCACAGTGGCTACACCAATTTACATTCCCCCCAGGAGAGGGAATACAGTTGATAACATTGTAACAACTCTGTGTGATGACAGATGGCAACCTAGACTTATTCATGGGGATCACTTTGTAACGTATAAAAATATCAAATCACTATGATATACACCTGAAACTAATAGGACATCATATGTCAATAAAAAATTAAAAATTAAACTAATTTTAAAAAATCCTAGTTCTGCCATTTAGTACCTGGATGACATAGGCAAAATTATTGATGAGATGGGCACATTATTTCATCTCCCTGAGTCTCAAGTCACTCATCTGTAAAACCAGGATAATAAATAGCTACCCCATAAAATTGTTGTGAACACCAATTAATGTACATAAAACACAGAACCTGACGTACAAGGGCTCCACACTTAACTTTCGTTGGTATCGTCTCAGACACCTCACAACTACCACCCACCTTTCTTCTTACCCTGGCAAAGCAGACTCTGGCTGACTTATAACTTGCTTCTTGATAGCACAAGCCTACCCTCAGACGAGGCAAAGACACATTCCTCCATCCTTAGAACCCACCTTGAACGTACAGTTGTTTCGTGATCCAGGACTCGGGCTGCCCACCACCTGTCCCCCAGAGTGCACTTCCAGGTAATACAGACCCTCGTGTGCTTCAGACAGCAGAGATCTGAGGGCAGAAAGTGGAAATCCTTGTGAACCAAAAACTGGGAACTACCAAAGCCAGAAGCCCCACATGACCACTCCAAATTTCCTCCAGCACCTGTGAAACAGAGCTAGCCAAGGATTCCTAGGTTTCACTTTTCACCGTCTAGATCCACTCATCCACTATAAAGATTGGATCCTTCAGCAACATGTTATAATTGTTTTACTGGAAGTCCTTAAAATTAAAAAAAAAATTCTGTCTTGTTCCTCAGAATTGTAGGTTCATAGGACTTCAAGACGTGGAGGGGACATTGATAGATAATCTAGTCCTAGTTTCCGTTAAAAAAAAAATTTTTTTTTTGATGGTTCCTGGAATGCCTGGGTGGCTCAGTCGGTTAAGCGGCTGCCTTCAGCTCAGATCATGATCCCAGGGTCCTGGGATTGAGTCCCGCATCGGGGTCCTTGCTCAGCGGGGAGCCTGGTTCTCCCTCTGCCTGCTGCTCCCCCTGCTTGTGCTCTCTCTCTTTCTCTCTCTCTCTCTCTGACAAATAGATAAATAAAAAGTCTTTTAAATTTTTGACAGTTCCAAATAGATTAAGAAACTTATGTGTGCGAACACCACAAGTCAAGAGCAAAGTAGGGCTTGAATCCTAAGCTCTTTCTGATAAAAGGCATTGATTTCACATGTTGCCAAAAAAATTCTTGACTTCATAATATTCAAGCAGTCCATAAACACTTCATAGATCCATCAAGAGAGTCCTGGACCCCCTCTCCTCTTTTCACAAATATCACAGTGATTTCTTCCCCTCTTTGATGCTGCCATTCCTGTTGATTTTTGTAAGAGAGGGAATATGATGAATAAAGAGCTAGAATTAAGAAGTGCCTCCCCTCCAAGAGTTTCTCACTAAACTTTTCAGTATGACTTTAAGTATTTAAATCTGCACGATCCGGTGTATAACCATTAACCATATGTGGTTACTGGGCACTTGAAATGTGGCTAGTCCCAAATACAATGAGCTGTAAGTGTAAAATCTCAGTGGATTTTGAAGACTTGGTGTGCAAATAATATATAAAGTATATCATTAATAATTTATATATTGATTACATATGAAATAATATTCTGGATATGTTGAGTTAAATAAAAATTAGTAAAATAATTTCACTTGTTTCTTTTGACTTTTTAATGTAGCTACTAGGAAATTTTAAATTACATTTGTGGCTCACCTAAGGTTTGGATTAGACAGTGCTGATTTAGATGCTACAATGTCAGTCCTGGTGAAAGCAAATATGTCTTTATGATAATGAATATGACAGTATTTCATTGATGATAAAATGTGCACTTTTTCACATTTGGGGGTTAATTGAACTTGATATTCATCTTCCAACCAATGAGTACATGTAAGAGGATAGTGTTTCTTTTCCTCTAAAAAAGATTATATAAAATCAGTGGTGCATCTGAAAATCATTAGCATGTTGGGATTGAGGAGATAGAACATATAAAACTTCAGAGTTTTGATCTATTTCATGGCAAGTTCTTGCAGGAACTCTATGCCCATACCTACCATAAAATGTAAGGAAGACATACAACCCAGTTTAAAAACAATGAGCAGCAGGGCTGTAAGAAAGTTCAGTTCAAGAGACATCTATGGAGCCACATCTATGCACTAGGTATTGTGCTAAGTACCATAAGGACTACAAGGGTGGTATTAACACATCCCTTGTCCTCAAGGCACTTCATTCTAGGATGAATCTGCAAGTGAACAACTGACCTAAGTGTCATGAGAAACACAGGGCTGAGGAAACAGGGCCACTGAGGCTACACGTACCATGCCTCTGTGTAAATTACAAAAGGTGCTCCTTCCTCAAAGCTGTGTCAACCATCACCTGGATGTCAGCCCCTATCTGCCTCCCTTTCAAAGAAGGGCAGGATTACACTCAGTTGTATTTTCAAGGAAGAGGTGACATTTGCAGGTTAGATTTCAGTAGGCAGAGATGGAAAAATGGGAGACTTCCTGAAGGAGAGAACAGAAAACAAAAGGAAATGACAATGTTGTTGTTGTTGTTTCTCTTAAGCAATGATCCACTTTCACGTGGCATCTCTTAAGACATGAGTAGGGAAAGAATGAACTCGTAGAAACTTCGTAAGACAACAAAAACCTGAGTAAAACAGTAGATGACCTGGAATCCTGTACAAATCACACCAAAAAGGAAATACACTGAGGACTAAAACAAATTTCCTTTCTAACTGGTTTGGGGTTTAGGCACAATCATTCCAATTATGCCTATTTCAGAAGATGAGTTCTTTAGATGGCTCATGGCAGCATTTATTGAAATCTTAACAGCTATAGAGCTCCTCGCAAACAACAATAAGAAAACACAGCTGGAAACACAATCCAACCCCTCCTTATAAATGTCTCAAGTTTCAGAAAATTCTTCCCCATATTTTCATCCTCCCTTAAGCCCCAGAGCCCTGAAAAGGAACTTTTCAGAAGCATATTCACACAGAACATGTTTAAAAGCTATAGCTGATAACTGCAGTCATAGAGGGAGTTGCTCTAATTTGCCACCCAAAACTACCGAGATAAGCAAAGCACTCGCCCTGTCTGATCTTCTCCTTCCCAGACAGATGTACCTGGTCCTGCACATGACCACCAGCAAATCCAAGAAGACGGGAGAGACGTCACAAGGGATGCTCGGCAGGACAGGCACAGCCACATTCACCAGGTATATCTCCAGCTGAGAGCCATTGGTGAGATAAGGGAGCTCCGACTCCCAACCTAAACACAAGGGAGAGGGGAATCTCCAGCTGAGCAGAGTTGTTGTAATCCACACACAGGAGAATATAAAAACATGGCCACACAGGGGCAAGGTGATAAGCTGAGCTTGCCTGAGGATTAAATGACTACTCCTCATTTCCAAATGCATTTATGACTACGGTGTAAATGGATGGTCTCATTGATGAGTTTATAAGAAGAATTTTCCTCTCTTCAGGTCCATGCACTGAAATCCAGGACTTTCTCAGCCCTAAGCTAAACCATGGTTTAGAAGTTCCCACATGTAGAATCATGTGCAAGGAAGATAACTAAAATTCTGGGGAACACAATGCTAAGGACTATCTACACGCTTCCATATCGTGTCATTTAGGGTTTCTAGGGTCCCATCCCACAGCTTGGGATACGAAGGCGGACGCGGGCATATGATGGTGTCATGTGCTCTACTTCTGTGACACCAAGTGAGCATCTGGAAACAGAGGTCAGTGTCAGTGGCTCCAACAGCCTTCAGACCCTCTTTTACACCTGTCCTTAGCCAAGGAAGAGAGCCAAAGACTCAGATTATTTAGGATTCTTAACACCAATAAATAAGAAACTGACAATTGGTAAGACCCAAACCTACCATCAAAAATGACTGTGATCCACGTTCCCCCTGCAAGACTACCTTCTTCAGGTTCAACGTGGAAACTCAGGGAAGGCACTGTCAATAAGTAAGAAAAACACTGGGTTTGAAGTTCAGATTCAATACATCCACTTCCCTAATGTTATAAAAACAAAAGATAGCATTCCTCAGAATCACCAGAAGGGCTTGACAAAAGCACAGATTGCTGGGCCCCACCCCTGGAGTTTCTGATTCAGTAGGTGCAGGGTAAGGCCCAAGAATTTACAGTTCCGACCAGGTGCTGCTCGTGCTACTGGTTTGGGGATCACACCTTCAAAACTTTGATTTTAAGGAGAGTTCTGCCTGATCCTCTTATTTTGGACATCCAAAAACCCACCATTCACCAGAACAATCCTGAATTTCTACTTCTTTTGGGAAGGGCTTCAAGGACACATTTGGTTCCTAATTAAACAGAATATCTCTTCTCTCTTTCCCACCCTTTAATTAGGTAATCATAATTTAGTTATAAAGTCATCCCTTATTACTTGTAATGCCACTTCCCAGAGAAGAGGAGAAACTTTTAGAAGCTGTCCCTATTTCAATCATCCTGCTCAGTATACCATCTTCTGATTTCCTCCTTTTGAATATATGATCAGAATGACTCCCCAGATGGGTACAAAACTCTATAGACTTTTTGCCTTGCCTGCTCAGAGAAAGGCTGAAGCATGGATCAGTGCTGGAATTTCCTTGGAAAAAAAAACAACAACAACAACAATATAGACTACACATGCTAAGCTAGATTGGGTTCTCCCACTGAGACCATTGGCTGAGCATAATAATCAATCCTTATCTTTGAAGACGCCTCTCGACATGCCTTAGCCAAGGCAAAGCCAATTCAAGGAGCCATCAAAAATCGGTCAGCTCCTCAGTGAGATCATAGATAGGGAAAGTGTTATCTACAGAACACTTTTCATTTCCTGTGTCAGAAAAGATAAAGGATAATGCAGGCCATGCTAACTCTGGTTAACCCAGACCTTCCATGTACATTTACAAAGGGGGCATAATGCACAACCAAGTGTGGTGGGCAATCATTCACATCAACACAATTATTCATGGCAGGCCCGGCCGGACCACCCCATGCTTACCCTTCAAAAGAGTACTAGATACTTCTACCTAAAGAAGGGCCAAAACAAATGCCATCAAAAGATACCAAGGAAGGGCGCCTGGGTGGCTCAGTCGTTAAGCGTCTGCCTTCGGCTCAGGTCATGATCCAGGAGTCCTGGGATCGAGCCCCGCATCTGGCTCCCTGCTCAGCGGGAAGCCTGCATCTCCCTCTCCCACTCCCCCTGCTTGTGTTCCCTCTCTCGCTGTCTGTCTCTGTCAAATAAATAAAATCTTTAAAAAAAAAAAAGATACCGAGGATAACCAAATTCACAAAGAAAATCAGAGATGTGATTTGAGAAATGAAGAGTTTGATACAAGCAGTCATTAACCTCTAAGACAAGATAAGCTATTCCCTTTGGGAAAACAAAGCAATAAAATCTGAAAAGAATTACATCATATGGCTCAAAAAGGAATTATAAAAAGAAGGTTATAAGTTATTATTAGAAGCTCAAGACTATAACAGCAACCTCCACTGGCCATTAAAAAAGTATATATTTGGGGGGTGGGAGGGATGGGGTGGCTGGGTGATAGACGGTGGGGAGGGTATGTGCTACGGTGAGCGCTGTGAATTGTGCGAGAGTGTTGAATCACAGATCTGTACTTCTGAAACAAATAATACGTTATATGTTAAAAAAAAAAAAAAGAAGAAGAAGAAGATAGCAGGAGGGGAAGAATGAAGGGGGGGGGAATCAGAGGGGGAGACGAACCATGAGAGACTATGGACTCTGAGAAACAAACTGAGGGTTCTAGAGGGGAGGGGGGTGGGGGGATGGGTTAGCCTGGTGATGGGTATTAAAGAGGGCACGTTCTGCATGGAGCACTGGGTGTTATATGCAAACAATGAACCATGGAACACTACATCAAAAACTAATGATGTAATGTATGGTGATTAACATAACATAATAATAATAAAAATAAATAAATAAATTTTAAAAAGTATATATTCATAACTAACACATAGCCTCAACTACTAAACAGGAAAAAGTAATCTCTAAGCAGTGAAAATTTAAACCCAGAGCACATACTTCAAGACTTTCCCCCAAATAATATTTTAAGTATCAATAAACTAATTCTCAAGGTAACTTGTTGTGTTCTATCTATAATCCCTTCAGAACACATCCTACTCACCTGCCAGAAGTAGTATTTTCATCCTCATCAGAGAGATCATCCAGAAAGTCATCCTGTCCACTTAAATCAATCCTCTCAAAATTGCTCAGACGTTACAAACTTTTTCAATTTTGCGGAAGCAGTGTAGCTTTCGTGCTTTATAAAAAAAAAAAAAAAAATTACCATTATTTTTGCTCACATACTATTACTTGACTGTGCCAAAACTTGGAAAATTAAGGAAGTGATACCAACACGGCCGTAGAGTCTTCAAAGGGACCCACCACCCTCCCAAGCTCAGGAGAAAAGGATAATCTAAGAATCTTGTTTAAAATCATCACTACCGGGCGCCTGGGTGGCTCAGTTGGTTAAGCGACTGCCTTCGGCTCAGGTCATGATCCCAGAGTCCTGGGATCGAGTCCCACATCGGGCTCCCGGCTCAGCGGGGAGCCTGCTTCTCCCTCTGACCCTCTCCCCTCATGCTGTTTCTCTCTCTCTCTCTCTCTCTCTCTCTCTCTCTCTCTCTCTCTTAAATAAATAAATAAAATCTTTAAAAAAAAAAAAAATCATCACTACCCACCCCCTCCCCCTCTCCCACAAACTTATTTGATGCATGTTTAAGCTGGGTAAATAAAAACAGCCTCTTTCATTAACTCATTGAACAAAAGCTTAATTTAAAAAACAATAAATTCTAGATATCAAGACACTAGTTAACACTCGTTGTAGGGTGGGGGGCAGGGGGAGGTTGTTGTTTTGTTTTGTTTATAGAAGTGTCTCAGCCCTCCAGGAAAGCAATCAACACAAAAGAGTAAAAAGTTTCACAAAGCAAATGTTAAGTATGGTACAGTGTTAAAAAAAAAAAAAAAAATGGTACTAATGGGAACTTGGGGGTAAACTGTCATGTCCTCATAGCAGAGGAGAAAGGGAGGAAAGAAACAGGAAGAAAAAGCTGGACCCTCCAAACTGTACCCCAGGATTCCAGGGTCTCTCTACCCCATTCTTGTGGAATGCTGGCCCAGTCCACCAGGCCTAGCTTCCCTAAACCCTGCCTTTATGGTGCCATTGTTCTGCTTAATGCTTTTAATTCAATGCAAAACAGCCACCATTCATAAAATGATAAGAATACCTCTCAGTGGGGCTCCTAGGTGGCTCTGCCTGTTAAGCAGCCCACTGCTGATTTCGGCCTAGGTCACATCTCAGGGTGGTGGAATTGAGGCCCCCGTTGGGCTCTGCGCTCAGCAGGGAGTCCACTTGAGATTCTCTCTCTCCCTCTGTTCTTCCCCCGGTTTGCACTTGCTTCTCTTTCTCTCTCTCTCTCTCTCTCTCTCTAAAATAAGTAAATAAAATATGTTTCTAAAAAAAGAAGAATACTTCTCAGGATCTTTATCAGCATTAACTGAGGTGATATATACAAAGAAATTAACACAGGGCCTGGCACATCCCCAGGCATGTTAGTTTTTCTTTCAAGGGCTCTCTATTTCCAGTGCAAAGCGCTGTCTCTGATTTCTCCGTTTGGCCAGGATCTGGGCCCCTACCTTCCCAACTTTCCCTGCATGGCTTTCCAAAGCGAACCCTGCACTGCACCAGGTGCTTCTCCCCATCACGTCTCAGACAAGCCTTTGTCGGGTCAGCCCCTTCCTTGGCTCGTGGGACTGCCTTCTGCACTCCCCAAACTCTCTCATGGCTTACTGAAATCCTGGCCTTACTTCCCTTCCTGTCACTACTCAGGAGCTACCTCCTCCACAGAATCTGTCCCCTGTGCTCGTCTGCTGCCCCCTTACCCGGAGGGCAAGGAGAGAGGGAGGAAAGAGGCAGACAGACCTCTCCAGACTGGAAGGCGGCAGGTTCAACAAGCAAGGAAACGTACATAACAGGCTTGTCTTGGGCGCCCTCAGGACGAGTAGATCTCCACACCTGCCTGCCTGAATCTTAAACGCTTATATAGAGGCCTCAACGGGGTTCAAACTATAGCGGGCAGGTAAGTCTCAGGACCGCATTGTTCTCTCAAAGCCGCGTCCTTGAAAACAGTTGCTACTGTGGGAAAGGAGGGCGGAGTGTACATTTCAAGGACGGGGGAGGAGTGAGGAACCTCCGTATTGCCCGACTGCCCGGATCAGCTCTCTGGTCAACTGGAGGTCACGTCCTCTCCATGACCCCTCCTCCCAACAGGCCACCCCTCCTAACCAGTGTTTACAATCTCACGTGCCCCCTCTTCTGCAGTGTGCCCTGAACAGTCAGCAAGGGCTTCCACCAGCATCGAGGTGGCTCATTTGGCGGCTCTCCGGCTGCACTTAGAGGCAGATACCACAGCAACACCATAGCACGTGCAAGAGAAAACATAGACTAAGATCATGATCCCCAAAATCAGTAACAATTTTTTCCATCAAGAGCCCCATGACCCAAATCATTCATTTACTAAGTCCCCTAGCATAGAGGTCGAATGGCTCAGGGCATTCACTTGTGTCTTTGTGATTTAATTAGCAGACTCTCACAAGTATGAACAAACAACACTCTGGAGCATGGCACAGGTACCTCTTCCTGAGGCAATAATAATGTCCAAAGCCATCCTATTTTGGAGGATAGTTTTTCTCATTAGAGACATTTCAGTGTTCAGTAAGGACAGACTTTGCCGGCTATCATTTAAGGCTTGCTGTGTGAATGTAGTGAGGGCTTCTGTGTGTTTTATGATGTCCTCCAGGCCAATGTAGGGACAAAGTTGGTGGCCAAATTACTGTACCAGTGGAAAATAGAACATGCTCACCTGGCCTTGAGGAGAGGGAAGTTGACAGCTTTAGGAACTTGACCTGGTTGTGCATGCCATACATGTTGGCCAGGGGAGGTAGATCAGAGGAGATGAATGCCAGACCAGGACCCTCACCTTCTCCCTCTTTCAATGGTGCATGTTCTATTCCACGCATAGTGTGTTTGGACAGGTCCAGCTTGCCACAGAACAACTGGATCCCAGAGGAGACTGAGTAGTTCCCATTTACCAGGGATGGAAAGTTATTCACCCTTTCCAGTAGGACATCTCATTGTAACTGCCGTAGATAATGCCTTTTCCAGGTATGATGGGGTTTGGTGTTCTCAGCAGCATCGCACCTTGAGCCACATGAGAAATGGGGCAATGGCTGTTTTCCATGACTTCCATATCTTTGCCATTTGGGGTGTCTCAGTAGGGGCCCCCAGTCTGGTATATGGGGCAAAGGGTCCTACTGATTTTTCATTCAGATGTATTAAAGCCTGGGATAGTATTTTAGCCCAGCCAGCCAAATGACTTTGCTTATTAGTAATTTAATCTGCTGCTTTAATATTACATTTTTCCTTTCTACCAATCCTGCTGCTTGTAGGTTATAGGGGAGAAGGACCCTCCACTCAATGTCATGTTCTTTTGCCCAGTCTTGTATATCAAGACCTTTGAAATTGTGACCTCCTATCATTGTCTATTCAATAAGGGTGTCTGTACATGGTACTTAGCTTCTCTAATTCCCTAATGGTAGCAACCTGGTTGTGCTGTGACAGGGGATAGCTTGGGTTAAGCCAGATACAGTGCCCATATAAAACAAGGCATATTTAGAACCCACACTCAGAGGGAGGGGACCATTAAAATCAATCCCTGACTAGCTGGAAACTCCAGCGGATGGTCCCAGACTCCTTTAGTAGTTGCCTTGGATATTATTTAGAATAAACAGGACATGCTGTTACTGCATTAACCAAGTCACTGTATATCAGGGGCAATATGGAACCTTGGCAATATGCCATCTTATTTGAGTGCTATGGTGACCTCTCTTCATATGTACCCAATCTGCTTTATCTACTGATGGATCAGTTACTAGGGTATGTACTGGGCTAGGGCATCAGCTTCCTGATTGCCACGGGGTGTCAGTGCCTTACTACCTGCGATGTGGAAGACAGTAAGGACTATTTCAGGCTCTGGCAGATGGACCCAAATGTCTTTCCTCATATCCTGACCCCTCAAGGGCTTATTCATGATCATCCATCCCTTGGCTTCCCATTATATAAGCCATGGAGGTTCATCTCTTTGTAAAGTCCAACTGTCAGTGCAAAGGGTTAACAGGCAGGATGCCTAAGTGATCACCCGCCAAACCACTGAGCTCAGCCCAAGGGCTGTTGAGGTTCCTTCGGGCTTCCATCCAGATGGTGTCAGTGTTGGGCTGAATGGTAGCTCCAGTCCCTATAGGAGGGTTGCCCTGTCCAGACCCATCTCTATACCAGGCATCAGCAGGGATTTCCCCCATTTCCTCTCTCCAGGCTGCCGGGGCTTCAGGGGCTGCTATAGGAAAAGGGGTGAGAGCATCTGGAGCATCTACATACTCCACATGGCCTCATAGCACCTGCATTTTTGAGACGGCGGGCTGCTTCTCTGTTGCAAACGGGCACGCCATTTAGTCAAAGTGGGGGCTTGACCTCCACCGTGGCAGAGGTGGGTCAATGGAACATATTTTTAACACATCTCTTGATGGGAAGGGAAGTGTTTACCACGATATGCTATTCCTTCATGTGAGGCTCTACCTGGAGGAGCACCAGGTACACTGCTAGGAGCGGTTGCTCTGTGGGGGTATATTGGGTTTCTACCCCCTTCTAGAGCCGGGACTAAAATCCTAGAGGCACTCTGTCTTTCCATTGTCTTTGCCATCATGCCCAGCCCATACCTTATAGAGTCACAGACACATCTAATTCAACGGGTAGCTCTGCTTGGGAGACACCCCGAGCCTTAAACTGCTTCACTAATATTTTCACCTTCTCAAAGGCAGCTTGTTGTTTTGATCCTTTGATCAGTTCTATATGTGCCCTTTCTTTACTAAGGAGTATAAGGGATGGAGGTACTGTGCCAGGTATGGAATTAAACTCCCCCCAAGCCCCCGAATCTATACAAAGTCTTGCATCGCTTTCCTATTCTTAGGGCTTGGATAGGCTTGCATCTTTATCAATCACAGATTCCAGGATAACATGCATCTTATCCAACCAAACAACTCCTCAAAATTTTATGGCAGGGCCTTGGCCTTGAATTTTCGGTAGGTTCACTGCCCATCTTCTCCAGCACAGATGTTTCAGCAAATCCTGCAAAGTGTCCTGCCGCAGAGACTAGTCTTCACATTTTAAAATGATATCATCAGTGTAATGGGCCCATTTTTTATTGATGTGGGGAAGGAGAAGAGCGACAGATCTCAGATTACCATCTGGGAACATATTGTGGAGCTGTGCAAGTAGCTTGGGGAAATATCTGAATGGCCCATTGTTGCCTCTCCCACATGAAGGCAAATTGATCTTATGACTCAGTGGCCAGTGGTAGACTGAAAAAGGCTTTTGCTAAGTCTGGCACAGCATGGTACATTTCTAGGATGGTGGTCAAGGTATCTAGGATGGTGGCGATGTTGGGCACAGCCACCTGGTTGGGGGGGGCATGACATTCGTCAATTTTCGATAGTCTACTATCGTCCTCCATGAGCCACCTGGCTTTTTTACTGGCCGTGCAGAGCTGTCGACAGTATTATGGGCAGTATACACAGTACCCACCCGATGTGGTTCTTGGATAGTTTTCCTAGTTCCTTGTGTCCCCCAAGCAATTTGTACTATTTGACAATTAGCATCTTCAAGGGGGTGGTAGACTTCTTGATTCCCAACTGGCCTGTCCCCTCAGCAATGGTTTGATTACTCTAACCTGGAGGCAGAATTCACCAATTCAGGTTTGCAGAGTTTGACCTTGTAGACTATAGATACCCAATGTGCTCTCTGGCAAGAGAAACTCTGTGTTCTTGGGGCACCTGGGTGGCACAGTCGGTTAAGGGTCCGGCTCTGGTTCCAGCTGAGCACCGAGTCTGCTTAAGGCTCTCTCTCCCTCTCCCGTTGCTCCTCCCGCCTGCAAGCATGCACTCTCTGTCAATAAAATAAATAATCTTTTTTTTTTTTTAAGATTTTATTTAGTTGACAGAGAGAGACACAGAGAGAGAGGAAACACAAGCAGGGGGAGTGAGAGTGGGAAAAGCAGACTTCCCGCTGAGCAGAGAGCCTGATTCAGGGCTGGGAACCCAGGACCCCGGGATCATGACCTGAGCCGAGGCCAGACACCTAACGACTGAGCCACCCAGGCGCCCTTAAATAAATAAATGTTTTAAAAAAAAATAACCTTGTATTCTTGTGGAGGAGAATGTCCAATTTGTGGTGTCAAAGCCAACTTCCTGACCATAACTGTTTGCCCTGTATAACTGTCAATGGTGCTCAGGGGACCAGAAAACTTCTGAGGGTTACCGTGCATTAGAGTGCATTGGGCTCCGGTATCCACCAGAGCCAACACCTTTTGATAATCTCCAGTGGACCAGTGAACAGTGAGCTGAACATGAGGCCTCCAACCTCCTTTACTGGCCCTAACCTGGAGGTGATCCTGAGCGGCATCCTATATGGAAGGTGTGGAAGGCACCCACCCCAAATAGGACGATATCCTTATGGCCTCTGCTGGAGCAGATGGGGCAGCAAGGATGGTAAGGGCCAATGGAACTGGTCTGAACTGTTGTTCCGGTTTAAAGTTTTCCACAGGCCGACCAACAGAACACTGGACTGCCAGGCTATTTTTTCAGGGTGGAGCCCTGGCACAGCAAGGACGTCAAACCACAGTGACCTCCTCATTACTTTTATCAGACCCTTTACAGCCACTTGGAATAGCTTTTTAGCTTTTTGAGTTCCCTCTCTGTCCCAGGTCTTTATCACGGCCCATTCCCACTCACAGGATTTGTCAGTTTTGCCTACATCAGTAATGGATTGCCCAACCTCATAAATGTCTTATCCCACGACTGGACTCAGCATGGATCTCAGCATCCCATACCAGGTACCGAGGGCACACTGGAGATCTTGGCTTTCATTCTTGCAGTGAACGTGGCCTGATCAGGGCCTTCAAAGACAGGGGCATCGATTCCCCATCTCATTTCCAATTCTCTCAGAATTTGTGGTACCCTCTCTATAGATTTCCACAACCTCTTGTACCCAGGGAGAGCCCCCTTGTTGGGCCAAGCCTGCCTATGGGCTAGAATAATCTAATCTATAAGGGAGTGGGTCCCTTGAACCCCAGCACATCACACAGGCACGGCTGGAGGGCAGAGTATGTGGCGATATTACTTGTCTTCCCTGTCTCCTGCTTATTCAGAGAAATGACACGGCCCCTTGCGTCCATCCCAGAGCTACACTAACCACGCCTGGATACTTACCCTTTGCTGGAATATGGCATCCGTATCAATAAATTCAGTGGGACTATATTCTCTCCTCCTGAATGTTTCCTGAACTGGTGGCTGTGCCGGCTGCCCAGGGTTGCTACTGTTGTGCTTTTTGCTTTCCTTTGTATTAGGGACAGGAAGGCACGGGGCGCTTTGTCCGTTTTGCAGCATCCCCCTCAACATCCGCCTCCTTGCTCTCCTCACTTCCCCGGGGATTCCACCTCTTAGCATCCCAACCAGCCTTTGTCGTTAAGTGCTGGGATCTACAAGGAAGTTCTCCAGCTGATTATCCTGCTCTTCCACCTGGTCTGCCAGGCCCAGAGCCAGCAGCGTAGTGGGTGGACATCTGCACGTCCTTCTCTAATGTCAGCTCTTCTTCCAACTTTCTAGCTTTGAGCTTCAGCCCGGCGTGGGGCAACGGGGTCTGGCCAAACGGCCCAGAGCAGAGGAGAGCCCACTGCAGCAGATCTTCACTTCCCCCTCTCTGCCACCAGGTGCTCTACGCAGTTCGTGGGTCCGGTGGCACGTTCTGGTGTCCTGGCACTCATGTGGTAGTCCACAAGCATCTCACATCCAGGCCACCCCTCCCTGCATGGAGGCCGCTGGCAGTGCAGGATTTCCCCTGCAGATACCCCTCTCCTAAGGCCCATGTCTTTGGTCTCCTGGCTGGATGGCCAATTGTTGGCTTGAAAACACCCTTGTACTCAAGGGTGGGAAGAGACCGAAGAAAGAGGCAGTCTGCTCCAGATTGGTAGGTAGCAGGTCTAATAAGCAAGGGAATTTAGATATGAGGCTTGCCTCGGGCAGCCCCAACAGGAGAAGCTCTCCATATCTGCCTGCCTGAATCTGAAAAGTCTGTACAGAGGCCTTAACTGAAGTTAGTCACGTAGGCCAACCAGAGAGTCTCAACAACACATCACTGTCTCAGGGCTGTCTCCTCGAAGACATCTCACACTGTAGGAACAGGGGGACAGGGAAGGGGCTGAGGAGCCTCCGGCTGTCCATGTCCAACTCAGGTCAACCAGCAGTCACATCATGTCAGTGACCTCCTCTAACCCCCAGCCATTCCATTTCTCATTGCCCTTTCCTCTCTGAACCTCTAGCTTACGTCCTGGGCAGCCTGGGCCACGTAGTACATATATACCTCTTCTTTTAAATTATCCCTTCCTCTAAGAGGTCCAGGGCCCAGTCTTCTATTTCCACAACCATCTCCGTGCAAAGGTCCCACACAGTATTCAGTAAATTTTAACTGGTATATATATGTTTTAAAATTCTTTGCCCGGTTTACCTAATCTGAAAGAAACGGCTTTCACACCTGTGAGATGGGCAGAATCCATGGAAGCCTAGCTAAAAACCATATGCCTTGGATAAAGCCCTGATGACTGCTCTGGAGAGGCTGCTGAGCTCCTCCTGGGGCACCCCCCAAGTCAGAGGACACAGACAAATTCCTCTGAAAAATACTGGCTGTGAAATTCTCTAAAAGTTAAAAAAATTCTACTGGATATTTACCCAAAGAATACAAAAACACTAATTCGAAAGGATATAAAAACACTAATTTGGAAGGATCTTTGCACCCCTATGTTTATTGCAGCCTTATCAACAATAGCCAAATTATGGAAGAAGCCCACATGTCCACTGATAGAGGAATGGATAAAGATGTGGATAAAATATGCAATGGAATATTACTCAGCCATGTAAAAGTATGAAATCTTGCCATCTGCAACATGGAGGGGCCTAGAGAGTACGATGCTAAGTGAAATAAGCCAGTCAAGGAAAAGACAAGTACCATATGATTTCACTCATATGTGGAATTTAAGAAACAAAACAATCAAACAAAGGGGAAGAAAAAGAGACAAACCAAAAAACAGACTCTTACCTACAGAGAACAAACAGAGGATTATCAGAAGGGAGCTGGGTGGGGGATGGGTGAAGTAGGTGAAGGGCATTAAGAGTACACTCATCTTGATAAGCACTGAGTAATATATAGAATTGTTGAATCACAATTCTGTATATTACTCTATTGTTCAACAGAACTGATGAATCAATATGGTACACCTAAAACTAATATAACACTGTATGTTAACTATACCGGAATTAAAGTTAAAATTAAAATTAAAAAAATAATAAAAAAATAAAAGTTAAAAATTTGACAGAACTAAATACGTGTATATGTTACTAAATATGTGTTTAATTTATATTTTTAAGAAAACACTGAAACTAGCCAAAATAGTTATGCCCTTTCAGAAAACATAAAAGCCACAATAAACTCACACAAAAAAAAAAAGAATACCTGCATGAAACTTAGAATAAACTTATAGGAATGTCCTGATTAAGATAACCCAATATGTGAAATAATCTATATTTAATTAAACTCCACAAACATTTATTATATTCCTAGTATATGCTGGGCACTGTGCGAGGAGCTGGGAGAACAGGCAATCTGAGTACATGCCTTCAAGTCCCTGGTGGATGGGCTAGGGATAGAGGCTACTTACATTTATGAAGGGAAATCTATAATATCCAAGTAGATTCAACAAGTGTTCCTACAGGTCGCAAAATTCTCTACATTTTTACATCTATTTGGAATAGAGTTCAATTTTAAAACATTCAATTTTCAGAAATACATCTACCGGATAGAGAAAGGTACCCAGGAGTATTTGCTATTCAGTCCAAAGAACAGGATCTGACTTGCCTATTACACCCAACAGAATATTCTCAGCACAGGAGAGTCTATTTTCAATCTGGCTGCATGATTTTAATATTTCATTTCAATGCCTGCTTCCCAGCTTGGGACAACAGAAGTCAATATTTACACACTGGTTTTCTTAAAGTTCTATGCTCAGACCTGCATCGTTTCCTCTAGAATAGAGCAGTCAAATCAATAATAAGTGTAATTTTTCTTAACATGATTAATCCACTAATTCTTCCTCAGGATAAACTCAGCCTCCACTTAATGCTCCCAACCAGAGAATTTCCAATCAAACAGGAGCTGTGTGCATTTGGTCGAGTCTCCTCTCAGCCCCTGTCTCTCTCTGCTTCCATTCCTCCCCTCCCTCTTTTCCTTCCTCCCCTGCCACCCTCCCCTCCTTTAGGACTCAGAGACAGAGCCGTAGGTTGCTAAGACATATCCTCCATTTCCTTTTGTCACCCAGACATTGGCAAGAGATGCAATACCTAGAGAACAGACCGCAGAGACATTTCTGAATCACACAGTACCTTTTCTGTTTCTGTCTCGTTGTGACTCAAGGGAGAGATTATCTTTCCTTTCTAAATGATCTTGTCTCTCTCTGATGAGAACCGACGGCTGTGTTATCTGGTTAAAGCCCAGCCCATAGCTACTGTGCAGGTAACCCACTCATGTTGGACTGTAACTCACCTAACTCGTTTGTGTCCTGACCAAACATGCACCAAAGTAAGAGTTCAGAACTGACCATAGGGCAAGTTTAATGATTAACACAATCTACTTAGGCTTCTTCCTCAGGGACTTTTAAATTAATGACTAAAGAAAGAGTGTCTTACATTTTTCTCCACTTACTGCATGTGCCCCAGACAAGAATTTTAAGTAAAAGTCCACCCAGTGAGACAAACAGGCGTTCAATGATTGAAAGAATTTGCCAGTAAGTCAGTGGCCAAACACAGGGCCCAGAACAAAGGGCCAGCGGAGGGCTGGTCCCCATTCATGAACAGTCTTTTCATCCAGAGGAATGACTCGTGAGTTCCCTGCTATGGGCTGACACTCTCCCTACAGGGGTATGCGTCTAAAGAAACAGAGAAAGGAAGTGACTTGTTCAAAGTCTTCCTAAGAAAGGGCCCACTAACCCTTTCCATTGTTTTACTTTCCTTCCTCCCTTCTGACCTCGCTTTCTTGACCAAGAAGAGGCCCTTGACTTGTACTCATCACCCAGACCATGGGTCTCAGTCATTGGTTTGAGTCTCCTGATAAAGAATCAAAGAAGGCGCAGGCCCAGGAAGTCAACACCAGCCACCTTTTTCATCGGTTCATGTCTGACTTCTCTGTGTCTGTCCCACCATCCATTCCAATTTATATCACCAGCTTCCTGACCATGTCAGTCTATGCCCAGTGGTTCCTGACCAGAAGAAATTCTCATCTTTTCCTGACCTTTCCTTTGAGAGGGGAAACTTTCCAGTAGAATTTGATAGCCCTGAGTCTCCACCTCAAAGGATCATCAGCAGACCGGGAAGCATCCCCCATAAGACTAGATTTAATGCATGGGAACCGAGCATAACTCTGATGCTAATAGTGAACCTATTGTCTAAAAAGTATCAGAGGCGGGGTGCCTGGGTGGCTCAGTCGTTAAGCGTCTGCCTTCGGCTCAGGTCATGATCCCGGGGTCCTGGGATCGAGCCCCACATCAGGCTCCCTGCTCAGCAGAGAGCCTGCTTCTCCCTCTCCCACTCCCCCTGCTTGTGTTCCCTCTCTCGCTGTGTCTCTCTCTGTCAAATAAATAAATAAAATCTTTATAAATAAATAAATAAATAAATAAATAAATAAATAAATAAATAAAATAAAAAGTATCAGAGGTTACAGCAAATCTGCTGTGTCTCACAGCCTGCAACCAGTGACAAGCAGGATGCTTTTCCTAGTGCTGCAGCCAGCAGTATGGAGACCAGGTGCCTGGCTAGGCTGAGCAAGTAGAGAATCAACCACCCTGCCACCCTGCCTGCCTGCTGAACCTCAGTTTCCCTCTGGATCCCCCCAGTGCAGGTCAACAAGCACCCTTTGAGCCACCCTTGTGTGCTTGGCACATGAGTAATGGGAAGGAGAGGACAGACCTGGTGGGGGAAGATGATCAAAGGGGATTTCAGAGTTATTGGTAATTTTTTATTTTTGTAAAGGAAATCACATCCATGAATCACTTAGCTAATTCAGAATTATTTTTTAAAGAATATGACACAGTTTCTGCCCTCAAAGTGCTTGCTGTCTGGCAGGGGGGACAGAAACATGATCGGATTGGATTACTATGGTGTAGTAAGTCTCCTGGTAAAAACTTAACCCATGTTTTATTTCTTGCTACTTTAGCAAAAGGTTTCCAGATTTTAATCTCATCTATTCTTGGGTAAATAGCCTATAATAGATATTTATAATTCCCTTTGGCAGCCTAGCTGTCAAGATTTTATCCAAAAGCACCCCAAACTTCTTATGGGTAGGTTTACTTCTCCATTTTTAACCAAAAGAATCCTAATGACTTCGGCTTCTGGGCTCTAGGAACTTCCTGGTGGGCACTCAAGCTCTCCTGTTAAAGAAACGAAGAGAAATGAGCCATTTAATGTTCCAAGGCCTAAAACGAGAAGTTGTAGAACTCTATAGCAAGTGGTATGCCACCTGAAAGCTTGGGGAGTCTCAAGTACTCCCCTCTGTGAGTTCCCTCATCCACCTCAAGACCCCCTTGAGTTTGCCAAGCAAACACAACCTCTAGATGTCTAATCATACTCCAAATTCCCTCATCCACCTCAAGACCCCCTTGAGTTTGCCAAGCAAACACAACCTCTAGATGTCTAATCATACTCCAAATTCCCTCTCATATAGAAAAATCTAAATAAAGTCTTGAGCTCAGGTCTGTGACCCAGTGATAAGGACAGATGTTCCTCAGAAGGCAGCCTGACCATGGTTCTCCTGCCACCACAACAGAGGTAGCCATGCCCACCCCCAGACACTGACACTGTTCCCCAGGAAGCTATTTCTTTGAGAGTTTATGAAATCTTGGCACAAAAATTTTTGCTCAGGGCTATGAAGCCAACTTGAGGCGGTCAAGGGAGAAACTCATTTTCTGACCCCTTTCTCTAGGATTCTAACACCATTCCGAATTCCTGGGGACTAGCAGCTCTGGGAAATGGGGGGAGAGGGGCACATGAGAATGCACCTCACAGATCCCCAATTATGAAAAGCATAATCAAATCAGGGTCTAGCTGTTGTGCTCTAAAGTTCATCACCACATTTGGCCAAGGCTGCTCCCAACCAAGGAGTGAATGAGTCAGGACTAGCAAAGCACAAGACTCCTCTCATGAAGACTTTGCCTTGAAGGCTCCCCATCAACCTTGCAGAACCTCCCTTAGACTACATAGCAGCCTAGGATGCCTCTGCCCACCTCTCCTTCACGTGGGATCAGTCTCCCAGCCTTGCCAGCTCATCCCCATTTTCTCTCTTCAGCACTTCCCCTAGCAAAGTCCTTGCATTTCATTTAATCCTGTCTTGGCATCTATTTCTCAGAGGACTCAGACTAACACAGGTACCCTGGAAGAGAACACATTGGCGAGAACTTCAGACATTTTATTAGTCACCCCAGGAGCAGTGTCAATGGCAAAAATCCTTTAGATCATTTTGCAGGCCATGGATCTTAAACAAAGGAAGTCCAGAACAAAAGAGGAAGGACAAGGAGATATCACCTTATGAATGCTCTGAAATCAGTGTGCTTGACATCTTCCATTTGAACCTCCAGATCTACTCTCTACCTTCTCTGCTCTGCTCTGTGCCCAGGAAGGGTGACCTGTGTGGACTGCACCAGTGGGCTTCCTTGCCCATTGGCTTCTGGTTGGTTTCACAAATGTAGAACACCACCAGGAGCCCAGGGGGAGGTGCAGAGGGGCAAGATGTGATAAGGGTGTTTTTCCCACAGTTGCTTCCCTGCTAATCTCAGCTTCTGACAAGGCACCCTTTCCATATAGTGCTCTCTCTCTCTCTCTCTCTCTCTCTCTCTCTGCAAGTTCTGATAGCCCTTCTCTTTGTCCCTTCAGGCCCGAGACTAACAGCTCCTATCATTGCTAGCTTGCATGTACCACACCATCCCTTATTGCTTCTCCTAAACCTTGGCCACACCTCTTAGAATAGTCCCTTTATTAATTTTTCAGCCTGAATGTTCCATCCGTTTCCTACTGGAACCCTAACTGATATATAAGCTCTCAGAGATAGCTAAGTTCCCAAATGGGAAAACATAGAATTCAAAGCCATCAAAAATTGGGTGCTACTGTAAATGTGACCTCATGAATATGCCCAGGCTGGCGATGCCTGGCAACATTTGACCTATACATGTCATTCCCAAACCAGATGCTGCATTTCCTAAGAAAAAAAATATCTTTATTTCTCTGTACCCCCAAAACATTTTACACTGTACCTTATATAGCGTAGGCATGATAAAATGCACAGGAATACCTTGTAAATCCATCTCCGAAAAAACACTGAGTGGATGAAGGCCACAGAAGCCACAACTAGGTTTTAAATAGAAACCAAGTCAATGCATTTTGCTTTTTCACCTTCTCTTCATCAAACTTGTTTTTTCTATGCTCTACAAAATATATGCATGTTTCTGATAGAAGGCAGAGGCAGACCACAGAGCAGGACATTCACGTGGCCCCTTTGTTTAAGTAAGAACTTCATCTTACTTTAGATGAAGTAAGATGGGAAAGAGGAACTCTGAAGCAAGTGCTCTTTTTCTCCAGGGACACATCCTGTGTGACCAGCCATGGTGACCTGGTATGCTGCTTCTGTGTTGGCAGACTTCTCCCAGGGCAGTTCTTCCTTTCGCCTGTCTAAAATAGACCCAAGTGGTCCTCCTTCATTTTCCTCAAGGCTCCCTTTTACACGGAGAATCAAAACTAAAGCAATGATATTCTCTCTGGTTTAATATCATATTCCTAATTAAATTAAGATCCTCAAGATAAAGGAATACAGGCACTCTAATTTGGGGGAAAACAAATCTGTTCCACCAGAAGGTCTAAGGTATGGGTGACACACCTGCTTCATAATTTCTTCAGAGAAGTTTTCTTTCCCACTAAGTAAAATCACTCAAAAGTTATTTGTCATGATTGCCTCTGTTCTGAGTCAGTTTTGCTCATTAAATTATTTTGATAACAACGACCCCATTTATCCAGAAGCCAAACTGTAGTGACCTCCATCATCTTGATGAGAGTCCTGAAAACCAACAAGGTCCCTGGGGGGCACAGGTGAAAACAACTTACAAAGACTGCACACTTGGGAGTAACATTGAACTGTAGGTAGTTCCTCACACAAATGAGCAGAGCTGACTGGTGACTCTCCCAACATAGGGTCTGAAGGCACACGGTGTTATATGCCTCAGTCATCCTGAGGGCATCATTGGATTATAACATTCAACACAGCTGGGTCCCTACCAACAAAACAGAGCAATCAGAAAGAAGCGAAATCAAGTCCATATCTAAATGTAGGATGGCCATCTCTCCCACTTTACCCTGCCTAGGACCTTTCCCAGGACTTGGGACTTCCAGTGCTAAAACAGGGCAAGTCCCAGACAAACCAAGATGGTTGATCATCCTACATCTAAGGAAACAGGGAAATGAATATAATACATGTTATATCTTATTCTAAAAAAATTAAAAATTTTATAAAATACATTGGCACTCAAAAGGGGTAGACTTCAGTTGCTCACAAAATTCACTTATATGGAGTAACTCTATTCTTGTCAGATAAAATAGATGTTGCAATATCCAGTGCCTTCCAGACTGCAGATCCATCCTTTGCTCTGAATTTGGAGCATCTGTGAGAGATGGGGGCGAAACAGCATATGTCAGTTTCTGAATTACAGTAAAGCTCCTTCTCCCTGGGTTCAGTGGAATTTAAAATAAATCATAGCAGCAGGGAGCAACAACACAAAAGCAATTAATTTTTTTCTAGTTTGATACCATGTTACTCTCTGAGTCCAGAAGCCCAGCTGAGATTTCAGAAGTGTATCTCACACTCAGTTGTAAAATTATGAGTGACACTGAAGTCATACATTTCTGCAGCCCAGTAGAATGCTTGCGTTAGCAGCAGAACGTTAGGATACTGTCAAGTTCTATATCTTAGAGGAAATTGTTTTAAAAATGGAAGAAGCGTTTGCCCCTTCTCTGGCAAATGTTGCACAGCTGATAAAACAGCACAGAGTGCAAATACCTAATATGAGGAACATAGAGGTGATAAACGGAAGGGGATTCCAAAAATCTGGAAAGAATTCAGAATTCAACAATAAAACAATAAAAACAACAAGTTAATGGATCAAATTACTCAGTAAGACTTAAGGCTATTCATGTAGCTGAAGATGGCCTATTTGTGAAGATATGTAATGTGGCAGTTCTACAAAATGGTCACAAATTCTTTGTCAGCTATCTCAGGGGAAGGAGAGTCCACGTCTCCCTCCTTCTGAAGCCGGAGGGGCTTTTTACTCACTTAAAACTAATAGAAGGCGTCAGAAATGATACTGCCTGACTTACAAGGCTAAGTCAGAAAACACAAATGCAGTTTTGCCTTGTGATGCTTTGCACTGATGCTCAGAGCTCTGAGTCACCCCCCGTGAGAAATCCAACTACTCTGGGGCCGCCATGCTGTGAGGAAGCCAAGCCACATAGAGACGCTTCCTGTAGGTACTCCAGTTGTCAGTCCCAGACACCACACCCATGAGTGAATGGACCTTCTCACCATTCCAGACCCCAACCATCCAGTCACTGCCAACCTTTGTGTCTTCCTCTCTGAGGCCTCACACAGCATGTTTAGAGACGAGCCATCCCTGCTATGGCCTTTCCACAGTCTTGACTCACAGAACCTGTGAGAATAATAGAGTGGCTGTTCTCTATGCAGCAATAGTAACCAGAATCAGCCCTAAAAGCCTGGAAATAGGTGAGCCCAGGGATAAACACTTACGTGATCCTCTAAGCTCTGAACTAAGAACCACCCCCACACTCCTGTTACCTCATTGTTAATTCCTGCTCATCCTCAGATCTCCAAATGACGATGCCATGGTGAGTTTTCCTCCTATAGATGAGGTTCCCCCACTCTATACACTGGTTAAATCTTTACTTCTTCATTATAGCATTTAATCCGATTATACTTAAATAATTATTACGGATGTTTTAAACTCTGTATGCATCATTATTGATGGAGGTGAAATGGATTTCTTTTTCTCCAGTCACTGCCTTCAGTCATGCTCATTGAATCTTTTTTTTTAATTGCTTTTTTAATAACACCTCAGGCGTATCTCATAGCTTGCAGCTGATATCTATTTGCTAAAACAAATCCAGTCCAGGTTAAACATGAATAAAGTGTGCAGTTGAGTTAATAGTATTATATCAATGCCAATTTCCTAGTTTTATAAAGCTTCTATAGTTATGTACGATGTTACCATTAGGGAAAGCTGGATGAAGTGTACACAGGAACTCTGATTTTTGTAATTTCTTGTCCTTTAAACTATTTCAAAATAAAAGTATATTTTTAAAAAATCCAGTCCACCTTAACGTGTTCTACCTTGTGTGGAGACAGATGCATCAGTTATGTACCTGATGCCCTTAAACATTCAAACCCTATATCCAGTCCCCAAATCTGACTCCATGCCACCAAGCAAACATTTTGGCTCTCAGGTACAGGCGTAAAGGGAGAGCTACACCAGCCAGGATCTGCCATACCACAAGCAAATCAATGAACACTGGAGGATAACGGAGCAGTCGCTTAGGATTTGGTGAAGGAAAACCCACCTGAAAAGTGGACATTCCTTGGTATGCCGGCCAATCAGGTTTCTGAACAATGCTTCATCCTGAACTTGGGTAATTTGCCTGGGGGAGCACAACTGCCCATGAACACTTGTCTGAAACCCAATGAGTCTTCCACAGGTGGGACACCCAGTCTCACCACATGCTGAGGAAGCCTTTTAATTTTGGTACACCATAGCTAATACCCCATAAGCATTCAACAAATGAAATAATGGATGGATGGATGGATGGATGGATGGATGGATGGATGGATGGATGGATGAATAGATAAATTAATAAAGTCACAAACCATGAACAAGATTTACAGCAACACACTCACTATGTAGACTATGTCTGAGGCACTGAGGCATCATGCTGGGCACATTCACATCCTAAAATAATGCCTGATTTTTTTTTTTTTTACTTTTTCAAGATTTTCATTTTCATTTTTTTTTCCCCACACATTAACTCATATAATCCTTACTGCAGTCCTACAGGTTATTGTACCCTTTTATTGTGACTCCCAAAACTAGGAAGCAAGCTCTTCTAAAGTCACAGTTAATTAATGTGGAATAAGGACTGGGAACAAAAATCCCTGGACCACAGACTCCAGTGTGTTTCCCCAACTGAAACTGGTATACACCTGCTGTGAGAACTGGTAGGCACGAATGCCATGAGGTAGGTTTAGAGCCGACATGGTGGAGTGAGATGCACTTAGGAAGAAACTTCTCCCCTGGCCCCCATGCACATCCCCAGTGTAGATGGCCACTCAGCAGCAGTCCTGAAGAACTGGCCCTACAAGGAAAACGTGCTGTCATTAATTGCAATTGTTGGTTTCTCACTTAATGAAGAAACTAAAGTGGGAGATGGAAAATCAGAACTTCTGACTCTAATTCAATCTCATTAAGCAAAAAAAGCAAACGTTGATTGAGTACCTGTGATGTTACACTAGATGGTATGAGGGCCACAGTGTAGCCTCTACCCTCCAGAAGCTTTCAATCTATTTGAAAAAAATAGAATACCTACAAACAAGGCAGCATAAGGCAGGATGTTGGAAGCGCCCTAGAAGAGGAATGAGTGATAAATCCAGAGAAATCACTTCAGGGAGGCCTGTGGAGCCACTGACACCTACATGGGATGCAGAAGGATGGATGAGATTTCTATGGACAGAGGGAGGGGAAAGGCTGTTTCTTTGAAAAGAAATGGAAAGCCAAAAACTACAGTTGAAAGCTACATACTGAGAAGCAAAGCCAAATAAAGCTGCAGAGCTAGGGCAGGGCCAGCTGGTCTCAGGGAGAGGCTGCAGTGCAGGGTTGAAACGTATATCCATCGAAGCTTACTGGTGTGGTATGGACACCCAAACCACAGCCCTGTGCTCTATCAGTGATTTCTGTGGTCACATCCAACAGCTAAATTGCCATGAACATTACAGCAATATGTGCAGCAAAAAGGAACAAAAGATCTTGGCCTATGAATAAAAGAAGTAACTTGCATTACATTTCTAAGTAGTAGGTTGACATATGGAGAAAAAGATCATTGAAGAAAGAAAGGTGCAATTTGACCGGATCCAGCTTTGGCTAGCTCCTTAAACCTGAGGCGAAGGACTGCCCTCCTCAGTCTCCACAAACCCATTCTCTTCGTCCATCTGTCTGTGGTCGCAGCCTTAGTAACTCAGCCCACTCCCAAGCAGTGCTGCATCTGGGCATCTCCTGTGACACCAGGCCCACACCCACATTGGGCAGCATCTCCCACCTTCTTCTCAGCTTCACACCTTGTGTCCCTCAGCCAGGCCCACCTGCTCCTGACCAAAGCTGCAGGGAAATAGTTCTACTGGGCTCTTTATTTTGTTTTTACCTGTATATACCAGTCACATCACCTTGAGAAATAAAGGATTTCTCCATATCTTTTCAATTTAGCCCTGGATAACCTCTCTTGGATCCCCAAAATAAGTTGAGCAAAATGGGTGCATTGCGGGGGTTGAAGCAGAGCCTCGGCAGATTCAAAATGGGCAAAATTCTGATCATTCTAGAATAATCTCCAACTTTTTCATATTTAAAAGGGAAGCAAGAAAATAAACCTTTTTTTTTTTTTTGAGAGAGAGAGAAAGAGAGAGAGTGAGTGGGGAGGGGCAGAGGGAGAAAAAGAGAGAGAATCTCAAAGCAGGCTCCAAGCCCAGCCTAGAGCCCAAAGCAGAGCTTGATCTCAAGACCCTGAGATCATGACCTGAGTAGAAGTCAAGTGACTCAGTGGTGAGAGAGACACAGATAGACAGGTGGGATGGGCCACCTTGGGAAGAGCATTCTGGGCCATGCTACAGAAACAATCATTTTCTCCTATAGGCTTTGGAAAACAGCGGATGCTTTTCTGGTGTCAAATGACATCAACTGACACAAAGGTTAACTGGCAGCTGTGTAGACTGGCCAAGGGGAAAATGGATGTCGGAAGATATGTGATGAAACCTTGGGAATGATTTGAGGAAAATGGACTAAAAGGAAAATAGTGGTTGCCTGAACCCCGGCAGCAGTCAGAGGCGAACAAGCAGAACTTCTGCTATAGATCCAGGAGAACTTGACCAATGACATAATGTAACAGAAAGAGATATCAAAGAGGAGTCCGGGGTTTCTAGTTTCAGCTGTTGGACAAAAGGCGGTTTGACCACTGAGATGTATGGTGGAGGCTACTGATGCCCAGCTCAGATCCCCTTCATCGGGTTGGTGATCCTGTCCCTCTGCTGCTGAGTGTAGGTTCCCTGGTAGCTGTGCCTATCTCCAGAGAGTCACCCTCAGCCCTGGGAGCCACCTTGCCCAGAATGCCCGGGAGATTACACCCATCCCCCAAGGCAGCCCAAAGCCATTGACTGAGGGATGTGAAGCTCAAAAAGGTCAGTTTTGGATCAAAAAGGGCTTTGGGGTACTGGGGTACTCCAGAGCTCCCCGAGGGATCAGGCTCCTCTTTGCGTGCCTTCCAGGATCCTCAACCCCATTCCTTTACACATTATCTCCTGAGGTCACCCCACAGTAGGCTCCCTGCCCAAGGATGTCACAGGTTCTGCCTCTTGGGAACCTGGACCTGAGACAGGCAGCAGGATAACTAGAAGGAGAAGATAAGTTAGAGGCAAAGCGATTATTTTAGCTTGAGATGCTTCCAGAAAGCCTAGCATTTACAAGCAGAAAAAAGGGAATGTGGAAGCGAGAATCAGACAAACATGGCTTCCAACTATGACTTCCTGGTCTTGCAGTCTTGGAAAAGTTGAGGTGTACTGAGGTCTCACCCGCTTCAGCACACTGCTTGGTGGTGCCTCAGCAGCTGGAGACCAAAGCCCATCACCTTCACCTTGGGCAGCTCTATCATTTTACCACAGTGTGAAGTCCAAATGTTACCACTTTCTATGTGTACCTAGAAGTGAAAAATTGGGGAAAGCACCACTTAACCTCCCTGCAGCGCAGCCCTGACTCCCCATTTGTGAAATGGAAATTCTTACACTCCAACTCCAGGAAGTAGTCATGAGGACGAGATGGGGAAATCTAGCATAGCCGAGTCAAGGGTAAGCCCCAATAAATACAGTTATCATTAATGTTACCACCCAGAGGGTCATCCAGGAGGCACCTCTGCTCAAGGAACGTCTGAACGTATGGATGTTGGCTACTGGGCTCTCATCCAAAGGCTCATTTATTTCCTCTACCTTCTTGTTAAAGGGAAGCAAGAGAGAGTCTGCCAAGGGTGACAGAGCTTTGATTGTTCTCTCTGGGGCCTTCATGTATTTTTTACACGCAGTTCGAGGTGGAAGGATGGAGGGAGGAGAAGAGGGGGAGGAAGAGTGAAACCAGGGTCACTCCCTAACACTGCCCTGCACGTCCAGTGTTCTTGTGAGTCGTGCCTTTAATCTCAGAAATTTGATGGCACTGGGCATGCCTTATTTATGGACAGCAACTGCTACAAAACTTCAAAGGGGGCACCCAGCCCACCCAGAGACATGGCAGGAACACTCTGAAATGCTAAGTTCTCAAATGCAGTGTGGAAGGGACTGTACACAGCAACCTCTGGGATCCAGCTCTTCATCCTGCCAAGAATGCCCAATTGTCCACCCCCCCAACCCTGAGCATAGATGGCCAAACCCTGTAGGCCAATCCCAGAGGTGTACCTTTTAGCCAAGGTAGATGATGCAAGAGGGCTTTCTTTGACTTTCTGCCACCCTCTGACAAACTCTCATATTTATCAGATTAATCCATGGCCTTTGGAGACCATGACTTCCAGAAAATAAAAAATATCTAATTCTTACCTTAAGTTCTAGAAAAATAAAACAAAAAACAACAGAAGAAAGAAAAAGCCAGTGTGGTAGACTGAATTGACCGAATTACACACCCCCCCAAATATATCCACACTCTCATCTCCAGAACCTGTGACTGTTACCCTATATGGCAAAAGGGACTTTGCAAATGTGGTTAAGAATCCTGAGATGGGGAGGCTCTCCCGGACTACCCATGTGGGCCAACTATTTCACAAGGGTCCTCCTCCTAAGAGGAGTCAGGAGGATCGGAGTCAGTAGTAGAAGTGACAATTGAAGCCAAGGTGATGCGACACAAGAAAGGGGCCATGAGCCAAGGCATTCAGGTGGCCTTTAGAAGCTGAAAACGGCAAGGACATAGATGTTCCCCTCAGAACCTCCAGAAGGGACAGGTGCTACAAACACCTTGACTTAGGCCCATGAGACTGATTTTGGACTTCAGACCCACAGAGCTATAGGACAATAAAGTTACGTTGTTTTAAGCTCCTAGGTTTGTGGTACTGCTACAGGAACCAAAGGAAAATCATGCAGCCAGGAAGGTTGTCTTTGGGTGCTGTTAAAAAGTGTGGTCCTCTCGGAAGACATTGATGCAATTATCCATAAATCATAGTGAGCTACTTAGCTCCTGAGTTACCCCTTCAATACTTCACCCTCTCTCTCCTCCTGTCTCCTTGATTTTTTTTTAAGATTTTATTTTATTTATTTGACACAGAGAGAGAGAGAGAGAGTGCACAAGCAGGGGCAGCGGCAGGCAGAGGGAGAAACAGGGCCCCCACAGGGCAGGGAGCCCAATGCAGGACTCAATCCCAGTACCCTGGGATCATGACCTGAGCCAAAGGCAGATGCTTAACTGACTGAGTCGCCCAGGTGCCCCCAGCTCCTGCTTCCTTTAAAAGGACCGAAAATATTCAGGGAGCAGGTTCTCAAATGACATTTAAATGAAACACACACACACAAAGGCTAGAAAAAATTTTTTTTTTGCTTAGGAGCAGGGAAGGTATGAATTCTTATGTACGCATATTAAATAAAAAAAGACTGGAAGGATATGCATGTTTAAAGACTAATAGTTAACTTTTGAGCAGCAAGATTATGGGTTATTCTTATTTTCTTCATTTTGTTTACCTAAATATTATTCTTATTACAAAACAAACACATATTATTGTGTCATAAAGGTTTTTAAGTGCTATCCCGTATGAGAATAGTATTATCTTTTTTGTGACTTTAAAAGATTTTGTTTTGTAGAAACTGCCAAGGTCATATCCCAAGTTTAGGACAATTGTACAGAAAATCCAGGATCTAACTGGACCCACTGGGGGGCAATATTGAGCCCTTGAAGATGAACACAGAACCAGACTGCTGGGAGCAAATACCAATTAGGAAAAGAGAACCATTCAAAATGTAAAATTTCAGGCATCTCAGTGCCCAATCTGGCCAAAATATCTTCCCACCAATCAACCTCATGGGGCAGCATAATAGCAACTTCTTTGATTTGAAAAAGACTTGAAAAGGATATTCTGTGCATCTGAATAATTTAGAAAGATAATCTGTTTAAAAAAACGAGTTCTGCAGACAATTAAGTTTGGAAAAATGCTAAGAGCTATCCCCGTCCTTAAAAACTTACAAAGTAGATTGAGTTATTAAAGCCCCTGAGAAGTCCTGCAGAAAGGAATCCTATTTAAGATGGTCAAGTATCTCACAAGTACTTCATCACAGATCCACCGTTTTGCTTGAAACTAGGATTTCTGAACATTCTTGGGAATTTCTGGTGTAAGATTGTGATTTGTAACGGTAAATATATATTTGGGGGGGCGCCCGGGTGGCTCAGTCAGGTGAGCAACTGATTCTTGGTTTTGGCTCAGGTCATGATCTCAGGGTGGTGAGATCGAGCCCCACATCAGGCTCTGCACTCAGCGTGGAGTCCACTTGGAATTCTCTCTCTCCTTCTGCCCCTTCCCCCACTAATGGACTCTCTATCCATCTCTCTCTCTAAAACAAATAAATAAATCTTAAAAAAAGAATATATATTTGGTCGTCTTCCCATTTCTGGCACAGAGCTCCTAAAATTCTTGGAATTTCCTCAGTAATAAGAGCAATAAAGGTCATTTAATATTCATAACAAACCTCTTTCAACTACATCTGGTATGATGTTCCTGAGATAGCTTTTGGAAAGCACCTCGGGAGCGGGCTGGTTGCCAAGAGAACCTATCTTGTGATTAGAGGGTTGGAACTTCCGCTCTCCTGACCTCCAGCAAGGGGAGAAGGGCTGGGGCTGGAGTTCAATCACCATGGCCAATGATTTAATCAGTCATGCCTAAGTAATGAAGCCTCCATAAAACCCCAAAAGAACAGAGTTCAGATAGCTTCCGGGTTGGTGGAAATGTGGGGGAGAGTGGTGCCCTTAGAGAGAACATGGAAGCTCCCTGCCTCTTCCCACACACTTGTCCTGTGCATCTCTTCCATCTGGCTGCTTCTGAGTTATGTCCCTTTATGATGAATTGGTAATCTAGTAAGTGAAATGTTTCTCTTGAGTTCTCTGAGCCGCTCTAGCAAATTAATTGAACCTGAGAAGGGGATCATGTGAGCCTCGGATTTATAGCTAGCCGGTCAGAACTACAGGTAATAACCTGGATTTGCAATTGGCATCTAATATGGGAGCAGTCTTGTGCGACTGAGCCCTTAACCTGTAGGATCTGACACTATCTCTAGATAAGTAGTATCAGAATTCAGCTAAAGCATAGGACCACCCAGCTGGTATGACAGAATTGCTTGATGTGGGAAAAACCCACACATCTGGTGTCAAAAGGAGGTAATGTCATAGTGAAGTATTAAAGAGTAAGTACCCAGGAGAATGTTTTCCCATCTCATCTGGTGTAGAGAGGTAAATGAAAAAAGCCCAGGTGTGTTCCTTGAGAGAAGCAACGTATTCCACAAACACCAGCTGGGATTTCAGAAATTGATTTTCTGCAGTTTGGTAGAATTTCATCATTTCCAGGACTAGGTGCCTGGCCCACACCTACCCTTCAGATTGCTAATGTGTCCTTTATTTGCCAAAGAACTTATGAGATGGGCTAGGGGCACAGAGATTTGATCTTAAAAGTCCTGGCTTGTAGGACCAATGCAAGAACTTACAGACATTCTGGAAAGTAGGCAATGGCACCATTGTTTTCTACAAATAAGACTCTTCTCCTGGAATTCTAAGCCGGGGAGACCCCACGTGTTTAAGTATACTTCTACAAAGAGGTGATCAAATAAAGGTGTGCTGGCTCCAGTGTGTCTCTTCAGATGGTCCTTCTTCATCACTGAGGGAGACTGAGGCAGCTTAACAAAGTCATCATCACTAGGTAGCAAGATCCATTCCCTGAGGATATGGGACGTCAGAATGATAGGGTTTAGGTCTAGAACAGAAACGGTGTGGCTAACTAGATCTATCCTAGTGATGGGTGAGAGGGAAAAGGAGCCAGGAGTGGGGAGGAGAGGAGGGGATCAGGGAGGTTGTAAGGCAAAAGGTAGTCATGGGTCAGGGCACCTGGGTGGCTCAGTCAATTAAGCGTCCGACTCTTGATTTCTGCACAAGTCCTGATCTCAGGGCTGTGAGATTGAGCCCCATGTCGGGCTCCGTGCTGGGTGTGGAGTCTTCTTGAAATTCTCTTCTCCCTCTCCCTCTGCCCCTCCACAACCCCTGACACTCTCACATGCCCACACTCCCCCCTCTAAAAGTAAATAAATAAATATTAAACAAAAACATAGTCAAGGGTATTCAAAATCAGAGAAGTGGCATCTATTAATCCATGTCCTTGTTGATCTCCTAGGCTGGGAGGCCAGAGGATATTCGAATTATCAGTCTGTCAATAATCAATATCAATATTATTAATATCAATCACTTAGTCCAATCCCCTCATTTTAATGATGAGGGAAATGAGGCCTGGAGAAAGCAAATGACTTGCCCAAGATCACACAGCGGACAAGGGGCAGAGCCAGGCCCAGCCTCCACGCCTTCCCATTGTACCTTTCCTGGATCTTAAATGGGCCCCCTTCCCTATCAGAGGCACTTGACAAATGGAAACTCTGAGGCACACTGCATGTGATTTTTCTTAGGCTTTTTTTATAAGCCTGAGCCTCAGTTTGCCACCATGCTTTAAGGAGAGGCTGTTGTCCCCAGTTCTCTATCTCAGGGGTAATGAGACTTCATTCTAATAGCTGAGATACCAGGTTAGGGAGCAGACCATACTGAAGCCAAGGCCCCTCAACTCAAGCCCGTCTGAACCCCAAAGGAGGGAGCCCAGATAAGGTTGGGCCCCTTTAGTGGAGTGTAAGGCCCAGAACAAACCATTTTCTCAGCTTCCCCCTCATAGCCCCAGACACTCCCTAACAATATGTTTATGCAGGTGAAATACGATCAAATGAGCTCCAAGTATTGAGTTAAATAACCCAAGGACACGTGAAATAGCACCCAAGGGGAATGAGTGAGAATGGAGAGAAGCCATCCCACATGGCTGGTTTGTCTTGATGACCACGGGCTGCACAGGGGGAGTGAGGGAGGAAGTGGGCCTGGAATATTGATAATATTACCCAGGGGTTGCTATTGGTGTGTTTTGTTGTTTAGCTCTGGCTGCCTCCTTGAATCCCTGCCCAAGCCCTGGATCACCAAATCAATGCACCCTCCCCTGTCCAGGGATGGGATCTAAGAAAGCCATCCCATTTGAGGACGGTGACTATAATAAAGGGGTTGGGCCAAGCAAAGAGCCACACAGAACCTCCTGGGCCGTGACTGAAGGACACTGACTGAAATTAGGAACTAGACGAGGTTCACCTTCTGACCTCCCACCTCCATCTTTCTTCCTCTTCTTGCAACCCCTCGGCCTCACACTTGCTCTAGAAAAGTCTGCCAGCTTGAGCCCTCCTCCCAAGGTCTTTCAAAAGATTTGTATATGTGCACCATCAGCTGAGAACACCTAGAAAATGACCTGCTTTTGCTCTATCCCACTATCCTCAGGCCCCTCCTGAGGTCTGATCCACTCTGTACACGTGGAGACAAGGAAGCTACTGTAGAGAACACAGAAGATCCTACTTTGACTCTTGCTGCAGCATGAACACAGGCAAATCCCTCAGTCTCTCTGCCTTCCAGATTCTTCCTCTGCCAGATGAAGGTGATTTTTTTCTTTGGAAAATCAGATTTGAAAATAATTGTGATACACTTTGCAAACTGTAAAGTGCCCTCAAATGCAAAGAATTGGTGTTACTGGAATATTTTCCTAAGATCTAATCATACATGATGTGTGTGATTTTAAAAAAGAGAGAAAGAGATGGTCCTGGGAATGAAGATATTAATGATATGTTTCAAAGCCAAAGGACAATTAGAAAGAAAATGAGTACAGTGATATTATTACATGTTCAGTTAATTTTAATAAACTATTATAATGTAAATAGGTTTCATAGTTGAAATTGTGAAATTGTTCCTAATCCTTTCATATTTCATATTTATGAAATACTATTTATGGGATAGTTCCTAATTCAAATTTAAATAAACCTAATATATTTCAAATTGGATTGGAAACTAAATTGAAATGAAATTTAAACGTTTCAAGGAAAGGAAAAAATAAGATTAATTTTTTTTAATTTTTGCTTTTGCTCTTTTTTTTTAATTTTTTATTGTTATGTTAATCACCATGGTTCGTTGTTTGTGCATAACACCCAGTGCTCCACGCAGAACGTGCCCTCTTTAATACCCATCACCAGGCTAACCCATCCCCCCACCCCCTCCCCTCTAGAACCCTCAGTTTGTTTCTCAGAGTCCATCGTCTCTCATGGTTCATCTCCCCCTCCGATTTCCGCCCCCTTCATTCTTCCCCTCCTGCTATCTTCCTCTTTTTTTTTTTCTTAACATATATTGCATTATTTGTCTCAGAGGTACAGATCTGTGATCCAACAGTCTTGCACAATTTTTTTTAAAGTGTGAGTTGTTATCATGTTGATAACTCACTTCCATGGAAAGTTGAAGTGGAAGCTGGAGGGTATCTGACAGGACTCCACCCCCCAACCCCTCGGGAAGACCCCCTTTCACCCCAGTGCCTCGTGACTCATCATTTCTCTTTGGAGTCTTCTTATCCCCTACACACACTTGACAACCATCGGTATGGCTTCTCAAGGGCAACACAAGATTCCTGAAACGTGACCCCAGGGTGCTGTCCTGGGACAGTTGTTCACAGTGGAAAAAATCTCCCTGTGGTATTCAGCCCAATTGGCAGGCTCTGCTGGGGAAGGGGAAAAATTTGCAAGGGATTTAGTGGCATGTGGCCCTCTTGCCCCCACCTGCTCCCGCTCCTCCCAAAGGAGGGCAGCTGCCTGTTCTCAGAGCACACCATCTCCTGCCCAAGAATTAAGACCTGATTGTACTCCCAGGTGCTTTTCAGTCAAAAGCTGCCCAGAGAAGCCACATAGAAGACCCCGGCACAAGCAAGATATTCATGCATGGAAAACAGCTGCTACAAAGAAACCTGAGTGGAACCAGGGTGAATCATGCTAAGCTGTTGAACGCAACCAAATTCGAATTTAAAACAAAATTTAACAAGACAACCCATTGAACCACTTGAAAAAGAAAAAAAGGTGCAGAGGAGGAAACAGGATTTGTATTTCTCATTTATACCCTTCTACACTGAACTTTTTACAATAAATATATCATCTTTAAAAAATATTTTAAATAGAAAAAGGGGGGGGGGAACAAGCCAAAAACAAATGCATAGTTTCCTACAACTGTTAATTCAGAATGAAACAAAGATACAATGATATCAAAGTGTTCACAGAACTGTAGCAAGAGCTATCCGGGTTCAACTTAAGGCATTTCCATTAGCCCTGTGCTCTTTATTTCTTGGGTTATGTGTCCCTCTGCCCCCCCCAACCCAGTAACACTGAATGACTGTGCTCCGAGCACAGACCCAAAAGCTTCGAGAAAAAATTGCTCCCACTTGCAGCTGGGTTAGGTGACTGTCACCATCCCTCACGACTTCTTCACAGACAGATTGGTTGTCGGGGAAGACTCAGAGGTGATGCAGCAGGGAAACCCGAAAACAGAGCTCATTCAAGAGACAGAGTTGCAGTAATGTCCAGACTAACCCTGGTGGAAGGGTCACAAGTAGAACTCAACAGAAAGTTTGAGGCTCCAGCTGGAGATTGAGAGTATTCTGACAGTATAGGAGTGACTTAGCAAACAAGCCTTACCAGAAACAACCATAAAAGCTAGAACTATAAAATTGTTCGATGAACTTTTGGTCTCACAGGTGGAACCTGATTCTGGTTTTGTTTATAATCTACTGCCATGGCTTCATGTACTATCTATGTGCTGATGACTCAACTATTCTGAGCTCCTGACCTGAATATCCAACTGCCAACACAGTATTTCCACTCCTCTATCTCCCAGACATGTGAAACTCAGAAAGTCCAGATACTTTGAGCCCTTGATCTTCTGCCCGAAATCTCTTCCTTCTCCAGGGTTTTCTGTTTCCAGGAATAGAACAACCATTCACACAGGTACTCACACTAGAAATCTTAGATTCGTTCTCAACGAAGCTCAGCTTCCCATTTCTAATCAATCACCAGTTGTTATATATTTAGCCTCTTAACTGACTCAAAGGCACCCCCTTTCTCCATCCCCACTGCCACATCCCTAATCCAGGCTACCGCTCTCTGTCCCCCAAACTACTGCAAGTTCCTCCTACCCTGTCACCCAAATGCCACATTTACTCTTCCCATCGTTCACAAATCTCCAAAGCAATCTTTTTTCAACGGAAATCTGACATTCATCTCCTTAAAATCATTCAATGGCTTCCCAGTAAAGTCCAGAATTTGTAATGGAAACTACCTGCTCTTTCTTTTTTCACTCACTCAACAAAAGTTTACTGAGAACGACTGTGTGCCAAGCACTACCCAAGCATTTGATATAATAGTAAACAAAACAGACAAAAAAACCCTTACCCTCTTAGAAACTACAGTCTAGTGGGAGAAAGTGAAAATAAACAAGAAAGTGAGTAGATGGGTGCCTGGATGGCTCAGTTGGTTAAGCAACTGCCTTCAGCTCAGGTCATGATCCTGGAGTCCTGGGATCGAGTCCCACATCGGGCTCCCGGCTCAGCGGGGAGCCTGCTTCTCCCTCTGACCCTCTCCCCTCTCATGCTGTTTCTCTCTCTCTCTCTAATAAAGAAATAAAATCTTAAAAAAAAAAAAAGGAAGTGAGTAGAATATGTAACAGATTAGATTGTGTTAAGTGCCAAGGAAGAAAATTAAGGAAGGAAGAAAGGAAATGTCAGGGCAGGGACTAAAATTTGTGATAGGAAAGGGAAGGAAATCCCCAGATGAAGACACAAAGAATGAAGAGCAAGGCCACAGATGGCTCAGGTGAAAGAGCTCCCATCAGAGAAACAGCAGAGTGTAAAGTCCCTGAGAGAGACATTTGCTTGGTCTGTTCAATGTTTAAGATTTATTTATTTATTTGAGAGATAGAGAGCACAAGTGGGAAGGCAGAGGAAGAAGGAGGAAGAATCTCAAGCAGACTCTACACTGAGCACAGAGCCTGATACAGGACTCAGTCTCACAACCCTCAGACCATGACCTCAGCCAAAACCAGGAGTTGGACGCTCAACCAACTGCACAATGTTTAGTGAGCAGGCCAGTGAGACCAGAGTGGAGTAAGAAAGATGAGCTCAGGGAAGTGGTGGTTGGGGGACAGGGAGGTATGGCAAATTGTATAGGATCTTGTAGGTCATCAAAAGCACAAGACCTGACTTACCCTAAGATGGGAAGAAGTAAAAGGTCATGAGCAGAGGAATAACTTATGAGCACCCATTATGTACCAGGCACCATTGTAGGCACTGGAGATTGAGAATTAAATGAGACAATGTCCTCGTTCCCACAAAGCTTACATTCTTTTGGAGGAAGACAAGGTACAAAAAATAATAAATGAACAAGATGATCTCAGATAGTAAGAAACCTGAGTAATAAAAAGTAAAACAAGATGGAAAGCCTGGGTGGCTCGATCGGTTAAGCATCCGACTCTTGATCTCAGTTCAGGTCTTAATCTCAGGATCATGAGTTCAAGCCCCACTTCAGGCTCCAAAATAAAAATAAAACAAGACAATGGAACGTGGGGTGAAAAGGTTGCCTAGAGCTTTACATATCCAGGGAATATTCTGAGGCAATGATATATCAGCAGAGACCAAAACATCCAGAAGGAGATAGCTGTGGGTGCAGAGGATTCCACATGAAGGAACAACAAAGGCAGAGTGCCTGAAGTGGGCATGAACAGGAATGTCTAAAGACTGGAAGGGAGGTCAGTGTAGCCGTGAATAGAGCATTGGGAGAAGTGACAGCGTTTGACGTGGGAGAAGCTGGCGGGGTTCATATAAGTTATAGAAGAGGTCATAGTAAGGCTTTTAGATTTTATTTTAAATAAAATGAAACTCTATTAGAGGGGTTTAAACCATAAAGTAAAACATTCTGATTTGTTTTTTAAAAAATCTAATGGCTAATTAGATACAAATGGATCAAAAGGAAGCAGAAGTGGTCATAGCCCAGGCAAGACATACTAATGGCTTGGAATATGGTGGTGATACAAAGGAGACAGATATGGAATGTATTTGGGGGGGGCTTGCTGAAAGACTGGAAGTGAAGAGTGAAGAAAAAAGAGAAATTAAAGATGACACCAACCTGGATTTGGGGCCTGAGCTACTGCATGTCATCTTCCGAGGTAGAGAAAAGAGAGGGAAAATATAAAGTGGAAGAGAACATTAAGAGTTACACTTTGACCATGTTAAATTTGAGGTACTTTTTAGACTTCCAAATGGCTAAGGCAAGTGGGAAGTGAGATATATGAGGTAGAAGGTTGGGGAGAGGTAAATCTGGGGTCGTCTGCGTAGCTGGATACTAAGTCAAGCCACGGGGCTGTGTAGAATCACCTCAAGAGAGATTACAACTAGAGGAGAGTTGGGGGTCAGCAGGGTACTCTAATATTTACAGGCCAAGCAAGAGAGAAAGAGCTGACATCGTAACTGAGAAGATGCAGCAAGGAAGCAAGAGAATGATGGCTCGAGAGATGCCACAATGGGAACTAGAAAGCAGTCGTTGAACTTGGCAATGTAAAAGTCATTAGTGACCTTGCAAGAGTTTCACTGCAGAGAGGAAAAAAGTCCAGCTGCTAAGAAGAGAAGAGGATAAGAGGTAAAATCATGGGAAGGAGACAATAGACATCTTTCTCAAGAAGTTTTGCTATGGCGGGTTTTTGTTGTTGCTAATGGTGATCTTGGAACACACCTGCATGGCCACAGTGGAAATGATTCAGTAGAAAAAGAAATTGATTCTCAACAAGGGGCATCACCCTTGTCCGAATTAATTTCAAGTTCCCAAAGTTGTATTCCAGTTAATTTTCCTACCTCCAGAACCACAGATTGTGCCTCCAGCTATGGCCAGTCACCTGGGAGAAGATTGTCCTTAGTCACCAGGGAACTGGATGCTAGAGTATGGATGGATCAACTCAAACCCATTAGCTTGGCTGGGAAAGAACTCCAAATGCAGGCATCAAGAGGGTGGGGAAGCAGCAGCAGCAACGTAATAGGTGGCTGGTTATTGTCCACTGCCACACAAAACAAGCCTCCTTCTGGATTTAGGGGATGCTCTCAATACACAGCAAGTGTAGACAACTCCTCAAGGACAAGAAGGGCTCTTAATTCATTTCAACATCCACAGCACCTAGTATAATAATAGGCACATGGGGACTACACAGTAACATTTGTTGGAGGAAGGTAGGAAGAAAGGAAGAATGGAAGGAAAGGAGGCCAAGGAATTATGTAAGACGCAAGATTGCTGCCCTCTAGTTCTTTTTTTTTTTTTATGTTAGGTTAATCACCATACATTACATCATTAGTTTTTGATGTGGTGTTCCATGATTCATTGTTTGCGCATAACACCCAGTGCTCCATGCAGTACGTGCCCTCTTTAGTACCCATCACCGGGTTAACCCATCCCCCCACCCCCTCCCCTCTAGAACTTCTAGTTCTAATGACCCGCGTAAGTTTCTATATGTCTCCTTCTTTAAAACTCTTCAGTAACAGGATATAAACTAAAACACTCATTAAAATTCAAATGTATTAGTAAGTCATCCCTTCTCAACACACACACACACACACACACACACACACACACACACACACACATTCAGATAAAAATGCAAATTTTACATATGGTGTATGGCCCTATCATAGAGTCAGGCACAGGACGCCAACTGAATGGCCAAGATCTTTATTTGTAAACCACAAAGGAAGAAAATGAAGTAGAGATAAATTTACAGGATTGCTCTTCCTCCTCTGTAAAAAGACGTGTATGATGCCGTAATGATCAACAGGACAAGGAGCCCCTGCAAGGCCCAGAGAAGGGATGCTTTGTTATTGACCTCACAATGGGAAGGCTCTGCTGGAAATGGGACTCAGCCCAGTGGTAAAACTACTCACCAGGTTGGTGGGGAAGACAAGCCTGGCTAAGGGAATCTAAAGGAAAATACAGGCCATGGACTTCTTGTCTCCAAGAAAGAACCTGGAATCCTGCAGCTCTGAGCTGAATAAGAAAACCAAAGGGAAATCTATCTCATCCATAGCTGCCCCTGTTTCTCTCCCTCCCCTGGGTCTGCTTCTGCAAGCAATTTATGGCTCATGCAGCTGCTTTGACAACAGGTTTGGGGCTTCTTTGGTTTCAGCCATCAGCTCGTGCGGCCCTCCTATATTTGTGGGGGCTTAGGAGGTGTGCTCGCAGCCACCCCCATCATAAGGACAGCAGATGTTCTGCATGTGGGAAAGGGTGAGATTAATGCCTCTCTCCCTCTCTACCCTTGCATCCAAATAGCATGGAGTATGAACTTGGCTTTCTGCGGACATGGCCAGGAAGAAGCTAAGACAATGGACTTGGACCACTCAGTGGCATAGATGGTGCTGCTCACACTTTGGTTTATTTTGACACAAATGCGTGGAAGCAGAAGAGAGAGCCAGGTAATTTCCTTGCCTTATAGTAAAGTAAAGATGTTACTGATTCCTAAACATTCATCTTCAACAAAGTTCTCTTTCTCTTAAGAGTCAAACTACTTATCATGCATCCTACTGGATATCATCACTCCATGCTAGAATTGAACCCATAATCTGTCCTCATAACCCCCCGCCCCAACAAATGGGTGTCTTCCTGAATTTCTCCCTTCCCTCCAGCCCCCAGCAGCCACGTCCGTGAAGTCCTCTTCCCTGTCTCTCAAACCCAGCCACCTCTCACCTTCCCACAGCCATTTCCTCACTCAGGCACCATCACCTTCTGCCTGAATTACCCTCACTGCCTCCCAACTAGCCTCACTTCCCCAAACCCTATCTCCTTTTGACCCTTGTTACCTGAGGGTGGTGAGTTCTCTCTAAGCACACACAAGATATTGGGGTCCCCTGCTTCCAACCCTTCAACAGCTCCCCGGGGCCCTCAGGTTGAAGCCCAGTTTCCCCAAACTGGCACTTGTGCTTTCCCCATTAGAACTCTGCCTGACTATCCTCTTTTCTGTCACTGGCTAATTCCTACCTACCTGTTAGTTCTCTGCGTCAACATTCCTTCCCGGCCCCACTGAGGCCTAACAGCCCTGCTATGTCCGCTCCTGGTGCTTTCCACTTCCACTGTCTCTGCACTCAGGTGTGTAGACTGTCTGAATCGCCCGTTTACCTGTCTCTATCCCCGACCCGCAAAGAGCAAAATGGACACAATATTTCTTAAATGAATGAACGAGTTAACTAGTCTACCTATTCTCCACATTCCCCCAAACAAGAAAGAGCCAGAAAGACAAGCACATCCCAGCAGTTCTCCACTTTTCTGGTCAAAACTGGCAAGAACAAAGAAGAGTAAAGAATTTCGGGAATATCACAGCACCTGAAAACACTCTCCTAAAGCCCAAGCGACATGGTATCCTGCACCTGTGCTCTTAACCCCGCAGGCCGCCCCCTCCTCGGAAAGTTTGTTCTATCAATTACCAAACTTGTGTTGTAATTAACTGTGGAGTTTTTTAAAAACACCAATTCCCAGAACCCACACCAGTTGCATTCAGTCAGAATCTCTGGGAATAATGTGCCATTAGGGATATGAACCTTGAATTTGGTTTTCATTTCCAGTATCTGCAGACTGATTTCCACTCGACTTAGAGCCATGCTCATATCTCATCTCTAGGGAGACAAAACTCTTCCTTTTTCCTATGATTTTTGTTTTTGTTTCTGTTTTTTGTTTTTTGTTTTTAGAGAGGGAGGGGGAGGGGCAGAAAGGGAGGGAGAGAGAGAGAATCTTAAGCAGACTCCATGCCCAACGCAGAGCCCAATCTCACAACCCTGAGATCATGACGGGAGCTGAAATCAAGGGTCGGACTCTTAACTGACTGAGACGCCCAGGCACCCCTCCTAAGCTTTTTTGTAGCCACTGATGCATTGTTGCTTCTCTTCTCATTCAAGTTTTCTAGAAGAGTAGATTATGCCAGCCAGAACGTTTCCCTTTTTCTTCCCAACCTAATGTCTGCTCTCATCACCCCACTGAATCTGGTCAGACAGCGTATTTTGATATGCATCCATGTTGCCACGTGTATCAGTAGTTACTCTTTTTTACTACTGAGAAGTATTCCATCATGTGCCTGTGCCGTAATTTGTTTATCTATTCACCTGTTGATTTCCAACTTTTGTTTTTACCAAAAAAAAGTTGCTGTGAACATTTGTGTACAAGTCTTTATAAGGACATATGTTTTCTTTTCTCTTAGCCTAGGAGTAGAGTGGCTGGATCACATGGTGGGTATATGTCTAACTTTTTAAGAAATTACCAAACTGTTTTCCGAAGTGGTTGTACTGAAGTTACATGCCTACCAGCAATGTGTCAGTTCTCTTTCCTCCACATGTTCACCAAGACTTGATATGGTCAGTCTTTTTCATTTCAATATCCTCCTATGTATCTCATTATGGTTTTATTTCATATGTCCCTAATAACTGCTAACATTGAACATCTTTTCATGTGCTTTTCATCCATAAATCTGCTTCAATAAAGTGTCTGTTCAAATCTTTTGTCCCCTTTGGGGGGAGGGTAAGAGGCATTGTTTGTTTTCTTCATATTGTTGAATTTTGAGAATTCTTTATGTATTCTGAATATAAGTTCTTTAGGAGATACAAAGTTTTGCAAATATTTTTCTTTTGGTGCTGTACCTTTTATAACCCAAGGTCACAGAGATTTTCTTGCATGTTTTCTTCTGCAAGTTGTGTCGTTTCAAGTATTCCGCCTAGGCCTATGATCCATTCTGTCCCAGCACCACTAGTTGAAACACTATCTTTTCTCCACTCAATTGCTTTTGCACCTTTGTCAAAAATCAATTCTATATATGTATAGGTTTATTTCTGGACTCTCTATTCTGTTCCACTGTCTATCTTAATGCCAAATACCACACTGTTTTGATTATTATGACTTTATAGTAAGTCTTTATTGTAGGGAATATGATAGGTATATTAGAGGTATGTCAAGCAATGTCAGGTCTCCAACTTTGTTCTTCTTTTTCCAAGTCGTTATGACTTGGCTCTTGTGAATTTTAGAATCAACTTGTTGTTTTCCACCGGGATCCCTGTTTGCAGATATTTGGTTTGGGGTTGCACTGAATCTGTAGATCAATTTGGGGAGAATTAATGTCTTAACAACACAGTCTTCCAACACATGAACAAAGCATATCTGTCCATTTATCCGATCTCCTTTGATTTCTCTCAGCAGTGTTTTGTAATTTCCAGTGAAACTGGCCTAGGATTCTTAGCGCTGTGTCCTCAACTCAGAGAGTCTGCTGGGCTCCACTTGGGCTCCCCCGCACCGCAGCCTGGTGACTGTCTCCAAGCAGTAAGCTGAAGAAATCTTAAAACAAACCTCATTTGTTTCCATCTCTCAGAGATCACTGTTCATGACCTGATGTCCAGTTTCCTGAAAACCATGCTTTATGTATTTTTCTGAGTGTTTTGTTTTTTTCAGGCAGGAGGGTAAGTCTGTCCCCCTGTTACTCCATCTTAGCAGAAGCAATAGTCTCTACTAAGCTGATTTTCTGTCTCCCCAACATACTCTTCTGTTTCCTGCCTTCATGCCTGGCTCATGCTGTCCCCTCTTTCTGGAGTGCCTTTGTCCCCTTATTCACCTGGGTAAATCTGGCTTATCTCTCAAAACTCAACCAATATTGTTTACCTTCCCTAAGGACATCTTCCATGTGAGTGACACTCTTCCTCCTCTTTGCTTCAATATTATTCTGTGAATGTGGCTCCTTCCTCTTCTAGCACTTTCTATTCATATTATCTGTTCATATAATCTTCTTACCTACTTGATTATAAGCCTCCAAGAGAGGAGCCGTGGATTATTCCCTTTCTCTCCTGAGTGCCTAGGAAAGACCTCGGCACATAGTAGGTACTCCATAAATACTTGCTGAACTATATCTTTGAGACAGAAACTATAAACAATGAGTAAGAAATGGCTATCCTCCCTTAGAGACTACAATCTCCAGGGATGGAGGGGGGCAGGGATGAGTATCTCCTTCTGAACACAACAATTTAATTCACTATCTCTCAGTGGAGTAAGCTGCTTCTAGAGGCTGGGTTACTGGGTCAGAGTATTTTTTTAAATGGATAGTTACTGCCAAACTACTTTCCAAAACGGCTATCAATTTATGCTATTAAAATGTATGAGAGTTCTCACTTCCTTCCATCCTCACCAATACTAAATGTCATACTTTATTTTGGCTTTCCCAGTCTGATGTGAGGAAATAGCACCTATTGTTAAAATTACATTTCACTGCTCATTAATGAGGTTGAGTTTTAAATAAATTAAATATTTATTAGATATTTATGTCTAAACTGTGAGTTTCCATTTATGACTATCCTGGTTATTCTCTGTTCCTCCAGCCCAACCACAGGTCCATTCTTTACACTTCTCTGCCCTGCTCTGCATGTCTGCTCAGGCTCTGATCCAAGATCCAGGGCCTACAGGGAACCTCAGCTCTCTCCAAGCTTTAAGAAGCCTTTCCTTCTGCTTATGCCTCTAGACCTGGGAGTGGTTAATGGCTTCCTAATTTTGCCAGTACCATTGCTGTTGTCCCCAGTTCTGGTCTCATCTCTGTAAACAGTCCCTTCATTAAACTTCTTCATTGAAATCTTTGAGGAAGCCATTGTTTTCTGCTAGGAAGTGACCAATAAAATAACCTTTGCCTGTTTTTACATTGTAATCTTTACTACCTTATTGATTTTTAGGAGCTCTTTATATATTGTGGATATTTTACTTCTTGGATGATATAGATGTTACAAATATTTTCTTCCAATCTATAATTTGTCTTTTAAGGTTGTCTTTGTATTTCATCACCATACGTAAGATTTTTTTCTTTTTTTCCCCTAGGTTTAGCCTAATAGCTGCAACACTAAACCTGAGTTAAAAACACACCCTCACTCCCAGATGTGACTCGAATACTTCTTTATATATCATTCTTAACTATTTTCCTATGGCCAGGTTAGATTTCTCCTGGAGTTAATATAACCTTCATTACATAAGGCCAATTTAGCACCAAAATTCTCCCAGTCTTCTATTCATAGGTTCCTTAGAAAGAGTTCACAGATTGCTGTAGGCCTTTTAACCATCTATAACTCCTCTCTCTTTAGTTGTCCACTGGCATAGTTAGGAAAGATATAACTTCCCTGAAAGACTGTAAATTCCAGAAAGACAGGAATTGTGTCTCTGTTTTACCACTGCATCCCCAGCTTCTAATGACCAGTGTTTATCACAATAAATATTTGTTGGATGAATGAATGAATGAATGACAAAGGAGAAGGAATAGCATTTTATCTCTGGTTTCCTGCTCCTGAATTCTGTACCATCATGTGATATATCCGTGACACACCAATGTGACTGATGCTGGGCCAAGTAGTCTTCCTTAGGAATAAAGCTTTTTCACTTCTTCTATCCTACAAAATACCCCATAAATAGCATGTATGGTCCCTAAGAACCTTTAGAAATGCAATGCAGGGTAAGAGCACACAGAAGGGAGTATTCAGACTTCACAAGCAGGTAATTTATTTACCCTGGGGCAAGAATCTTGGTACAGTTGTGGGGTTTTTTCTTTCCCTTTCTTCATTGTAAAACTATAAAGGCAGCTCTCCTTTGGGTTGGGTATATGTGGGGATTGGGGCAGATACCTTAAGATAGAAAGCAGGAATGCTGTAAGTTAGAAAAGGGGGTATTAATCAAATTTTCGTTGATCTTTTTCATGGGAGAGGGCTAAGATGAGGGGCAAGGGAGCCATGACCTGAAAGGTTCAGGTGCAGTGCACTGGGAAAGCAACTACTATAAGAAGCATCCATGCATCGGAAGCTGTGCAGGCCTTGGCCATAGCTGGGCTGTCCGTCTCATCATATGAGTAGAGCCATTCATTTATGTACTGATGTTCCAATCATTTAGGACATATCCATGAACAAAATAAGGAATTTACATTTTAGCTTTCATCCTTTCTGTGCACATAAGCCCTACCTATCCACTCTCTAGATATGGCCTATGTGGGAATGTGATCCTACAGAAAAAGTCTTCAAATTATTTGTCCAGCTGTGGGGCCAACCCTTAATACACCCTGGACATTCATAATTCTGAAGGGGACTATGTCTAACTCCTAGCAGAGTAGGGAAGGAAGGATGCCCATGAGCAGTCTGCTTAGGCATTCCCAGCTGGGGAGGAAGGGATATGAACATTCCTATTACATGTTGTTTCATTCTTATCAAGTAATTCAAAGTAAAATACCATTTATTTTAGTAGAATCTTCCATTACCTCCTCTCCTCAGATCACAGGCAGAATGTCAAACACCTACATTTGGTTTTTTTCTCTTGCTGCCCACATTAACCACATTTAATAAAAATTCCCGAACATTCTTCCAATGTAGTTGGAGCTAGTTAATGATTTCTGTATCACAAAAGAGCTGAGAGGATGGCCTTTCTCAGAAACCACTCTGACTGACTTCTCCATTGAACATCCAGCTGTTCTGTAGACCCAACTCATGGCCAGTCTGGTGGTCTGTGTTCAAAGGGCCCAAACCCTCTTCTGAACATACTGGTGTCTGGGGTCCACTAATCTTCTCAGTGCCCTCTCCTCCTGCCCTAAAATTCTAGGCTGTTACTCAGAACCTTATTTTTCCTGACCTAAACTCTAATAATATTCTTCCCTGAGAAACTCAAATACATCTCATCAAAAATTGTTTGAGATTATACATCTACTGTTCTCTGCCCAAGAAAGATTTTGGTGGGGGTTTCAGCATGAAGACCTTTTGTCCTTTGAGAGAATTTCTTTCTGTTCAACAGGTTTTTGTTTTAAACATTAACTAGGCAACTTGCTGGTCTTGGGCTTTAAAGGCAGGGCTAAGCCAGGGGAACAAGTGGGAGTGCTGGTTTCTGACGTTGGAGAGAGGCCAGGCAGGTCTGCGCCAGTCATTTTCCTGTTACTGCTGTAAAGACCGCCCCCTCATTTCTCTTTTAAATGATTCTCAGGAGGTCTGGGGATCCATCTCGACTAGGTCCATCAGAGGGCTGAGACAGGAGATACCAATCTTTCTATTGGAGAAAAAAATCAACAAGACAAAAGCTTACTTCGCCCCAAATCATTGCCAAAATGGTACTTTTCAGCCCTAGCCTCTTGTGGAAAGGGCGGGGAGGGGCATGGGATGTGGTAACTCAGAGGCAGCTGATGGGGAAGAAGGAAGGAGTTTCAACAGCTGCCACTCAACCAGAACTCCGGGTTTTATCTGTAATTTGAGTTTCCACTGGACAACCACATACATTGGAATGCAGTGGCAAATGGGGTGTGTCTGGCCCTTACCTATGTGCTCATCAGGACTTTAGCTTCTGACAATTCTCCCCCAAGTATGTCAACATTTCTGAGATGCCTCAGGGCGGCTTTTATTTATTTGTTTGTTTATTCACAAATAAGTGCTCCAGATACCAAAGACCTCTGCCAGGTACTGCTGACAATTCCTTGAGAACTACAGTAAGAAACGGGTGCCATACTGCCTTGGGTACAATATAATTTAATACCTCTGACTGAACCATTCTCCAAACTTAATTTTTGTTCATCATACATACATTAAATATTAATAAAATTAGGAAGATAGAAATGCCGCTTATTTATATGTGTGTGACAAGTCTCCCAGATGGAGTCAGTGATATGTGAAACTATCATTCTGTTACTGAAAGAAAAAGTATAATTCAGAACAGTGGAAGCTAATCTGACATTATGAATAAAGCAGACTTTTCATTGCAATTAGAAAATGTAGGGGCACCTGGGTGGCTCAGCTGGTTAAGCACCCAACTCTTGATTTTGGTTCAGGTCATGATCTCAGGGTTGTGAGATCAAGCTCCGCATCAGGTTCCACGCTCAGTGTGGAGTCTGCTTGGGATTCTCTCTCTCCCTCTGCCCCTCCCCACTGCACGCACACTCTCACTCTCTCTCTCTCTCTCTCTAAAATAAATAAATAAATAAGTTTTTTTTTTTTTAAGATTTTATTTATTTGACAGAGAGAGACACAGTGAGAGAGGGAACACAAGCAGGAGGAGTGGGAGAGGGAGAAGCAGGCTTCCCGCGGAGGAGGGAGCCCGATGTGGGGCTCCATCCCAGGACCCCGGGATCATGACCTGAGCTGAAGGCAGACGCTTAAAGACTGAGCCACCCAGGCGCCCCATAAATAAGATATTTATAAAGAAAAAAGGAAAATGTAGTCACTTGCACTTTCCCTCCTGTTTAGATCTCTGCCTGCTTTTGTACCCTTAGACATTTTTTCTACTGGAGTGAACTTATTTCTCCATTTTTATATGCAAGTACATTTAATTCTATAAAATCTGTGACTCTCAAATTTTATGGGTTATGAGGATGATTAACATTTTCTTCACTTAGCTCCATGCTATAATAGCATAAGCCTTTAACTTGAAGGAAGTCAGCCTAGAGTACTCTGAAAACAGACACTTGGTTCCTCAACCCTTCTTGCCCCCACCCCAACCCCAAGCAAACCCTCTTCAGTTGGTTAGACCAGAGGTCTGAAAATGGGAGTAAATAAAGATCTTCTAGGTATATGGACATAGAAAGTTCTAGGGAAACCATTTCCAGATCTTTGGCTTCTACATACACTCTCTGCTAAATCTCAACTCTTCTTACTACCTCAATCCAGTTCTCCTCTTCTACTACTTTCAGAGCCCTATTTCTTGCACTCAACAAAAAGACATTATGTCTTTAATTCCACCTGATTCTTCCTGGGGCAAGTTTTCCTCAGGTGCAAAAAAAAAAAAAAATACCTCAAGGGTGACCAAAAAAAGGGGTCATTTGAAACGTTAGATGTCTGCAAAACCTGCTTCAGTCAAGGCTCCATGAAATTGCCATAGAGCTGCCTCTCTTTCTCTTCATGATATATTTCTGTTAGTGCAAGGTATGGCATTAGAAATGGGCACTTGGGCCAATATGCAGATGAGTTGAATTTAGATATAGAATAGACTGATGATGCCAATTTTAACTTAATTAATTTAATTAATTTAATTAATTAATTAATCCCTCTCTGATCCCCTATTATCAAAAAATACACTGCTCCTAATGGAGAATTTGTGACACTAAAGACTAACAGTAGTATGAAACTATCTTGCAATCTCTTCTTTTCAAACGTCCAGATTTGAAAAATAAAACTATAAATTTTTTGTTGATGAAAACTGAAGGCATTGGCAAAAATGTAAATGACTTTAAATTTTCAAGTAGTGATCAAAGTTGACTTTGGTTAACCTATTACAAATTAGCCACTGTTCATTGCAAAATATGGAAAGTGTTACATTGTTGAAAAAGTTATAATTTCTTGGTACACTCGTGATAGCTACAAAGTTGATGGATCTGTTTTTTTTTTTTTTAAGATTTTATTTACTTATTTGAGAGAGAGAAAGAGGACACAAGCAGGGGAGAAGGGCAAAGGGAGAGGGAGAAGCAGGTTCCCTGCTGAGCAGGGAGCCCAATGTGGGGCTCAATCCCAGCACCCTCAGATCATGACCTGAGCCAAAGGCAGACACTTAACCAACTGAGCCACCCAGGTGCCCCCAAATTTATGGAACTGTTGATAGCTAGATGCCAAGTGCATCGTTCATTAGTTTAATGATTCACTCACTTATTTATTCGTCCAAAAAATATAACAACCTACTATGTCCAAAGTGCTACTCAGGGTAGTTAGGATACAGTAGTAATAAAATAAAGATTTCTGCCCTGGAGCTTATATTCTAGCAGGGAAAAGTACAGAGGATAAATTAGTTATCTAAGTAACAAATTGCTCCCAAAATTTAGTGCCTTAAAAGAACACATTTTTTATCTCACAGTTTCTGTGGGTCAGGAATCCAGGCACAACTTAGTTGGACCCTCTGCTTCACAGTCTGCCATGAGGCTGTAATCAAAGAGTCAGAACAGGATCTATGGTCTCATCTGAAGGCTTGACCAGAGAAGGATCCAATTTTGAGATCCCTCAGCAGTTGTTGGCAGCACTCAGTTCCTTGCAGGTTGTCAGATTGCGATCTTCAGTTACTATCTGGCTGCTGACAGAGGCCCCTCAGTGGCTTGCCCCACACCCCTTCCCAAGGAGCAGCTTCCTTCATCAAAGTGCAAGTCAAGAAGGCAATCAAGAAAGTCTGCTAGCAAGAAAGAAGTCAAAATTGTATATAATCCTATCATGCAAGTGACATTTCCTCAACTTTGCCAAAGTTTGTTAGAAACAAGTTACTCAAAGGAAAGGGATGACCCAAGACCCTGAATACCTAGAGGTGAGGCTCGCGGGGGCCATTTAAGAGGCTGCCTGCCACAGGGTAAAAAGGGGAATTGGGCATGCTAAGCCAAGGAATATGAGTAGTAATTTTTAATAGCACTCTCAGAGTAGGCCTCATTGAAGTGATAAGTGAACAAAGGCTTGAAGGAGGTGAATGGGTCAGCCATATGAATATTTGTGAAAACCAGTTCAGACAGAGGAAGTAGTGAGAATGAAGACCCCCCCCCCCAATGGGAGGGTATGTCAGTGTGATGAGGATAGAAGGCAAAAAAGAAAAGTAGTAGGGGATGAGGTCAGGGGTTTGGGGATAAGGGGAGGAATCATGTAGGATCTTGTGGGCTATTATAAAGATAATGACTTTTATTCTGGGTGAAAGGGCACCATTGCAGGGCATTAGGCCAAGGATGTATGTTTTTAAATGATCCCTTGGGCTTCCATGTTGAGAATAAACTATAGAAGGGTACAGACAGAAGCAGGGAGAATTGTTAGGAGACTACCACAATAATTTAGACAAAAAAAAAAAAAAAAGGATAGTGTCTCAGAACAGGACAGATTGTGCAGGTTGAGAGAAAAGACCAGAATCTGGATATATTTTGAAGGCCATCCTATAGGATTTCCTGATAATTTGGATTTGGAGTGAAGATGAAACAGGATTCAGGGATGACTCCTAGGATGGATTTTGGCCCAAGCAACTAGAAGGATGGAGTTGCTGTCAACAGAGATCAGGAAGCCTGAAGATGAAAAATGAGTTTAGAATTGAAAATTAGTTCAGTTTTAGAGATCTCAAGTTTCTGATATCTGTTGGAAATGGGGAGGGAGATATTCAGTAGGCGGGTGAACACATGGTTCAGGAATTCAAGAAATAGCATTCCTACATTAAACTGATTCTCTATTCAGATATCCTGATACTTCACTGAAAAGCCATCCAGCAGATTGTGGTGAAAATTGCAGTAGATAAAATATTTGCCTTACAGATTGGTAAACCCAGGGACAGTTCCAGCCATTTCCAATTAATAATAAACATCCACCATTACAATAAAAGAAACAATATTGTATTTAACAATACTATTAAATGTTACAGCACACAAAGACTTTTCTAAGTTCATAACTGAAGGTGTGATTTTCAAATTTCCCTACTTTGATTTGTGTTGATTTGGCCTTTCTTTGGAGAGAATGAATAAGAATATGTATGGAGCTGCTGCAATACCCAAGCACAGGGGCTTCATTGCTCAGATCTATGCTTTAAACCTTAGTTAAACCCTGTTTTATTCATGAACAAGCTTGACTTGCCAAATGGTTGAATCTGAATTGTCTTAGAACATTGGATGTTGCCTTTAAGATAGCAAATGTTATGAAGTTAGGGGCACTGAATTCCATCATTTTGAGATGTTTGAGATAATACCAACTTGAGCTATTTGAGATCATTTATTGCTGTGTTCAGAAATAAAATGGGTGTCCCAGAAAGGCATATTAACATGTTTATTTATATTGAAAAAATAAAGACAGATAAATGACTTTGAGTAAGTTTATCTTAGCTGATTGGTTTGACTAGGAAGACTAGTTTTGCCAATTAGGTTATAATGGCAGAGACTCCCAAAACTTGAATGAATTACATCCATGGCTCCAATTGTTTTTATGGTTCCAAATTTTTCATGAATATGTATTCAAAGCACATGATAAGATTTTCGAAGAGTTTTTCATCGTATTGACAAGTGTGTATTAAAGTTAACAATATTTAGATTTTTTCCAACACTTTGACTGTATTATATGACATCAGGGTGCCCCCATGTGAAACAGTAACTGCTATAATTAACAGTCATTCAATGAGCCATGATAATGCCTTCTTGGTAGTGTTCCCAGAAATTAAAAACATAAATATGTCAGGGTCTGTAAAGGATCTGGGATTTTACCCTACTTAAAAGTTAATGAACTACTCTATGAGAGTTTCATGGAGGCAGACAAAAGACATGAAACTTGTGGGTCAGAGGCTATGATCTTTGTTACTCTCAGCACAGCAAGAAGCATGAGCTTGGTTGGTTTGCACTGGTTTCCTGTGTCCTCCAAGTCTCATGGAGGAAATGCAAGTCAATGGATGGACTTAGGTGCATGCTGTGTACACATGTGTGTGGGTTTGTATCACACTGAGCCTGGGGGATTTAACACTTCTATAGCAAGCAGAAGCAAGCCTGCTCTTTATCTAGGGAGAGATGTTACTTTATCTCAAGGTTGCTCACTGCCTTCAGAAATGTCCCAGATAAAAAGCAGCCAGTCTTGCATTCTTGGCAGACTCAGCAAGAATGTGCAGGGACACTCAGGGGCCATGCGGACTGCCTCTCCCAAAAGAGTATTTTCATAACTGGGCAACAGGTTCTTTTGCAACTTCGGTAGGTCCCATTTCTTAGCTTTCAACAAAATTGAAGGAGAACCTCAGCAAGTTGTGAGTGATGGACCATTAATAATAATTTTTATAATAGAATACTACATAATATCTGGCATGAAAATCAAGGGTGGATCAAAGAATTTTGAGAAATTGCCATCATAAAATTCCTTCCCCTCCCATTTTCTTAGTTTTGCAAACGAGTATTGCAGTATTCATATCTAAAAGTGGAAAAAAAAGAAGGGAGTCAATGCCAAACCTCCCCCCCTAAGAAGTAGTAATATCTGTCATGGATGTACGAACACATGGAAAAGTTTGGAAAGTTTTTAAAGCCCTATCAGTTTCATGAGATATATTTCCAATAAATTTTAATTTTTATGTTTAGTGATTATTATTTGAAACGTATTTATGCTATTTGAGGAACTAAATACTAGTAATAATTGTAATGATAATCCAGAGAAAAACATTTAATATTCTGTAGTCACAGGAAATAAAACAATTTTTATTTTAATTTTTAATTAAAAGGTTTTCATCTTAAATTTAATTCCAAGCTTTGTACATACATTTGTAGCAAAATCTGATAGATAAATAAATGTACCTTCAAACATAATGCACTACATTAGGATAAAATGTGTTGTAAGAAATAAAACAGAGTAACACAGGTTTCAGGCAAAGAGAATGAATATTACAAAGCTTGAACTGCTTAAAAGAGCTTGCTTTTGTATTCTTTTAACAAAAGATGATGAGTGTCAAATAGCTATGGCTTAGGTTCCACTGGATACATTTAAAATAATGATATACTATTTGAACTTAAAATGTAAATATTTATAGGGGCGCCTGGGTGGCTCAGATGGGTTAAGCGTCCGCCTTCAGCTCAGGTCATGATCCCAGGGTCCTGGGATCGAGCCCCACATCAGGCTCCTGGCTCAGCGTGGAGCCCACTTCTCCCTCTCCCTCTGCCTCTCCCCCTGCTCATGCTCTCTCTCTCTGTATCTCTGTGTCTGAAATGAATAAATAAAATCTTTAAAAAAAAATAAAAAAATGTAAATATTTATAATAGACCAGAAATTGAGTCTTTTAAATAATTATAATTTAACACCCCAAATGTAAATTTTAAAATGTGTTTGAGAATATGTCTTTTTCCAAAATTGTTTTAACTGGTGCATGGACAAAAAAGACATAGTTTACATTTTTTAAAATAATAATCTAAATGCAGAAAGCCAAGACAATGTGAAAGACAAAGAAGATAACTCTGCCATAGAGAGTTTAACATCTCTTTGGGTAAACACTTATGTGAGGATTAAATAAGAAAAAGTGTGGGAAGACATGGAGCTGTCCCCAAGGCCAGGGGACTGATAAAACTTAGTTTCCTTCACATATAACTAAAAAAAAAATTTTTTTCTGCATTGAAATCACACGCTATAAAATGGGGGTGGAAATCACATGTCTGGTAATCAACTTTCATTTAACATCTCTTCGTAAGCTAAAGAGAGTTAAATCACCTTTCTAGTTTCTTTTAAGTTCTGGACAAGCCTCAAATATTAAATTTATAAAGAACAGGAAAAGGAGAGAGAAAGGAGGAAGGAAAGGAGGGAAGGAAGGAAGGAAGGAAGGAAGGAAGGAAGGAAGGAAGGAAGGAAGGAAGGAAGGAAGGAAGGAAGGAAGGAAATGAACAAAGAAACAAAGAGAAAGCTTTTAAACACTACATGCACTGTCTTCCCAAACCAAGCAACAGGGATAAACCTTAGTGTTGATTTAAGGGCACATCTAACCAAATGAATGTTCCATTGTTCCCACCTGTTTCCCAAACAGCTTCAACTGTTCTGCCTTTGACCTGCTTTGGCTCCATCCTATATGGAATCTGCACTCTTGGAATCCCCCACTCCTGAGTTCCTCCACCACAGAGTTGGTCCTAGCAGCAGCTGGGAAAACCTTCTGGGGAACAGCTGGTGTCCAAAGCCCCACACTTCTGCCATTACCCCGGGTAAAGAGTAGTTGTCTGCAGTATAAGGATTTTGGGGACACATTTCATTAAAAGAATACTTCACATTTATGTAGTATTATTTCACTGACAGATAACTCTCATAAGCATTTATTGGTCTCACTTGAACAAACCTGGCAGATGGTAACATTATGAATCAGGAGCCCAAGTTCTGGGCCTTGGGCCTTGGTTCTAATCCTGGGTTCTCACCCTAGCACTAGACGCTTACTCCATGAACAACAGGGAGGGGGGTAAAAATCACTCTAAGACTCAGGACTTTATTTCCTTAGTACAAAAGGAGAAGACTATACTAGATGATCTCCTCTTAAAATAAACATTTATGGACAAATGCCTCAAAGCATCTCCCCAACCCCGGCCCCATCGATTCCCTCCACCACTGAATGAAATTCAAATTGGCCCCTCACCTTTATCACACTGCTTACTGTTTACCCACTCCAATATGACTAAAGCCAACCAACCAAGAACCACTTCGGGATATCTCATAGCAAATAAGCTACTTCATTTAATCCTCCCAACAAACCTAACGAGGGAAGTGGTTCGGATATTATTACATCTAGTTTTTAGATTAAGAAATTGAGGTGAGAATCGGGGATTTCTAGCCATAACACAGAAAGCAGCAAAGTCCTACCTTCTAGTTTTGAGGAAATCAAACCATCTTGGAAATGAAAAAGTTAACAGAACTTTACTGCTAACACTACCTTCATGGGCATCCAGCCTCCTCCATGCTGACAACTGTCAACTGTTCGGTGGAAAACAGAATAATCAACCGGGGCACCTCACACGTTATTTGATCTCTGATCCATGCAAGCCAGTTCATGGGGCCGTAAATGCCTCTCTGTCAAACTTGACATTTTGAGCACATTTTCAAATTGCTAATTCCTTCAGGAGTGGCGTCTAAATTGAAAGTTTCACCTCCAAGTGGTTTTGCCCTGTGTGTGCCCTGCACATCCTTGTTGATTTGTTTCTCCTGTATCGGGGTGGGTCTCTCTTCGACAACTGGGGGACACATTTAGCCAAGCAGCTGCCCATTGGCATCTAAAGCTTGCGATATGGAGTTCTGGCAGTATCTCAAAGGATTTATTATTATCATCCCATGATTTCATTATTATTATTATCATCCTTATGAAATTCGGTAGCTGAGCCCACTACAAGGCATGAGACCCATGTTTAACATGGAACACTCTGTTTTCTGCCTTCTCCCCACAGTTGTGGGGTTCCCCCTCACTTCTGCTCACTGGTGGACGGCTCTAAGAGGAGGGCCCTGCCGTCATAAACAGGTCAGGCTGAGGAGTGCCTCCACCACCACTGCCCTGGCCCAGTGTCACCTGGAGGTGGGGGTCGGGGAGGGGGACTCTTCAAGGGCTCTTTACCAAACAGGAGGCAATGAGAATGCGATACAAAGAGCACTGACCTGGGGTCAGGTGCTCATTCTGTGATAGAGAGCCAGTTTCTGCTAACGGAGCCTTGGTTTCCTCATGTATTAAATGAGGTAACTAAGTGAGATGATCTTGAAGATTAATCTTGAATACAATCTTGCTCAGACCAGCTCTAATTTTACCCTGTTCCTGGCTTCTGGAGATTTCCACAGGGAAGAGCGTCTCATTAGGAAAGATCTGAGGAAAAGATCCACCCCACCTTTCAATTCAGCCTCTACTTCATTCATCAATTTGCCTGGTTAAAAACCAACCTGGTTTACCGGAGACTTTAAGGAAACAAAGTAGCTCTTTGTCAGAGAAATCAGAATTCCTAAAATGTGCTAAGATTTAAAAGGGGGGGGGGGGGGGGTGGATTGACTAGGAGTTTGAGGACTTGGGTTTCATCCCAGTTTTTTCAATAATTAGCCACTTAGCCCTCAGCAAATCCCCTAACTGCTCTGTACTTCTGACCTCAAACAGTCTTTGAGGCTCACAAAAATGTGACTTAAAAATGTAAAGGATAGGGTCACCTGGGTGGCTCAGTTGGTTAAGCATCTGCCTTCAGCTCAGGTCATGATCCCAGGGTGCTGGGATAGAGCCCCACATTGGGCTCCCTGCTCAATGGGGAGTCTGCTTGCCCCTCTGCCCCTCACCTTGCTCGTGCTCTCTCTTTCTTGATCTCTCTCTCTCTCTCTCAAAGAAATAAATAAATAAAACTTAAAAAAAAAAGAAAGAAAATGAATACTATAACTCCATATACAGGTAAGCCATTAAATTAAGATCACTTCCCTCCTTGACCCTAGATAAATCTCAGAAGAACTACAAGAGTGATAAAACATTAAAAAGATGTTTGTCTTCCTATCAACGGGGTGGCTGGTGGGTTTATATTTTGTTGTGGGAATTTTAGCAAACCTCTTTATGTGGTTTACTTAACAAACATTTATTAGGAGCCCACTGTGTGCCTTATACTAAAGACAAGGGAAGAAATTAAAAGGAATATAAACCTGACTTCCAGGAGTTTATAGTCCTGTGAATTCAAGACTTAAACACACGGGTGCCTGGGTGGCTCAGTTGGTTAAGTGACTGCCTTCGGCTCAGATCATGATCCCGGAGTCCTGGGACAACGTCCCACATCGGGCTCCCTGCTAAGCGGGGAGTCTGCTTCTCCCTCTGACCCTACCCACTCTTGTGCTCTGTCTCTCTCAAACAAATAAAATAAAAATCTTTAAAAAAAAAAAAAAAGACTTACACAAAACTGTAAAACAAATTTTAAAACAGTATAATGGTGAGGCGCCTGGGTGGCTCAATCAGTTAAGCATCTGCCTTCAGCTCAGGTGGTGATCCCAGGGTCCTGGGATTGAGTCCCCCTGTTGGGCTCCCTGCTCAGCAGGGAGTTTGTTTCTACCTCTCCCTCTGCCCCTCCCCCTAACTCGTGAGCTCACTCTCTCTCTCTCAAATAAATAACTAAAATCTTTAAAAAATAAAATAAAAATAAACAAACAAAGCAGTATAATGGTAAAGTGTATATAGACCTAAAACAAATACTTAACCCAGCCATGTTGGGACTGAGCCTTCCACAAGAGGAAAGATGCTGTTGACTAGCATTTGGGACCAGCTACATGAATAAGACAGAACTGGCGATAGATTGAACGAGCGGGATGAGCAGTTTTAACAGCAGACCTTCATAACGAATGCCAAAATTAAATAAGAAAGAGAATTTTAATATTGGGGTTGGAGAGAAATGTTTATTTCTCTCTAAATTCAATAGCAACTGATTTCAGACCGTGGCTTTCCAGGTGATGATTATCAAAGAATCCAAATTTGTATTTATTTAACTTGTAGAAACCATACCAACATAGCATTACTCTTTTTAAATTAGGTTACCTATAAATGTGTGGTCTAAAAGATTCTTTAAAAAAAAAAAAACTGATTATTTCCTACTACAAGTGTATTTTCTCAAAATGGCTGCTTTGTGCCCAAGGCCTTCCCCAGGGTGACCCCTCTACAAAGCACTGGGTCCAGCCACAGGTTAATTAGTATTTCTGGAACACTGGACATTCCAGCTTCCATGCCTTTGCTCTCGCTATTCCCCCATCTAGAAAAGGCCTTCCCTCACCCCTCCAGGTATGCAAGGCCTCCCCATCTTCAGGTGACCACTGAAACCCAGTGTCTTCCATTAAGCTGTCACTCCCTGGTTCACCACTTAACAATTTCTGCTTCTGAATGCTAATCATACTTATTTTCTGTACTATAACTTTGCAATCATCATATTCTCTTTTTTTGGCATATTTTTCTACATATAGGTTCTAGTTCTAAAAGAACCTGTTTAAGCCTCTCAAGGAAAGGAACATGGACACATCTTTGCGTTTCCAGTGTTCAGCATGATACACCAAGATTGGCAGACACTCACTAAATATATGCTATTGAATCTAGTCAAGCCCCAAACTAGCTGTATTTTCTATAACTTCACTGCAGCCACCCTCCCATCTGAAAAATGGCCAAAACAAGTTACAGGCAAACCGAAATGACTATATCTGAAGTGGTATCTATTGCCATAGCCTAAAAGAAACCCAGTATAAAAGATGGGGATTCATTCACTTGAAAAAAAAATTAACGTCCTCACTCTTTAAAATAATACATGCCTCATTTCATTAATATAGATTTGCCTATCTGAAAAGGGATTTGGCGAAGGACATTTCTCCTTGCCATGGGACAGCTGAAGAGGTGTAATTTAACAGCTTTCAGAGGCCCGTCACTGTGGTGATTGAGGTGGACAGAAGGCATGGACATGACCAAGGCCCTTAAAAGACACAAACAGGTGGAGAGTGCGCTGGGGGTGGGCAGAGCGCTGGGGAGTACAAAAGGAGGGGGCCCGCTTGGAGAGCGGAGACGAGAGAGGGCAGAGGGTGAGGCGTAGGGATCGGGAGGGCGGAGGGGCACAAGGTGGAGGTCACAGCTAAGCAGGACACGACAGGGCTAAAGCAACAACAGAGGACAGACCTAAGAGAAAGACAGACGACTGGACAGAGCACAGGGGAGAGACGCCAGACCGTCGGGGCAGGGGGTATATACATACACAGGAAGACAAAGATGGCTCCTCCGTGGGTGACTAGAAGGATAGCGATTAAAAAGAGAAGAGTGAAAGGAAAGAAAACGGGGAAGAAGTGAGGAGACAAAATGAGGAAGAAGCACACAGGTACTAGTTAAATGCTTTGAAAAGCACCAGGCTGTCAGGCTGAGCTGAAGGAAGCTCCACAGCCATACCCAGGAGGGGACCATCAGTAAGACGGAGGCAGGCAATTTAAGTAGCTAGCTACTGAGGTAAAAATGAAAAAAAAAAAAAAAAAAAAGAAGATGGAAAAGGTGAGAAGCAAGAGAAGGAAAACCCAAAGGAGACACTGGCCCAGAAACCTTTTTAACTTTCTGTAAGAATCTTCAAGGCCCCAAACTAGGCCAAGATTCTGACTGACACTTCTGAGCTCACCAGCTGCTGTTTCCTTGAGAGAATTCTGACAGGAAGGCGTAGAAATGCAAGCCAACACTGCCAGCTCTGAAAAAGATAATAATAACAACCCAGGCTCTAAACACCTCAATGGGGCCAAAGCCTGCCAGGGAAGAAGGCCCACAGAGGAGGAGGGACCCGCCTGCAACTTTTCCCCAGGTATGTACCGAGCTGTTCCGGTGCTGCTTTCTCCTCTAATTGTCCTCTGGCTCTTCCTGCCTTGCCCATCTGTCTTGCTTGCTTTGTGAATTTTTGGGAAGCCCTGCAGGCGATCTGCTTCTGTCATCTGAAGCCGGCAGTGTCTATGCGAGCAGGTGAAGCTCCACATTCTGTTTATCACATGGGCGGGGAAGACCTCTGGAATCCAAGCCCATCAGGCAGAGCTAGGTGGAGGGGAAATAAACGAGAGAAATCACCCTGCCCACGTTTTCGGTGCGTCGGAATGATTTGTTGGCTCTGCTGACAGTGGACTTGTTTCTGTGTGGGGGGACTCGAAGCAAAGGCAGAGGGAAGGAGGGTGGGCATGGAGACAGAAGGACAGTGAAACACAGCTCAGCTCCAGGGGAGAGATCTGGCATAATCCGCCCTAGGAGCCGGTCAATTACCTAAGGAAGAGCTCGGGTTTGCAGAGCGATGTATGAAAATCTGACAGCACATGACCTTGAACTTTCGGCTTGTCTTTTCAGTGCCTTGGTAAAATACTTGAATGTATGTTGAAATTTCCTCCAAAGCAACTCAAAGGACTTTATTTCTAATGTGTGATTTATCTCAACTATTCCATCACTGAATGAGAGTGATTTCCTCAGATGACATCCCCATTAAAACAATGTGAAGTGTTAAATCTTTTTAAAAACTAAGAAACAAAATCCCTGAGCAATGTATTTCTTTGGAAAATTAGGACAAGGTCCCCTGGACCTTAAGCAATTTTTACTACTCACTCAATGTAATAGGTGCACTTTTTTAAGAAGAGTTTTTGGACCTAAAGAGCTTTATCATTATTCGGTATTATTACATTATGTTATGTTATATAATCATTACGATCCCTCTGCAAATATGATACGAGGTCCTGTGAGTGAGTGAACCCCCTGCTGGGCTGTCTTTCCCAAGAAAAACATTCGCTTTATTTTATACCCAGTCTTCACCATACTCCACTTAAGGTTTGTCGGTAAGATCTGGGAGCCAAAAAGACAGTAGTGTATACAAGGCCTCAGGCTGAAAACTCCTAGCGATTTAGTAATTTAGCAACTTTGTAACTTCACACAGGGGGGTTTCCCTCTCTTTGGAGGGTTGACCATCTGTCTACACCCTCATGGGTGAAAGCTCCTACAATCATACCCTTAAAGAGGACTTACACTTTCCTGGCCTTTGTGTGGCTTTACTCTTTTTCCTTACCTCCCCATTTTTAGGAAGCTCAGAACAAAATGGCCAATGCCTTGCCCTTGAATTGTTCAGCATCAGAAACATTGAACTAGACCAATGGTTCTCAAAGTATGGTCCCCAGACAAGCAGCATCAGAATCACCTGGGAACCTGTTAGGAATGCAGATTCTCAGATCCTCCTCCAGACCTCCTGAATCAGAAACTCGGGGGATGGGGCTGGGCATTCTGTGCTTGGGCAAGCCCTCCAGATGACCCTGACACACTAAGTCAGGAGGTCACAATGTTTTAAAGTGTTGTTTCCTTTAACACACAGAGGTCAGATCTCCTCACAGGCGTGACTCCAGTCCCCTATAGAGCTATTGTTTCTGAGGAGAACTTTCCACAAACCACCTCTCAGTGCTCTGTGTCCTTCGTCTTCAAAATAGGAGTATTTCTAATATAAGTGACTTTTGACGGCCCTGAGAACAGTACCCGCATGCAGTGAGTGTTCTCTATGGGAGGTGGTGGTGGTGGTGGTTTTATCTGGTCCCCCCTTCCTGTGCAAAAGGCCTTCACTGGGTGGTGTGGGAAATCAAAAAGGAAGTAGTCAGGATCCTGGCCCAAGGAGAGGAGATACGTGAATCAGAGGTACACAAGGAATGGGAACAGCAAAGTAAGATGGGATAGGTACCTGAGTACAGGTCCAAATGATAGGAACTAAGAAGAGAATGAGAGAGAACTGGGAGAAAACTTTGTGGAGGATGTGTCTTTTGAGCTGGGGCTAAAAGAGACAGAGATTTTAACTAGCGAAGATGGGCAAAGAGAAAAGAACATTCCAGGTGGGAGCTGAGCACAAGAAACACTGGAAAGATAAGATATTAGGGTGCTGGTGTGGACAAGAGTGTCCGCTCCCCTTTCTGTTACTAATGTGTTAGCCGTTCATGTTGTAGAGGGGCATCACCTTGTGTCTGGGTATAACCATTTGTCACCGTGTTTGCAGAAATTCTTCCTTTAATCCAAATGATATAATTTGCCTTAGATGGTTGTAAAACAAGTCCTACCCAGAATTAACAATTTTATTACTTAAGCATCCATCCATCTCTCTCTCTCTCTCGCTCTCTCTCGTATATTATTAGGTCAATGTTTCTCAAAGTCCTCTGCCCACTGGCAACAGAATAAATTGGAAGTGGTTGCAAAAATGCAGATCCCTGGGCCCTGGCCCAGATGGCTTATTTCGGTATGTTTGAGAGTGAGGCAGAAGAATCTGCATTTTAACAAGCTCCCCTGTGATCCCAATGTTCACTCAAGTTTGAAAGCGATGCTTCTGGAGCTCTTTTTTGCCAAATTTGCTGAGCATCACCTGGGAGTGCTTGTTAAAAATAAGGACACCTAGCCCCTCCCCATGGAGAGCCCAAGTCCATGGTTGTAGAGTGAGGCGGGTGGGGGGGGGGAAGGGGTTTTAATAAGTGCCTCCGTGGCACTAAGGACCAGGCAAAGTTGGAAAAGACCGCGTGTTAGAATGAATGCGTGCTTTGGGTGAGAGAGGAACTCCAAGTCGTAGGTCAGCCATTTACCAGCTGTGTGATTTGGGTGAGCTTCTTAACTACTCTGTGCTCCCAGATTACTTAACCTGCGGGAGACAGTCTTATCCTGTCTAATAAAATGTGCTTCACAAAATTGTAAATAAGTAACTGCCTTTAGTATAACATTGGCTCCCACTCTACCCCTTTTTCCACCTCGCCTGAAGTCCCAGCTCGGGCTCTCCAGCTCTGCTGAGCAGCAGGGCAAGGACACAGTGATGGCGAAATGCCACCGGGACTCACCTCTGCAGAGAAAGGAGGCAGGATGCCTGCAGGGAGAGGAGATGGGCTCCTGCAGCTAGCCTTGCTCTTGGCTGTCCTGGGAAGTTAAAATGGGACTCATGCCCATGATTGAATCAACATTCAGAACTGGCCAGTGTTCTAAAAATAGCTAGACATTCTGGCTGAGCCTCAGGAAAAATAAGGTCCTATCCCGACATACTACCCCATGCTTGCCTTAAAAGGAGGGGCCTCGGCTTTATTTCCTGCCTCGTCAGCCAGATGATGGTAAGCCCCAAATAATTTGGCTTGTACCTTGGTGAACTCCAGAATAGCGTCTGTTTCATGGTTAGCTACCAAGAACAGCAGTAGCAATACCAGTGCCTAAGGTCACGAGTGCTCAGATTGGGAGGCAGACACATCAGTGCAGACCACTCCTCTTGCAGACCCTAGCAGGGTCCTAATCCCCATAAAAGCATGCATGGCTGGTTATATTTTAAGAAAAAAAGAAACGGTTATTGATTATTTAAAACTTGCAAGCCTGACTGTGGGGCAGAGAAGGGATAGGGAAAGCTAAGTTGCCCATATTAGATATTCAGAGAGTGAGACACAGGTGATTTTTCTGCAGAAAGTCCTGTTTCCCTTCCCTCGTCCAGCAAAGGGCTGACTGACTAAGGAACTGTCGTCAGAGGGCCAAGTCCTTGTGGCCAATAAGAGAACAGTCTGAGCATGTCACTATACTTTTCTTCTCATAAACATCCTGAAAATGAGACTGGTGCCCGGGATATTCAGAACCTATAATGATTGTTATCAGAAATGACACTGATGAATCCTCCTTTTTAACAAATCCTTTTCAGACATTTGAGAATATCAAAAATTTTTTTTAAAAAACAGGCAAACCAGAATTGCAGGGAGCAATATTTGTTATAATATTTAAGCTTTCTCAAGTATCTTAGAACTACCCCTTTCCTAATAACAATTATTATGTTAATGAAACTCTTGAAGGTCGAGCAAATGAAGGGACTTTCATGCAGTGAGTAGTTTTGGTTGCTGTCTTCGTAGTAAGCCTATATTAAATACTAGTAATCCTAGTAAGGGACCATTTATTAGACTTTTAAATACAGCGTTCACAGCACCTTACATCAATCTATCTCATTGAAGTCTCCTAGTGAGGAAGCATTATTATTCTGACGTTACAGATAAGGAGAGTGAGGCTCAAAGAGGCTAAGTAGTTCGCTCAAGGTCACAGAGCCAGAAGACACAGACGCACAGATGCCCACACCATGGTCTTCCTCCCTGCAGCCCTCTGCTTCCAATAAAGATGATATCATGTTACTTACATTAGCTAGTTACACTGTGTTCTCCCTCTCCTAACCCGTCCTGGATTTGTCCCAAATCCAAGAGTCCTTCTGCTGACCACTAATGGGAAATCCCCATCCTCACTTCTCTGTAAAGCTGTGGCTGAGTCATTTATGTTCAAATGCTGCCCTGCTCAGTGAAAGAAGTAGGAAAAACAAAACAAAACAAAACAAATAAAACTGTGATTGCAGCTTATGCTTTTGATGATGCTTTTATTGTTACTTAAGTTCTAGAAGCTTGAAAATGATGCTTGCTTCCCAGGAACTAGGGAAAGGACCATTTACTAATTTAAGGCTTTGAACAATTATCTGATTACAGGGCAGAGAGGGAGAAATAAATCTTGTTTTCAATAACACGTTGAGTGACATTTTCTATTGTCATCAGTCTGTTCTCCTGAGAAACTCAAGACCCTCCCATGTGTTATCTCATTAATCTTCAACCCATCCTGTGGTGGGCGGATGAGGTTACACAGCTATTTGCAGATAACTGGCGTGGGGTCTGGTACAGGGATGAGGGACAGAAAGGTCACCAATATCACCCAGCACACAAGTGGCCAGGTGACACATCATCCCTCCCCATCCTTCCTATTAACACTACCTACCAAAGTCAGAAGATTTAGGCAGGTAGGACACTAAATAAATAATGTCAAAAAACCTACATCCAATCGCCATATCAATGTCCTTTGCCCTGTGATGTATGAAAATCTGACAGCACATGACCTTGAACTTTTGGCTTGTCTTTTCAGTGCCTTGGTAAAATACTTTGAATGTATGTTGAAATTTCCTCCAAAGCAACTCAAAGGACTTTATTTAAACATATCTTTATATTCCCCATCCTAGATTTTTTTACTTCCAATCATGCCTAGTCTGAAACATTTTAATTCTGTTGCAGTTTTGTGTTTCGTTTTGTCTTTCCAGCCTACTTTTGCTCCATTTTCGAATCCGCTCCATGCAGTTCTTTCCTTGCATGTTAAGTCAGATGATCAGGGAACGTGTCATGAGGGTTCAGACAATACATTCCAGTTTCAAACTTCCCCTTCAGGTTCAAAATTCTTTGTGCGTTCTCCGTTGAAAGAATTTAGTTTCCTGGACTCAAGAGCAACCGAGTAATTGGTTATTAAAAGCTTTTTGTTATTATTTTTTTCCTGTAGATTTTGAAGTGAGCTTTTAGGTAACCATTTGACCAGTATAAGGTCGGGCTTGATAAAGACCAAGAAATTCACACCCCAGTGAATTTAGCACTGGGTTAGCACTATCTTGGTTATCTCACGTCGTTTCTCTAGAAATCTATTTCTTTTATCATCTTACCCGAATTAATCACCTTCTGGATCTCAGCTTACTTACGAATGGCAAGTCTTTTATTTTTTTTTATTTTATTTTAGTATGCCATGTTAATCACCATACATCACATCATTAGTTTTTGATGTAGTGTTCCATGATTCCTTGTTGGCGTATAACACCCAGTGCTTGAATGGCAAGTCTTTTAAAGCTGGCTCTTTCTAGTTCTCTGGACCAAAAAACACCAGTGGTCTTTCTCTTCTGTGCAAACCCTCACTCCTCAAACCTACATGCCACACACTTTGGAGGATCCTGACCTGACAAGTTTAACCGGGTAAAACGAAACTTTACTCAGCTTGCAGTTCCCTGGCTCACCGGAGGGGATGAGACATCTCAGCCACATCTTCTCCTTTGGCCCCACTCTCTCTCCTCCCGCCAGCTCCTGCTTTTGATTGACCACCACCCCACACCTGGGCGGGGGGAGGAAGAGCGACCCCACATTCTCACTCACATGAAGCCTGCCTTTGCCTGGCGGGGAGAGCCATGTTTTCATAGCAGGAGCTTGTATAGCCATTGGATTGGATTAAATGGATGACTCCCCGGACCAGCCAGTAAAGATTTTTGAATGGGGCGCTTAGGACATTTTCCTATTTTCCTGAGAAAAATTACGGTTTCTAAGCCATCAGCAGCGGCAGCAGCAACACCCAAGTACACAGCTGCAGAGGGTACGTGTGCAAAGATGCAAGGCCCATCGTGTTTCTTTCCCTTTCTTCTTTCTCAGCACGTACCTTCCCAGCCTGTCTGCATGGGTTGATCAAGACTGTCCCTCCAACCGGATTAGCTAGTTTGTTCTTTTTAAGGATTACCATGTGCATATATGTAAACCAATTTGTTTCCATGACCCTTACCTATGAAGCCAGATAACAATACTAGCTATTTCGTAGAGCAGGAGCAAGGGTTCCAGGAGACTGTATTTGCAAAGCACAGAAAATTATCCCTGTCACAGGGTATGCTCAGGGAAAAAAAAAAAATTGTTCTTAAGTTTACTGCTCGTATTAGTAGAGTTCATTAACTGCCCTTGTCAGTGCTGCAAGTCTCTAAACTTCTTTGGGGTGCGATTCTACTTTGGGCACCCTCCTGCAGAGAATCAGATGCCACGAAGCTGAAAACCCCATCTCCTTCCAGCCGGGGTGGCCTGTCCAGACCCAGAGCGGCAAGACCGCTGCCAGAGTCCCTCAGCCTTCCGCGGCTGGGGCCTCCCAGAAGGCAGCGCGGGTGCCGGCCTGGGGAAGCACGAGCCAAACAGAAAGATCCTTCCCACAGTGAGCAACGGTGCTTGGAACGCTGCACCGGCAGCTGCAGCCCGTCAGTGCGTGCCCACAACACGGGTGCTGCGGGCAACACAGGCCCCGCTGCATTTCCACGCAGGGGATGCTCGCCACACACATGGGGGACAGTTCTCTGCTGGGTTCTCGCCCCCTTTGAAAATAGGTTTATCCTTCGTGAGATTCCAAACATGAAAAAAAGAATCATATTGACATATATAAAGCAGCAGCGATTAAAATAATGAATAGTGGGCGCCTGGGTGGCCCAGTCCTTAAGCGTCTGCCTTCAGCTCAGGTCATGATCCCTGGGACCGAGCCCCGCATCGGGCTCCCTGCTCAGCGGGAAGCCTGCTTCTGCCTCTCCCACTCCCCCTGCTTGTGTTCCCTCTCTTGCTGTCTCTCTCTCTGTCAAATAAATAAAAAATTTTAAAAAATCTTTAAAAATAAGTAAAGTAAAATAATGAATAGTAATAACAATCACAAGATGATAACTGCACCAAAATAAGCCAGTGACACTTGGGTGCTGTCTGGTTCTGAACAAACGGTGGGGGAAGAAACTGGGCCCCCAAAGCGCCGCCATTCCCCACCACACTGTTCCAGGATGGTCTGGGGGCCACGATAGGATGGCGGAGGAACACGTAGGTAGTCCCGCCTCTGAGCGTTTCCACTTTGCGGGGGGAAGGGAGGGGACGATGGCCCACATCAGAGGTGCGGGGCTGCATCTGGACAACAGGAGAAGGCGGCCCAGGGCCAGCACGGCTTCCCGAGGCCACATGCTTCTTTATATCCCCATACGGATTACGTTGCTATGGAATGTAAGGAAGTGTGTGGCTTCGGCAAGTGCCTCTTCCGCAGGCCCACCCCCGCACCCGGCACAGGCTTGGCCCCCTTCCTCACCCAGGGCTTTGCCCCCGCACCCCCACACGCAGGAATTTTCCTCCGCGAGCAAGCAGGAGCCTCTGCATTCCTGTCTGGCCCCTCTCGCACACGCCCTTCTCTCCCTCCTGAGGCTTCGTGGCTCAGCCCGTTCCAGGCCCGCAGCCGGTTGTGCCAGCCTCCCAGACGCCACTGCTCATGTCCATTGGCAGAGAGAGGTCACATCGCCTAAAGGTTTTTCACACCGGCAGCCATCACTGGGCATTTTGCTCCTGAAATGAGAGCTTTCTGCTAACCAAACTGAATTGTGATGCCTTCACATCCATCTGTATCACTTACTTCCCCTTAGGACCCTCGGTGTCTCTGGCACTTTGCTCAGCTCAAGGGCTTTCCCTGCAGGCCGGCAGGTGCTGGGGGGCTCTGGAGACTATAGTCTGGGTCCCTGAAAGACCCCTGGCCCTGCTCTGCCACCCTGTCCCCTCCACATCACAGCCCTGTTGCCAAGCAGCATTGGGTGAAGCTGCTTGCTAAAAAGGTCAGAGTACTCAGAGAGCGATCCACTCATCGAACTGGCTAAGTTCCTTTCTCCCCTCTTCCTTGAACCCCTGTGTCCCCAGCCCTGGCCCTAGAGGGCCTGAACCCACACGCAGAAGGAGTTGGACTCCCAGAGCGAAGCCTTGGGCATAAGGAGACATGGCAGTCACCCAAGGCTTGGGCCATCACCTACCCCAGCATTCCAGAATGAGGCAGGAGGCTGAAAGGACCCCTCCCTCACTTACCCGCCAGCTGCAGGATGGCCTTGTGCTTTCCACAGCTCTGCTTCCTGCTGTTTGGGTGTGTGTGTGTGAGACTGGGGCTGGGCCACCCTGAATTTCTACCGTGAGTTCTTACGCAGAAGGCCAGGGTTTGACGCATGCGTGTGGAGAGGCACGATGCAGAGGAGAGGGCTCTGAGATAGAACTGAGAAGCAGCAAGACGGGGCACAGGCAGAAGAGGACAGGGAAGGATGAACGCAGAGTGGCGGGAGGCGAAGGGGACCAGCCCCTCAGAGGTGACTGGTCGCAGCACACTGAGCCACGGCCCCCACCGGGCTGCTGCAGCACAGGCGGCACCCTCCACTGCCTCTCCCAGACACCAGGCAGGGGTCTAATGGCCTTCAAGGGCATGCCAACCTGTACTCCTTAGAGGCTGGAGAGAATTCAGAAGAACCAGAGATGGGGCAGCTGCCGGACTGAACAGAGACTTCAGCTTTAGTTAAGTGATTCTCAGCTGCAGGAGATGTTGCCCCTCTGAGCACAATGGGCAATGCCCAGGGACATTCCTGCTGGTCACAAGTAAGGAGTTCTACCAGCATCTAGTGGGTAAGGACCAGAGATGCTGCTAAATACCCTACCGTGCACAGGACAGCCCTCCTCAGCAAAGACTTAGCTGGCCCTAAACGTCCACCTGCTGAGCTTGAGAAACCCTGCTCTAGACAGTGGTGCTTCGAATGACTAAGGTCTCTGATGTTGGCATATTACCACATACTCAGTCTTCCAAAGAAAATTACCACCCTTCTTTTCCAAACGTCAGTCTTCACATCTCTAAAACAGGCAGATGACTCAAAGCTATACTTCTTCCCAATGACAACCCTTTCTTTTTCTAAATTGGACTTGCTCCAAAGATAGTTCTCCTTTTCCTCCCCTGAGGTTGATTCCATGTCATCTACTCAAAAACCGGGGGGCCGGGGCGTCTGCCTTCGGCTCAGGTCATGATCTCAGGGTCCTGGGATTGAGCTCAGCAGGGAGCCTGCTTCTCCCTCTCCCTGTGCTGCTCCCCTGCTTGTGCTCTGTCACGATCTGTCAAATAAATAAATAAAATCTTAAAAAAAAAAAAAAAAGAAAGAAACTGGGGGGCCATTGTGCAGGTGGAGCAGGATGTGAGTAAAGAGAGGAGAGAGGTGATGAGGAGTATTGTCCTGACTTGCAGAAATCACCCTGCAAGGAGAGGTCTGTTCTGACTTGATGTACTGCCTGGCTGCCCCCAGCCCCACAGCTGCCTACTACCTTTCTCCCCAGGAGGAGCAAGGACAAGGTTAGCAGGAGGAAGAGCTGGTGGGCGTAGCCTCAAGATCCCTGTGTCATTGTTAAGAGGTGGAAGGAGAAGGTACGATGCCTGACTGCGGAGCCAGCAAGATGCATGCCAAGGCAGAGGGGACTCAGCACAAGCAAGAAGCTGCAACAAGGCCCTGTGCCAACCATCTAGAGCCGAGGGGTCGCTGCGGCTCCTGCTTCCCCGCCCCTCCGCCCCAACCCCCAGCACATCACAGCACACTTCCCCCAGTTGCCGCATCTACGGTGCCTTGTTGACTGCACTGACTTCTGCGATCTCTTACTTATTTCAGACAGAACCCCCAAGTTGCCATCCATTTGGCAGAAGTCCGCTTGGCAGGGTAAACCAGTTCTGCTTTTCCTGATCACTGGTTTTTACAACTTCAGGGTTGAAATGAAAATACTTCAGCCAGGGGAAGGGAAATATGTGAAGAACGGGCCGAAGTTGGGAGTGAAACTTTTGGCCTCAAAAGCAGGCACGATTGTCTCTAGGACTTTCCCACAATGCCTGAAGTGTCTACTGTGTCCACCGGGGACCTTGTGTTGAGCACCTTTCTGTGGTTATCATTAAGTCTTACAATGAGGAGACAAGGTAGGTATGCTCCCCCATGGTACAGGTGTAGACACTGAGGTTTAAAGAATGCATGTAATGGGGCGCCTGGGTGGCTCAGTCATTAAGAGTCTGCCTTCGGCTCAGGTCATGATCCCAGGGTCCTGGGATCGAACCCCGCATCGGGCTCCCTGCTCTGCAAGAAACCTGCTTCTCCCTCTCCCACTCCCCCTGCTTGTGTTCCCTCTCTCGCTGTGTCTCTCTCTGTCAAATAAATAAATAAAATCTTAAAAAAAAAAAAAAAAAAGAATACACGTAACGCCCCCAGAGCAAAAGAGCCAGAAAGCCTCGGTGGCGTTTGAACCCAGTTAAGTGTGACTCCCGGGCCACATGCTTTCCACTCTCTTACACTTCTCTTCATCAGGGAGGGGAAATTAAAAGAACAGGCAAGAGTACCCTCCAAGGGAGGAGGGACAGCCTTCTGGCATTCTGCCTGTCTGGGGAAGGTCTTCATCTCAATCAGCTCCCTGCCCCCTTGATCACACTTTCCCAGAAATAGGCACAAATCAGCGGGTACCTCTGCGAGTCCAGTGGTTCTCAAACTTCATCCGAATGAGACTAACCTGGAGGGCAGCTCACACAAATGCCTGCGCCCACCCCCAGTGTCGTAGACGGGTAAATGTTACTTCCATTGTAAGGCCAATGTACAAGTTACACTGCCCTGGAATCCAGACTTCTCCATTAGAAACTACAAGAATCAAAGATTTCCCCATCTCTCTTGAGAAACTATTTTGTCAATTCTACCCATTTGTCAAACCAAACAATCTCAAGGTCTATCGCTAGGAGAATGACTACATACATTGTAATATATTCACGTAATAGAAAGCCATAAAAAATGAAAATTAATAAACTACAGCTGCCTCATCAATACGGATGAATTTTACAAATATAATTTTAAGTGAAAATACCAAGTCATGGAGGAATGCCTGTGGTATGGTACCATTATATATAAAAACAAGCAATATATCGTTTAGGAATAAATGCAAAAATGATAAAAACTATAAAAAATAACATTTAAATTATTTTTTTAAAAGGAATTCAATTGCCTCTGAGGGGAAACTAAAGAGATAAATTGGGAAATGCATTCAGGAAGCCTCAACAGTATTGGTGAAGTTCTTTTCCTAAGGTAGATCGTTATTTGTGGGAATTGGTTTTATCATTATGTGTTATAGCTTACATATGTATGACATGTATTGTTTTACAAATACATCACATTTGAATCAAAAGTTATAAATTTTATTTTAAAAATTAAAATGTTATCTTACATTCAAAAGAATATAGACCAAAATATCACATTTCTTTTGGAAGATGGGAGGAGAGAGAATTATGGGAGACTTTCATTTTCCAAATTCTACAATTCGATATCATTTTAGTTCTTCACAGTGTTTACATTTGAAAAAGAATAAGGATCAAAGACAGATGAAACAAAGTCACGCAATGCAAAGTACAAATTACGTGTGGCTCTCACAAGCCCCACTAGAGAGCGTCCTCGGTGTGGCTAGCTACTGGGATTTGATTCATGCTAATGCTGGTTCTCTCTGTGTTGCAGGCTTGCCCAACTGATGCTCGGAGGTACCAAGGGATCCTTACCCTGGAGGCTACGGTCACCTCCCAAGGGAGCTGCCCCCTGCTCTGGCTGGTCAAACGGAACCAAGTCCGTCTTCCTGAGAGGTTTGGTCCCCTTCAACCAGCTACAGCAGGGCTGGCAATGCCCAGTCCTTGGAGAAACAGAAGAGATTCACCTGAAGCTGAAATTACTTACTAATGCTTCCGTTAAGGAAATGACTCTGATTTTGTCATATACTCTCATGCTCCCAGAAAGGGAGAAGAGAGGAGCCCTGGGTTCAAAAGTGAGCAAGATTTTCATGCTGAACACAAAGAGCTCTGTGCCCTTGCACCCACAACCAGATCCACTCACGTGCTCTTGACACACACACAGTCAGTAAAGATTTGGAGGAGGGAATTTGTGCCAACCAGGGGAAGATTATGGGACCTAGAAGACAGGGCTCCTGCTCACATGGGGCTAGCAGTCTAAGTAAAGAAATTAGACAGATGACTATGGCACAATTCAATGGAATCTCAAGTGCAAGCCCAGCAATTCTTCTCACACAGCCCACCAAATATGCCTGGCACATGGCACGCCATCAAACCTCTACCCATCCATGCAGCTCAAGATATCTATTCACAAAGCAATATACACATGACTCAGTTTCCTGATCTGTAGAATGGGGATAATAATCATACCACCTACCACATATGGTTTTGTGTGGAATGAAATGAGAATGCATGTAAAGGAGTTAGAAAGCTCTCAATAATCATTACCTGTTATTAAGGTTATTAAGGGGGATATCCTGATGTGTCTTTCTTTCAAAATTTGTATCTTTGACAGTGCACCTGGGAGTGTACCCAGAACTTAGCTGGAGCTCCGTAACATTTGCTGTTTGAATTCCAGAAGCAGGTGTGAGCACATGCTGTGCTCTGACACAGTGTGGTCTCATGATACCAAGAGCCCACCACATCTCCACACAGGGGATGTAGTGCTTATCTGCACACGCCTTGGGGTCAGGGAGACCCGGGTTTGGATCCTGCCCCTCTCACTTTTTAGCTCTGCGACAGCTTCTCTGAACTTGAGTTAACACTGCAGAAACCTTAATTTCCTCATCTGTAAAATGGAGACAAGGACACTTAAAGTTGATTGAAGGATTTAAAAGGTAATGTTTACAAAGAGCCAAATATAAGCCATCAAGAAATAGAAGCTGGTGGTGTTTTGCTATTATAGTACGTGGCAACAGCTCAAGGACCACGTTGTGTCTGCAGGCACCCAACGAGGGGAAGACGAGAGTTTTAAAAATAAAACAAAAAAGAGCTCAAAAAAGAAACAAACCTCATTACAGGATCTTTTTATTTTCCAACGATTAATTCTACTCTGATGTGGCATGCACTCATCCTTACACGTGTTACTAGTGTATAGTAAGAGTCACTTTTAAAAAATGCTTCATACATTAGTCTGATACTATCATCTTAAAGAAATATCCTGCCTAGAAAGCTTTCATTTGTGCGTGGCGCTAAGATGCTAGTCTGGAACCACATGTCCCCCTGAGTACACGAAGGCCACAGAGTGCATATTACAAAGGTGTGGAGTCTGGACATAAGCACAGGAGCTGGAGTGCCTGGGCTCAAATTCCAGCATTCCTACTCACCCCCCTCCCCACTAGCTGTGCCACTTGGGACCAGTTGCTTGACCTCTCTGAACCTACATTTCCTCATCTGTAGAATGGAGACACTAATAAGAGCGTCAGCCTCTTAGGGTTTTCATGAGAATGAAGTAAAAAATACATGTAAATGTATAAAACTAGTGTGAGATACATAATAAGCTTTTAAGGGGTTTTATTTTTGACAATGTACCTAAAATGTTCCTGAAACTAAATTGGTGTTCAATAAACACTTCTTTAATAAATCGCCTTCTTCTTTTTTTTGTATTCTAAACACAAACAATGGGATCTTATAATTTCTGGTTTAAAGCTAGCACACTGGTGCAGACCAGTAGTAAGGGGTGGGACACTGGCCAGCCCTGTCTCTCCAGTTCTGCAGTGTGATGGAACTGCCCCCAGAACTAGACACATGCCTCTGGGCGGGAGCAGCCGGGGGCGGGGGGCGGCGGGCGGGGAGCTAAAGCACCATGATAAAGTTCCAAAGCAGACACCTGGAAGAACAGCAGGGTTAAATGATGTGAAAACAAATATGACATAGTCAAAGACTAGATGCACTTGACAAGAGAGGACCTTTTCCCTCTGGGAGAGCAGAGGCCTTGTCGGTAAAGCTGAGATGAGCAATGGCAGGTGCGGGTGGTAGGAGACTAAGGAAAGAGCCACTTTCACATTTGGGATTTTATGGCTAACCTACCTGAGGAAACTGGACAGGACCACATAAGTCTAAGATAAATAATGTTTTCTTCTACATTAGGAAGAAGCAACCCACACATAGCTTGACTTGAAAACTCCTAGCCATCCCCACCTAACTGGGTGGTTTGGGAAGCAACTCTGGCCCCATGGCAGGTCATAGGACCTCCGACAAGGGTCAGAGGACACAGGGTAAATATTACCAACCAAACTCCCAATGCCTTACCCTTGACCACCCCACAGGATGAAAGCCGTTCTAGCCATAGCCTGCAGCCAAACCCAAGATTCCATACTGGCCCCATGTCCTTGGCCCCAAGAATACAACTGCAATGCAAGTTTCTGTCTGATTTTCAAAAAACTAGAAGAGGAACACATGTGTCTGTGTTCCTGCTAGCCACGAAAAGGAAAGGGAGGACCCTTAAGAAAATGGGTATTTTCTGCTAAGTTTGAATGTTCTTGATATCTTTGCCCCAAGGTCCCACAAGACCAAACTCTGCATTTTAGTAAGGAGTCCAGCTCAGTCACAGAGTTGGGGCATCGTGCCCTAGGCTTGCTCTTGCTCACCCTGCCACAGCCCCTTTTCAGGGCAGAAATCTAGGTTAGGCCAGCCAGCGGGGCATGTAGTTTTGTGATTGCTACTATGGCCCTTCATGAGTGTTCCTGTAGAATCATCATTCCTGTGCCAGGAAGAGGCAGCGTGTGACCTCACGGTGGTCAAAACTGACAACTCAGGGTCCCCTTCAGACTGGATCCCACCCCCACATCCGGCAGCATTATCTCAAAGAGGGAAAAAAATGATAGCATGAAAAGTACTGAAGGACCTCTTCCCCAAGGGGGTTGGTGGAAAACATGCTGGGGCTATCTATCTCACAGAAAGTCAGAACAAACAGGAAAATCCCATGAGATGAGGCGCATCAAGGCTTTCTTGTAAGTGATCGTTCCCAGCACTGGCAAGACTGCGGGCCAACAGGCAGCTCGTAGACTGGCGCAGGGAGTGGGGTTGGGGGGGTAGTGGTACCTACTCCCAAGAGCGTAATTTATCAGAACATATGCAGGGAGGATGCTATTATCTCTCTGTCCCAAACCCTCCCTTCCTCTGTTAACAGCTCAGTCCCTCTGCTGTGACCATTCTCCTTCAAGTTCTCCCTCACTCCACTCACCAGGTTTTCTACAAAAACTTTTCATGACCACACACTGCTAAATAATCCCGGTGAGCCCTTCTGTGGGCATTTGGACTGTGATCTACACAAAAGGCATATATTTCCTTGGAGTGCTAACATGGAAAGATGTAAAGCTGCACAACTAGTCCTAGTATGTCACCCCAGCATTAACTAAGAGAGAAGAATAAACCAATTACATTAAAAAAAAAAACAAAATGCGAAGAGATACAGAGTCCTGGAGGCCTTTGTGTTCTGGACCCACTTATTCCTAAGGCCCAGTTCTTATGTCCTGTATCCCTTTTAAGGCACTTACTACTGAAATTCTGTCACTTGGGAACAAAATATATATTGTTCAGTGACAAAAGCAAAATAACGTGATCCAATTTTGTTTCAAAAAAATGCATCTATGTATGTGTTGAGGAAAATATGGAAGCATCTAGAACAAAGTTTCAATGGTAAATACTTCTAGATGGTGCATCTCAGGAGCAATTCTCTCAATTTTCTAAATTTTGCCCAATGACCATGTATTTATTACTTGTATAACAAAAAGCTAGCAGCAGAGATTTTGTTAGCTTTTTACATACTTTTTTATTTTTCTCAAAGAGGTACACATGTACAAAGTTTAGATATTTAAAGCTTTTACTTTTTTTAAGATTTTATTTATTTATTTGACAGAGAGAGAGAACAAGCATTGGGAGCGGCAGACAGAGGGAGAAGCAGACTCCCCGCTGAGCAGGGAGTCCGACGCGGGACTCGATCTCGGGACCCTGAGATCATGACCTGAGCTGAAGGCTCAGCTTAACCAACAGAGCCACCCAGGTGCCCCTAGATATGTAAAGCTTTTAATGAAAAACAGTAGTGCTCTGCCCCATCCCCAATTTCTACTCCAACAGTGGCATCCACGTCTAAAGCAATCAAAAAGATTATTTGGAGAAAAACATAGGTTATTGGAAATAAGTCTTTGGAAATGCAGTTTGGGAATGTTCTGTGAGTCAGATCAGGGCATCCTTGCTATAAACTTAACCATTAGTTAGGGCAAAAGCCTGATGACTCCTCAAAAGGCAGGGCTGAATTCAGACATTGGCTCTCCCCGTGCCCATAGAGGACCCCTTGAATCCCTGTAGGCAGAGCGAACTGGGAGGAGGGTGGGTGGGGTCACTGCAGAGGCCTCTCTGTCCCTCTCTGTCTGAGGCCCAATATGGACCCTGCTGTGACCATCCTACCTCCCAAGGAAAGAAGCTTCAAACACGTTCTTGACAGAAAGTTGCTGCTGAAAACTCTTTGTCACGTCTCCCCCCGGAATCCCCCTACTTTGTGAACCCATTTCATCTCGAGTTTTTTCCTGGGGAAACCAGTAACAGTTGCATTTCCATCCAGCCCCACCCCCCATATTTTAATTCTTTCGCCCTCCAAGGCTAATAAGTAGGTCTCATATGCTTATAGACTTTTCAACTAAAATATTGGGAATTCTTGTTCTCTTCATAGGAAAATATATTGTTCTAAATAAAAAGTACATTAATGACAGCACACTTAGAAAATACAGGAGCGTGTGTGTCCACAGCCCAAATTTCCGGATAATTCCGTGGCTTGTCTCAGTGGGCCATGCCCAAGTAGTTTCTACCCCCAAAATGTAAATCCTTCCATGGGCTTTTTCTGTTAGCAAAGATGCAAAGTCATTTCTGTTTTCTTACAGTTCTTGGGGGGAAAAAAATATCAGTGTGAGAGAAATCGCTTTATATATCTTGAATGTTGACCTTTAAGATTTCTCATGTTAGCCTCAGTAGCTCACATTTTACTATGGTCATTTTGGAGCAGCTGTTTTGGAACCCTGTCATGTTTGGACACACTTACACCATTTCGTGATTCTTTAAGAACAAACCATTAAATAAATGTTCAACTTTTCCTTATTACCAAGTTACATGTATAGCCACACGCACCCCTCTCTGAGCCTCATCCTACCCCAGATCCCACCCCATCCCTGAACTTTCTCCAATCCCAGACTTCTGTCCACCCCTATGGGGTCATTCGGGGAAGAGGGATGCAATGAAGGTGATAAAGGCAGGTTACTTGGTAACTTATTCTTTTATAAAAAAAAAAATGCTAAAGGTTCAAGGCTCCTCATTCTGTTCTCATTGGAATGTATTAGTGGCCACATCGCAACGGTTTTTCAAAATATTCCTTCAGCGATGCCTGGGTGGCTCAGTCGTTAAGCGTCTGCCTTCGGCTCAGGTCATGATCCCGGGGTCCTGGGATCGAGCCCCGCATCGGGCTCCCTGCTCCACGGGAAGCCTGCTTCTCCCTCTCCCGCTCCCTCTGCTTGTGTTCCCTCTCTCGCTGTCTCTCTGTCAGATAAATAAATAAAATTAAAAAAAAAAAAATTCCTTCAGTCAACACATCCAAAAGTGAAATTAGGGCCCAGGGCCCCAGAAGATACCTGAAGGAAGAAGTCCCAATGTTGTTTGACAGCAACTGAAGTCTGCATAGTGGTATCCCCTAAGGGAATCAGCACACTTTTTTCCCTTTATTTTTTAGGTTTTGTGGCGAGAACCTACTGGTCAGAAGAATTCTACCCAGTGACCTAAGCTCATAGTGCTGTCCTTGTTACAGCCTGGCCCTGCCTGACTCAGCTGTTGAGCAAATGTGATGGTCCTCCCGACGTCTGTCCCTCCCAACCCCTCTCCGCTTCCACACCCTCTTCCCGAAGCAGCAACTGCGGACACCTAAGAGAACTGGACAAATGCCATCCCGGAAAATCAACCACCTGTTGACTGCCTTTCCTGAACTTTACCCCCCCGCACTCAGTAAAGCATGTCAGCCAGAGCGACCCACTGCTCTGCTTGACTTGTCCCAACTGGAATGCCACACAGTGACAAAGGGCATATGCCAAAATAAAACACACTCTACAACAAAGAAAACCTTTCTCCCCTGCCTGTGGCAGGAGACCCCCCCACACACACACACACACGCACACGCGCACACACCAGCACACACACATATCGGGTAGAGAAATAAAATCCCGGGAGGAGACGAGAAAGGGAATCCTTTAAAATAAATAAATAAATAAACAAGCTTCTTGTGTTACAGACATTCCTTTGGCTCTCAGCCTTTCCAAGTGGCAGATGGCACCTTCAGTCACGCTCTGCTGAAGTTCATCAAGGTGCTTTATTCATCACCGTGGGCGTGCACGGGAGGAGTGTGGCGGGGGAACAAGACGGTGTGAAGGGAAGTGCAAAAGAGCGAAGACAGAAGGATGGAGAAGAAATTGGAGGAAAAACAAAGGGACGTATATTTTTTTTAAAGATTTATTTATTTATTTATTTTTTTAAAGATTTATTGATTTATTTATTTTAGAGAAAGAGAGAACGGGGGTAGGGGCAGAGGGGAAGGATAGAGAATCTCAAGCAGGCTCCACATTCAGTGCAGAGCCCAACAGGGGGCTCGATCTCACGACCCTGAAATCATGACCTGAGCCGAAATCAAGAGTCGGACGCTTAACGAGCTGAGCCGCCCAGGAGCCCCGAAAGGGACGTATTTTTAAATACCGAGAGCAAATACTGTATTCCTGAATTGTAGATCTTCCAAATACATCGCTGCACATTGGTTTCTATGCCTTGTCAAACTCCAGTTCTCCAATTCCAGCAATGTAACATGTTTTGACTTGATCCACACAAGTGCTTCTTGGTAGAGAAGGATTTCAGAGCGATCTCCTGGGAAATGGATGGGCGGGACTATGGAGAGGCAGACATTTAGACAAGAGAAATCCAGTGTGAAGAGTAAACACTACAAACTGCCATATACGTTACTCACTTTGGATATTTCTGTGACCTTCTTATCTTCCCTCACTTCTCTTCCTCGCTCCCTGCCTCTTCCCCATTGCGTTCCCCTGGCTCCCTGGGGGCCCCTGCCTCAATCCCGCGTGCCCTAACAGCTCATAGTCTGAGCATCGCCCCCAGGGTTCCCACCTGGCCCTCAGCCCTGCAGCGATGTGCTGGAATGTCACCAAGCTTCAAACTCGCTGACAGAGTGAAGCTGAGCCAGGAACTCTACCTCTCATCAGCTCAAAGGGGAAGGAGGGCGAATGAGACTAGATCAGGAAAAGCCAAAATTGTCCTGGGGGTGAGAACTGAGCTGAGCCGAGCTGAGCTGAGCATTAGCTGGGGCCTCTGCAGAGCACCCATTACTCCATGGCCCTCAATAGGGACGTGTGTTTGCTTATCATTTATGCCATTCCTACGTCTCCCAGTGAACACATGAAATGCATCCTTAAGTTTTGCAGTTTGGGTTCTTTGTAAGTGACTCTAAAAGCCCACGATGTGGTGATTCATAGTTCTTCTGAAACAGGAATTTGTGTTCCCTCCCAGAGGCTGGTGTCTGGAAGTGAGTCATTTAGGAAGTGAGTGAGCCCCAGGGGGCTGCCCTGCATCTTCCCCCTCAGCTTGGGGCTTCTCATTTCTTCCACAGTTTCGTGTAATCCTCACAACAATATAGGTGTCTTTATCACCATTTAAAGATGATGAAATGACAAAACCAGGTACTTGAGATTTAGGTCGTCTTACAGGTTTTGGACAATTCAAGACAGAGTCAGAGCAAAGCGTGTGATCTGAAATATGTATACGAGGGAAGTAACCCAAACCGGGAACAGATGGTTACTGCCACCAGGCATTGAACTTCACCCGGCGTATCCTCGCGGTCAGGGGGAAATACGGCAAAGTTCAACAAACTCAATAGCTTAACACTTCAATCATTAATGCTATTGCTTAAAGTATCATATGTATTTGCTTAGTAGAGAGAAATCTGCTGAAAGAAATTCCTTCAAAGAGCCAGGGCACCATCTGAGTTCAACCTTTTCTGACTCACTGGAATCTGGCAGGCAAATCCCTCCACCTCATGCTAATACGTCTACACCACCAGAACTTACATTCTCAGATTTATTGAAAAGTACTACTTTTTAGTATTATTTTCCTTAAAATAATAACAGAATGGTTTTCAATGCACAAAAAAAAAAAAAAAAAAACACGTGTATCTCAATAGAGGGCCAAGAAAAGAAATAGGCCAGTTCACCAATATCCAACATGCCAAATGATTACAAAAATCTCCAAGGAGTATATTCTTATGAATTCATTTTTTCTTATAAACATATCTGATAAATATAGTCATGAAACAAAAAAGTAGTAAGCAAATGTAAATGGAGGTCTAAGACTACCAAAAAGCCCAGAGCTTCTACAGGTGAACAATACAAAAACAGAATTACTATTCACTTTAAAGTTGCCCAGAAAATAGAAAAAGAGCAAATGTTACCCAGTTCATTTTATGAAACTAGTGTAATCTTGACTCTGAAGCTATTTATGAACAATACAAATAAAATTTTATATCTTCATTAATATTACCTGGATAATGGAGCAGCTACACCACAGGGTAATAGTCATAATAATGATAATAGTGATAATCCTGGGTAAAATATTAGCTAAGCAAATCTAAAGAGTAACAAAACAATAATAATATGTTATCTGTCAATTATATCTCTTCCCTTCCAATTCTTAAACCTTTCCTTCACCCTTCTATGTCGTCTGGGACCTCCAATGCCATGTTTGACAGTAGTGGTATGGGGGAGTTTCTTTACTTTGTTCTCTTTCTTAAAAGCAATGCACCAAAGTTTCTCTGTAAAATATTGTTTGCTGTTGTTTTTAGGTATATAATTTTTACCAAGTAGAAATATAACTTAGTTTATTAAGAGTTGTTTTTAAAGTTATAAATGGTGATGAAATCTACCAAATGCCTTCTCTGCACCTATTGGAATAATCATATAATTTTCCTCCTTTACTGTATTCTGTAGTAAATTATACTGATAGATTTTTTTTAAATGTTGGACTATGCTTGCATTCCTTTGGGGGGTAAGTATACCTGTTCATAACATATTATTCCTTCCTGTTCAGTAAGGAACTCCATGGAAACATTAACGAGTAGACAACAGATTCACAGAAGTTCTTTGCAAACTATAAAACAAGAATTGCAAGTTGAAACAACTAATATTTATAGTATATAAGAAATCCCTCCAAGCAGCAATAAAACGAAGAAATTAAAAAGTTAACAAGCCTAAAAAGAGAATGTTCAAAGTTGTAGTAATCACAGAAGTGCTAATGGAAACAACGGTGAGATATGACTTGACACATATTTAGATTTGCAAAACATTTGGATCTGCATAGAGAAACCCTTGTGTTCTGGAAGAAGTAAAGGCTGAGGAGAGTTCTGGCAAGTCTCAGTAAAAGTGATACGACCATACCTGATGATTCAGAGTTTCCACTCCTAGGTATAGAACCTAAAGAAATTCCCACCCAGGTCTGTAAAAGCACACCACCATTATTGCAATGGTACTTGGGTAGAGGCGGAGGGAAGTTGGCTGCAGCCTGATACCCATCACTGGGAGAGGAGCTGGGTGAAATGCGGAGCAGCTACACCACAGGGTAGAAACACTGGTCAAGGTGTGCTGGTAATAATTTGAACGGCTTTTATACTGGAATCCTGAGTGAGCCAGTAAGAAAGGGAATGAAATCTATAACATAGTATCATTTGGGTAAGTGAAAAATACATATGCACAAAACAACACCCATGCTACAGGAACACATAAAAGCAAAAAGGCACAAATTAAGCTCATTTTAATGCTTGCCTAGGATGGCGTGGGGAAAGATGAGAAGAGGAAGTGGGAATAAAATGAAAGAGGGAGAGGAAGAGAGAGAGGCTTCGAGCCAATTCAATGACAATGTTTAATAACTTGAGAATCCCATGATCCTATTATTTCCAAATAAGGGGAGGAGAGAACATATTCATGAAGAAACATTAATATACTCTTGAAAATAAAGATTCCTTACAGTCTTTTATCAGTGAATGAGCCCACTACCACCCCCAACCTCCCCCCGCAACATCCCCATTCATCTTCCACCTCCCCCTACCCCATGGCATCGAACTGCAGCAGCAGGAGCTGGGGCAAGAGCACATTTAACATCCCTTAAAACAAAGTTATGAAAGTAGGTCACCCAAAAATGAATATTTAAAAACAAATAAATGTGGTGCACTGATCAATTGATGAACGGCTTTCAGGAAATTGATTTTTGGAAAGTTGACATAAAGCCATTAGGAAAACCTAGGTTCTGATTCTCTATAAGCAACTTCCCATAACACGTTGGAACAATGCCATGTTCCCGGTGTCAGTTCTGTATCTACAAAATTGGGGAAAGCTGGAAATGGAAAAAAAAAATCAATTTTATAAGCCGATGAATATTCAGTAGACCCAAAAGCCAAAGAATTAAATGGTATAGTTTCCAATCTAGCATGTTCCTTCATGCAAGGACAGCAATATTCCTTCAACAGTACTAGACACCTACTATGCACTAGGTACCGTGGTAGGAATGCACAGAGATTTCAACTTTTGACATAAAATCTACTCCTAGGACCAAAACTTTCAAAGACCATATATCTTATAAGCAACCAAAGTATAGCATCACTGAGGAAATACTACATAAAATAAAATAAATATGTCTATAATTATTAATGATATAAATATGTTTATAATTATTCACGCATATTTAGTAGGCAAAAAATTGCCAGAAACATTAAGACAAATAGCACATGATTTGCTTTGTTTCTTTTCTCCTTCTATTGAAGTAAACCCGGCCCCCACACACACTGCAAAGAAAAAGCTTTAAAAGGTCTTCAAGTAAATGTTTTGCCTTTAAGTCTGCATCCTATTCCAAATATAACAGTCTTCCTTTTATATCCTCTCCAGAGACAAAGATCTTTATAATATTTTATGCAATTATAAATATAGTTTCTTAACATTCCATAGAAGCAACAATATTTCAGAACGCTAGGCTGGAAGCATCCACATAGGAATGGAGTTTCTGTTGCTTCTCTCCTGAAGATCAGGGGAACTTTCTCTCAGTGACTATCCCCACCCACAATTGTCCTGGCATGTTCTGTCTGCCAGGTATTTCTCAGAGTTCCCAGAAGAGTTTGGTCGTGTTGTTTCTAAATTTTCTCTTAGGTATGACATCATTTGTAGAACCAAATCTTTAACTAGGCAACTACCATGTAATGGAAGTAAAGGAGGGCAGTGGGAGCAATGAGGGCCCCAGTCCCACCAGCCAAGCACCACCTTCCTTCCCATCTCTCTCTCTCTGGTCTCATCACATGTGGAACCACCAGCACATCACAAATACAAGCTTGAAAACCAATGATCCTGGGGCACCTGGGTGGCTCAGTCGTTAAGCATCTGCCTTCGGCTCAGGTCATGGTCCCAGGGTCCTGGGATCGAGCCCCACATCGGACTCCCTGCTCAGCAGGGAGTCTGCTTCTCCCTCTCCCACTCCCCCTGCTTGTGTTCCCTCTCTCACTGTGTCTCTCTCTGTCAAATAAATAAATAAAATCTTTAAAAAAGAAAGAAAATAAAAGAAAACCAATGATCCTGTCTGCTTCCAAGATTTTATAGAAAAGAAAATGAGACCTGGCAAAGGGGAATATGACCAAGGTCAGATGCCTGCTGAGGTAAGCCTTCTTTGGACCATGGAATTATTTATTGACAAGATAGCAGTGGAGCTAAAATTCACACCCAGATCTTCTATTTCCAGTTTCTTCTCCCTCGCTGGGCATCTTAGCTTACGTGTCTATTGTAAAGCAGTGATTAAGAGCACGAGGGCAGAAATCGGGTTTCTTGGATTACCATTGTGGCTCTGTCACTTATCAGCAGTGTGATTTGGATGAATTAGTCAACCAGTAGATGCCACAAGGTGATAAAATGAATAATGATATCCACCTCATAGAAGTCTCATAAATATTAAGTAAGATGAACCATGTAAAGCACTTAAAACAGGTCTTGGTGTCTAATACACTTTCATTAAATATTGGTTATTATAACCTGAAGGAAAATGACTGGAGGTGTTAATTTATGATAAGTGCTAGCTTTGTCAAGAAACACTTAATTTGATCATATGCTACAGGCAAAGACAATGAAAATACTCTATCCGCTTTGCCAAACAGAGAAAATTACTGTGGATACTGAAAGTTTCTGCTATTGCTCAAATTTGCCACCAGATGACAGCAGTTGATAATAGGAAAGATAGTTCAGACAACGAGTTGATTAATGCTTCCTCCATTTGCAGCATCAGTAAGAACATCCCTTCGCACCTCATTATACACATAACGTTTGTAAAGCTTTGTCAACGAGCTGTCAACTTTCCTTTCTTCTCTAGAACTTCTATTCTAAGATGTATGCTGACAACAAAAGTTTAAACAGAATACAATCTAATTATATTGGTATAGTTACTACTCAGCATTTTGAGGGAATAATGCTCATAAATATTTAGAAACTATAGAATTTACATTGAACCGGATTTTCACAGTGAATAAGCTATGTCCAAGCCAATACAAGCAGTTGTTCACAAAATTAGATTCCAAGCATAAGGGGGAAAAAAAGCACAGATTCCAGCCCCGTTTGACTTTTAATTGAAGCATTGAAGGGTTCTGTAGAACAGAGGGTTGTAGGAGTCTGATTAAACCTGAAGAAGTGAGTGAATCCAAATCTTGCTCCGTCTTCCCAGCCTAAATCATGCTGCCTGTGGCTACCTGCAGACCTCAAGAGAGTAAGAGAGAAGGAGCCTGGGGCGTTGCTTCCGAGAGCTGGCATACAAATGAGCCTCCTCCATCCTTGGGCCAGACAGGAGGAATTTTAGCCTACCAGGTCCAAGGTTCCACCAGAGGACCCCACTCATGGAGAACACCAGCCCATCCATTGAGAGTATGAGCTCAGAGTCAGACAAGTTGGGTTCAAATTCTGGCTTTTGCCATTTGCTCTCTGGTTGTCTTCATAAAATCGATTTCACCTACCTAAGCCTTCATTTCCTGATTTGTGAAATGGAAATGATGGCACCTTTACTCAAAAACATATAACAGGATTATGTGAACTTTAATTAGTGAGCAGTCGATAAACGTTAGCTACTACTCATATTATTTTTATCCTCACCCAAATATTATACGCCAGGCTCTGAGGATACCGTGTAGAACAAAATAAAGATATACCTTCACAGGTCAGATACAGACAGGCAAATAAATACATACTGAGTGTTATAAAAGGGAGAGAATAGGGTTCTATGGGTGGAGGTGCCCTCAGTGGAGGGCAGTTAAAGCCAATCTGAGAAGCAAGAGGAGGCTTCCCTTGGAGAAGGAAAATCTCCACTGGGAACTGAAAGATGAAAATCTTTATCCAGGTGGAGTGTCTGCAACAGAAGGAACAGCACTTGCTAAGCCCTGGATTTCAGAGATTTGATTTAGCTTATGGCTAATAATAATGATAGCTAACACTTCCCGAGAGCTTAGTATGTGCCAAGCACACTCATAAGTACTTTACCTGTATAAATGCATTTGCTCTTCATAATAACCCCCGTGAAGGACTATCGCAATCCCCATTTTACAGATGAAAAGACTGAGGCAGAAGACCAATTAGGTCACATGCCCAAGGGCATATATCCAGTAAGTGGCACAGCCAGGATGTGGCTCCAGAAACCTGACTTTCAAGGAACTACTAGGTTCTATTTTTGGGGAAGAACAAGCTAAAATGGAGTATTCTCTACTGTAAGTTTGGAGAGACCCCAAAAAGACCAACACAAACTAAAATACAGATCTCCAACCCCATCCAAGAGCACTCAAGAATCAATGTTATCTCTCTGAAGTCCTCAGATCTGAGAATGAAGCAGAGATTGCCCAGAACCCCTGGGACATCTACAGATCAGACCAGCCCCAGAGGAAACGGCAAGAGCCATCTGTTACCACGAGGGCCTCTCACAAGTAGCTCTCGAAAGCTATGCTCTCTAGCACAGTAGCCACTAGAGCTATGTGTGGCTACTGAGTACTCGAAACGTGGCTAATGGAACCCAGAGGCTGAATTTTACGTTCTCCTTAATTTTAATTAAAATTAAAATTTTGAACTTGAAGCAATGTAAAAGATTTCCCTGTTAAACACCAATTTATTGTTCTGGTAGAACTGCATTTCCCTTTCACTGCTGCATCGCCTAAGACCTTGTACAGTAGTATGTGTGTTGGCAAATACTGTCTTTTCTAATTCCTTGTTAATTAATTTTTATATTATTGCAGGTTGAAATGATAATGTTTTAGATGTACTGGATTTAATAAGATATATTTAAAATTCATGTTACCTGTTTCTTTTTACTTTAACAACATTTTTAAATTACACATGTGGCTCACATGTTCTCTCTATTGAACAGGGCTGGTCTAAAGGACCCCTGGACGTTCTATTCAGAGTCACCAGTCATCATCAGGGAAGGGTCTGAGATGGAGGATCTGACCCCTCACACTCCAGGTGCTACACCCTTGTGCTTTGAATGTGTGAGTTGCTTGAGCTTGAATTAGAACAAGTCACAAAAATCAGCTTAAAATTTCTTAGCACAACTGGTTAAACCCATGTGTTGCAGTAAAAAGAACACTGACTAGGGAGTCAGACAGCAGGAAGCTCATAAACTAGCCTTAGGCTTCACCAAATTCTTTTTTTAAAAAAAGATTTTATTTATTCATTTGACAGAGAGAATGCATAAGCAGGGGCGGAGGGGCAGGGCCAGAGGCAGAGGGAGAAGCAGACTCCCCCATGAGCCCAGAGCCCAATGTGGGGCTTGATCCCAGGACCCTGAGATCATGACCTGAGCTGAAGTCAGGCACTTAACCGACTGAGCCACCCAGGTGCCCCCACCAAATTTTTTTTTTAATACACACTATGATGTATTTTATTTAAGAATAAGTCATTTTTAACAGATCCATGTCATCCTTTGAATAAGTGAGAATTTCCAAACATTTCACATCCGAGGTTAGGAATACCACTGAGAGTAGGAAAATGACAAAGGGAAAATCTCTTGCATATCAGAGATATCACAAAGCTTACTTAGTAGAGTAAGTTACATAAGTTATACAGAGAGGGCAAAATAAAAAAAAAAATAGAAATTCCCAGAAAAAATAGAAGAGGCATGTTCCACTTTAAGAATCTGATCAAAAAATGTCAACACTTGGCTCAGGCTGTGAGCTCTGCAATCCTGTGCAATTTTTCATCCCCAAAATGGTTGGCCCTTTTAGACCTGCCCTCCCAGAGAATCTCACCAGAGCCTCCTTTGTGTCTTTGTTCCCTAGGCCGTATATGAAGGGGTTCAGCATGGCCATGGCCACAGCGTACATCACTGAGCCTACTGCACTTGAGTGGGGGCTCTGGGGAGCAGCAGAGCTAAGGTACACCCCTAGACTCATACAATAAAATAAGGAGACAACCGAGAGATCAGACGCACAGGTGGAAAATGCTTTATACTTGCCCTGAGCTGATGATATTCCACGTATGGTGAAAACTATCTTAGAGTAAGAGTAAAGGATTCCATCAAAGGGACCAACAACCAGCAACATAGTTGCAAAATATATCACCATGTTATTAGAAAACTGTCAGACCATGTAAGTTGTATCATCTGATTGAATTCACAGAAAAAGTGGGTGATTTCCAAGACTGTACAGAAGGACAACTGCAACATCATTGATGTCTGTAACAAGGAATGCAAGACACTCAGGACCCAGGACACCAGAACCAGCAGTCCCCAGAACCGGGGGTCCAAGATGACCGTGTAGTTCAAGGGGTAACAGATGGCCACAAAGTGGTCATAAGCCATCACAGTCAGGAGGAAGTTGTCTAATCCTGCAAAGAGTATGAAAAATACATCTGGCTGAGGCAGCCTTCATAAGTGATCGCTTTGCTCTGAGTCCGGATGTTCCACAGCACCTTGGGCATGGTGGTAGAGGGGAAACAAAGGCCTACAAAGGACAGGCTGGAGAGGAAGAAACACATGGGCACGTGGAGGTGGGAATCAGAGCTGATGGCCAGGATGATGAGCAGGTTTCCAAACACAGTGATCAGGTACATGGAGAGGAAAAGCCCAAATATGAGGGGCTGCACTTCTGGTTCCTCTGAAAAGTTCTGTATAATTTCCTGGGTCCACATGGTGGAGGTGACTTTCCCATAAGGAATGTAGAAATACCCAGAAGTACCCAGAAATTCCTATTCATAGCTTCCCACCACCAAATTCTTTAAACTCCTCATACCTGCTTCCTCATTCCAGGTGGGCTAGATGCTTACTAAGATCGGTTGACATTGTAATCTTTCATGATGAAACCAAGTTATCAGAATCCATCCTGCTCCAGGTCAGAGAAAAACCAGTCCCCAGTCACAAACTCAGCCAGATAACATTTTGGAGATGCGCTTGGCAGTGGAGGAGGGGAGCATGGACAGAAAGTGGGAAGACCAGCACAAGATCTTCACTCACGGGGGGGACAAGTTATGCACACGCATCCACTTGGGTACTCACACAGCTCTCCCCCAAAACATTATCTGACCATGCACAGATCTTAACCTACCCCCCAGCCAAAGACCCACTGAAAACATGACACTTGAGACCGTTCATTCATTCACCCAGCAAATATTTTGTGCCTATATACCATCCACAGGCACATGATAGATGTTAGGGATAGGATGTTAATGAGACTGAAAAAAAATGCCTGCCCTCGGGAAACTTAAATTCTGGCAGAAGAGACATTTAAGAAAGCCCTGCACAGATAATTATTTAAGTTAGTACAAAGTAGGAAAAAGAAACACTAGATGTAAAGAAGGCTTAGAACAGGATCACCTACCTCGTCTAGGTGATATTTTTGACCTGCTTGGCAAGCCAGTGCAGCTTAGTGGTGAAGAAATGAGACTCCGGGTGCAGATTGTTGGGTTCAACACCCAATCATGCAGTCAACCAGTGGTGTAATTCCTAATCACATGGTTCAGCCCCTCTATTCTTTATTTTTCTCACCTGAAAAATAGGGATGATCATGGTAATACTATCTACCCATGAGAGTGGTTGGAAGGAGTTAATGGGTCAGTATAGGACACTAGTGGGCCAATTAGAACACCCTTGGCAAATAGTAAGCACTACAAGCCAGGGTTTTGCTAACATTGGAGATTCCAATCGACTTTGGAGATCTCTGAGATATCCATTTGCAGCCGAGCCCATTTTAGAGACTTTATTCACAGCGAAGAGAGGAAGATTGTCTTTGGGGCCTGAGCCAGTCGCCCACATACAAATTACAAATGCTAGCCTGCCGCCAAACAGCGCCAGGTGTCAGCATAGAAACAATTACTTCCATAAATTTCTGGCCCCAGAAAAGCAGCTGATAATGCACAGAAGAGCAAAAATCAGGGCTAATAAATATTGGAAAAATTTTCCACGTATACCAGTCTTTAAGGAAATGTAAATCATACAGCTAAAGGCAATTCGTTCTGTATCAGTTAGCAAGATATGTACTGTTATTAAATGTCAGTGCTTTTTTTCTTTTAGTGCGATGGCTTATGATAACAGTGTCAGTAAGGATTCGGCTCAATCCATTCATTTCATTCACTAAATTAAATAATGTGTACTTTCCTTGCTAGTAGTAATAGAAATTGGAATCCAGGTTTGCAAAAAGTAACTTGATAATATGTAACATGATTTCCAAAAATATTCATACCCTATCAACTGCACTTTTAGAGTCCTAAGAAAATAATCTAAAATGGAGACAAAGATTTATATGCAGAGATGTTCATCCTGCTATTATAGCAGAATACTAGAAATAGTCTAATTTCCCGATAATATGGAAACGTTAAACAAATGTTGGTATATCCACAAAAAGAACTTTTAGGTACCCATTAAAAATATTCATGAAGATTTTTAATCACATGGGGAAATATATATCATACAATTTGAAATTTTTTTAAATGTCAGATATAAAATTGTATATCCAGGCTAATTTCAGCCACGTATGATGATAGACATAGAGAGACGTGAATGCTGTGATGCTTTTAGGGGCTGATGGGATAATTGGTGAATTTTTTGTTCACATGAATATTTTTCCACCAGTTCCCGTTTTTCAAAATGCGCATAGAAGTATTATTTGCTTTAATGTTCTTCCAAGGTAGGAACAATAGGTATGGGCATGTGACTGGAGATTTTCAGGATTGTAAGCAGGGCCACATTTGAAAGAGTAGCTACAGGCCATGGAGCGCCTAATTCAAGCCTGCAACCCCAGGATTTAGGAATACAAAAGACGGGTCTCTGAGCACACCATGGCATAGGATAATTTATCCTTTGCCCTTTCATATTTTTTTTTAATTTATTTATTTGACAGAGAGATACCCAGCGAGAGAGGGAACACAAGCAGGGGGAGTGGGAGAGGGAGAAGCAGGTTTTCCGCCGAGCAGGGAGCCCAATGTGGGACTCGATCCCAGGACCCTGGGATCATGACCTGAGCCGAAGGCAGATGCTTAACGACTGAGCCACCCAGGCGCCCCTATCCTTTGCCCTTTCAATCTTGTCTCTGCACCCTTCCCTCATCCTACCCTTACTCCCAGACTTTCTCTCCTGGTTTCCTACGTGCCCTTGGAGTATCAGGAAAGGTTCTTTGAAAGTAGTGCCCACCACCATGTGTTTAATTTAACATCACTTGTTTTAATAAAAAGAGTTTCAGAGAACGGGCAAAGCTTATAGGCAAAGAAATTTACCTCCAATAGTGGCATCCCAAGCACTACCGTGACTGCCTGGTGACAGAAACGTGATGACCAGACCATGTTTCAAAGATGTGCCTTCAATCTCCCTAAATGCAAATGCAACCCTGGGCTGTGTGGTGTCTGAAGCTTTACACATTCTGACTCCTTTCCCTGAGAGCTTGTTTGGAGGTTCTAGCAGGGGAGCGCTGCTACTCGTATACCCTTGACCAAAGAACGGTCCTCCTCTATAGGGGGAAGTCGTCCTTTCCCTGTGGACACTTTCCCTGTGGACAACAAGAAGGTTTCACTCACCCACATGGATTTTCAGTCTCAACTCTGATCCTGAAGACTCACCCGAATGTGGAGTGACTCTCACAAAAGAAAACCCAGCTGTATTGGTTTTCCTCAATCCTCGCCCCCACTTCGGGCTCCTTCTTACAGCTTCACACCTAAGACCCAAGTATCGAATCAAACAACTCTGCAACAAAATTTTCACTCCTCAGCAGCTACATGAGAGTAACAAAGATGGGTGTGGCTTTCCAGGGGGCCCCCCCCCCCCGCATCTCAAAAGATTCTTTTTATTATGGAAGCATGTATTCTGATGACCATGAATGCCACAGTTAAACCCAGCCTCTGGGGCCAGGCAGTCCTTGGCTCAGTTGCCTGAAGAACATACAAGAGTACCCCTGGCTTTTGCAACGACGTGGATGGAACTGGAGGGTGTTATGCTTAGTGAAATAAGTCAATCAGAGAAAGACATGTATCATATGACCTCACTGATATGAGGAATTCTTAATCTCAGGAAACAAACTGAGTGTTACTGGAGTGGTTGGGGGTGGGAGGGATGGGGTGGCTGGGTGATAGACATTGGGGAGGGTATGTGCTACGGTGAGTGCTGTGAATTGTGCAAGACTGTTGAATCACAGATCTGTACTTCTGAAACAAATAACGCAACATATTTTAAGAGAAAAGAAAAAGAAGATAACAGGAGAGGAAGAATGAAGGGGAGTAAGTCGGAGGGGGAGACGAACCATGAGAGATGATGGACTCTGAAAAACAAACTGAGGGTTCTAGAGGGGAGGAGGGTAGGGGGATGGGTTAGCCTGGTGATGGGT
>NW_027397084.1:10498153-10511877 GCF_003265705.2 Callorhinus ursinus
ATATATGGTGATTAACATAACAATAAAAATTAAAAAAAAAAAAAGAGTACCCCTGGCTTCCTAATGTGTTATAGGCAAGAAAGAGGGATTGTTTTTTCCGGGGTTGTGGTAAAATGCTGGTACTCTGCAAGATCTTACATCAAAGACATCTGAAGAACAAAGCTCACCATTACATCTATTTCTATAAAAGATTCTTTTTTTTAAAGATTTTATTTATTTTAGAGAGAGAGAATGAGAGATAGAGAGCATGAGAGGGAAGAGGGTCAGAGGAAGGAGCAGACTCCCTGCCGAGCAGGGAGCCCGACGTAGGACTCGATCCCGGGACTCCAGGATCATGACCTGAGCCGCAGGCAGTCGCTTAACCAACTGAGCCACCCAGGCGCCCTCTATAAAAGATTCTTAAAATTTTGGACAAAATATTGTATCTTCTGACCGTTTTTCCTTTCCACTTGTATTAATTGATATTAAATAAATAAATATTTTAATTTCTATTAGAAATGGATCATAAAACCTTTATTGTTCTAACAGGGAAAAGTTAATTTTGGTTAAATTCCATTCCTCCTTATATTTCCAGCATTTATCTTTGATGTGTTTTCCAAGCTGTCTTTTTAATTGCTATTTTGTTGGAAACATAAATTCAGAATCATTAGATTCTTATTATTCAATATATCTTTCCCATTACATGCTGTTTTTCTTATATTCACAAGTCTTGAAAGCTTCTAGACCATCTGCTAACTTTTCATCAATGTATATCTTTTTATTTCATGTAGGGATTGAATTGTCAAATTTTTAACTTTGGTCGGAAAATCTTTTTGTAGGGAAATTACAATCCTTTTACCTCTCTCATTCTGTCAGTTTGTCATTATTGAGCTATGAGCTCTTTCATTTGCATAGTTTCTGTAAGTAAACTTGAAACTTTATTTTCTTAGAAAATAGGTCATAAAATCATCTTAACTGATCCAGCTATTTCACTAACCTTCAAAGACTGACTGCTGTTGTAATCTGGTGGTTTAAATTATAGTATTAACCTATTTTGTTAACTCATCAACATTTGATCTTCCTGCTAGGAGATACAAACCGTGGATCCGTCTTCCCTTAATAATTTTAATAATGCCTCTTAACAAAGAAACTTTATATACTTCTCCTTGCCCTTATTTTGACTTGATTGCCTGTTAGCCATTCTCCTCTTATACCTTATAGTTCTAACACAGCATCTAATTTACCAAAGAATTCCACTTAGTTGGTTTGGATTCATTTATTTCTGAACTCTTTTCAAAAAAAAAAAAGGCCTTACTTTTTTATGACATTTACTAGATGGGGAACTTAGAATACATTGTTTCAGTTATATTATTTAAAGTATATTCTGTTTTTAAAAAGATTTTATTTATTTATTTATTTGACAGAGAGAGAGAGAGCACAAGCAGAGAGAGTGGCAGTCAGAGGGAGAAGGAGAAGCAGGCTCCCCGCTGAGGAAGGAGCCCAACGAGGGACTCCATCCCAGGACCCTGGGATCGTGACCTGAGCCGAAGGCAGACGCTTAACCGACTGAACCACCCAGGCACCAATTAAGCATATTCTTTCTACACTTAAATATTACCAACTCAATTCTTCTTAATATCCAGTATTTTTAAAGTTTTTTGTTTGTTTGTTTGTTTTTATGCATTTGAGAGAGAGAGTGAGAGCACAAGCAGGGGGAGGGCCAGAGGGAGAAGCAGACTCCCCACTGATTAGGGAGCCCAACTCGGGGATGGATCCCAGGACCCTGGGATCATGACCTGAGCCGAAGGCAGACACTTAACTGACTGAGCCACCCAGGTGCCCCAGTATCCAATATTTTTAAATGCCTATAATGATGATATCACATGACCATCTATTAGGACTTAATCAACTATAGATGAAGAACCATGGTTTAGGAAGCTTGCATACTTCATATCAAATAGCATAGACAGTAGAAGAGCCAGGATTTGACCCAGGTTCTGACTCCAACAACGCTGTAAGAACTTAGGGTATCATTGGGGAAAATAAATCACACACAAATAAATATCAAATCATTTGTTTTTTGTTTTTTGTTTTAACAAGTGATACACACAATGCGTGTCCTCAGTTAGACTATGTGGTGAGCGTTTATTTTGTAAAAGCTCCCCTATCTATTTTATGGTGAAGAACCACTGCTCTAGGAAGACAGAGGGAGAGATTTGTCAGAGGCTCAGTAAGGAGTTATAGCCCCATGGATCTGAATATGATGGAAGGCCAGTTAGGCTATGGGTGGGTATCTGGGGGTGGGAAAGCTATAAGTGAAGGCCATACACGGAGGGGAGCTGCAGGAAGAGGGCTCGCCTCCTAACTGCACCACGTGTTTCCCGTTGCCCGGTTACGATAGTACCTCTCATCCACCCCACTAAACCCTATCGCTTTCCTAAGTTTCCTGTCCTTCGACACAGCTTAGATTCACATCTTCAAAACATCTTTACCAAACACTAGAAGGAGAAATTACAATAAACACAATGAACACAAAGTAAACATGTTGAACATAGAAGATAACAGGAACTTAGATAGCTAAACTTGAGTCACAAATCTCTTAATTGACAGAATGTTCTACATACGCAGAGGTCACTGTTCTTCTTTCCACCTACAAGGATACTCCCACCTGAAACCATTCTGGTGGCCCTGTTAAAAAGGATCTCAGTGCTTTCCAGAATTCAGTTCTTAATCTTTCATGCATGTTCCATGGGGCCCCTGCTTCCTCCAACCAGAATTTCCATCCTATCTCCAAAATCAGTGCTCTGAAACAGCCCAAACTGTGTTTGCCTAATCTCTGACTTGGGTAACTGAGAAAAAACCTTTTCCAATCTGAGCCTAAATCTTGGGCACTGTGACACTCAGGAGGTTCTAGTATCATTTTTGTACAGATTTCTCCTGGCCGTTGCTAATGACTGGTTCAGCCTTTAGTGACGCTTGGTTTCTGCACCTTGAGTTTCTCCACAGTATCCAAGCAAAGACTTCATCACCATGGTGTGGTACAAGGTGACAAGTTTCATCTTGGCAGTACTCAGTCCCAACTTCATCCTACCTTCCTTTGGCCAGTCAAACCCCTAACCCAAGCTTCTTCTTGTCGAATGTCATATTTCTCTTAATGAAAGTGATGGATCCTCCCCCCTGAAAACACATACACATACACATGGATCTTTACGTGTAATTTTGTAAGTTCACAGGTCTCTTGAATCCCATCCATAGACTTCCTGGAAATCCATGGACCCTAAGTTACGAATCCCCATCTTAGAACCTCCTACCTTTCCCAGGTCCTGGTCTGAGAAACACACACAGTTCTCAGCTCATGTGTAAACAGAGATGACTGTCATCCCTATACCCTATGTCATCCATTTCCACTCAACTCTTTTCTTCCATAATGAATTGCTAGCAAAAGTTTAAACATTTATAACTGACTGTTTTTAAACAATTTAGCCATATGATAGTCAAAAAATGAGAGGTTGTCTAGTTTCTTCAGAAATGATTTGCAGGAGCAAAGACTTGCTGAAAGAATGGGAGCTCTATGTTTGCAAGACAGAAAACTATCGGGGAAGCAGTGCTGGGAATTCTAAAGGACAGAGCTGGACAAGGGCAGTCTCTTATGTGGAGGATCTTGATGTATGACAGAGAAGTCCAGACTTCATCTATCCTATAATAACTTTACATAGGAAAAGCTTTGATTAGAGCAATGGTTAAGGAAGATGGATGCGGTTTTGATGAGGAGGATCCAGAAATAGGGAAGTCCACAGTAGGAGGCAAAGACTATTAGAAAGGCACGGGGGACTGAGGGCCCAAACAAGTGTGAAAAGAACTTCTCCCACTACGTGGCAGAAGGACACAAGAGAACAATAGAACTCAGTAACAAACTGCAGTTGGTGACAGGACTCAGAAGAGAGGTAGTAGGAGAAGAGAAAAAGGCAATGAAAAGTCAAAGACAATGAAAAGCTGTGGACCTCATTAACTTGGAAGATATTCCTTAAAGTTTAAAACAAAACAAATTAATCGAATTTACAAATGTGTGGAGTTTGGTTAGAAATGAGGATAAATTTCAAAGGCAGTTATAACATCTCTCTCTCTCTCTTTCTCTGAATGTGTTTAAATAAAGGATAGATACTCAGGCAAGTTTTCAAGAACAGCTATTGATTGGATAAGCTCTCTGGATTGTTTCCATTTTCCGTTCTGTAAGTCTGAGTCTAAGGCCATGTTTACATGCTGTCCATCTCTTCAGATACAAATTGAAAAAATTAGCCCATCTGGATACAGTAGTAGAAATAAAGTTATATTTGGCAGTACATAGGCAAAACATTCTGATAATCTTTTCTTCTTTCAGGTGTCTTGTTATTTTATGGACACATCCTACATGAAGCAATTTCCTTAGAATGACAACTTGTGGCAGGAAGAACTTATCTTCTTTCTATGTATTTCACAATGCATAAAAGTTTAAGCTCCTATAAGAACTCATTGTGGTTGATGATGAATATGACTGTGATTGTTAAAAATAATAATACATAATATTTATGGCTCTGTGCAAAAAAAATTACATGCAGTATCTTTTTCAATCCTTACAATGACTTTATGATGTAAGTATTATTATGACTGCCATTTTAAAGATGAGGAACTTGGGGTTTAAAGAATATTAAGTAACTTGATTAAGGTCACAAATGTGTCTAACTCAAAGCTTTCCTATGTATTTGTGAACTCTGAGTGTGTCTCAACCACTGCTCCTTCTAAAACTAATTCTTGCTGCTTTTTATACAATAACTGCTCAATAAATGTTCAATAGAGGATAGATGGGATGGGGGGTGGATAGAGATGTTTGATGAATTAGGACAACCAGTGGGTAATATATTTCTGCTGAGATCCCGGCTCCCAAAAACAAAAGCATTACTAGAGCCTCCCTCTGTATACGCCACACACCCTGCCAAAGCATCTCTTCTGGCAACAAGCACAAAGGCAGGTAAGTGAGTTTTTCACCTCGGTCAAATGGTCTGTCAACCACTTCCTTGACGGCTGTTTACTCATCACATCTAGCAGCTGCTCTGTTGAGCCTACATATGACCCTGGTTCCCTCCGTCCCGCTTTCAGGTATTAAGCTCACCACATTTGGTCTCCATGTTTTATGCAGCAGATCTTATCAAAAAAAGTTTAAAAACCACATAGGTTCAGCAAGATCTACACAGACTTATATAAAACATATAATTACTTTTAGAAGTGATAGATAATAGGTCTGCCTCTAGCCTTTTCAGGCAGGGAGATGCTCTTGAGAAGATAACAGGCATGTATTAAACATCTACCATATATCTTTTGTACAGTGCTAAGAACTGCAACTTAATAAGTTTAAGTCTCATGAAAATAGGCCAAAAATATTTTATATATAAAATATAAATATACATGTGGATATACATATATATATATGTACATATTATATAATATATACATACATATATAAAGTATATACATATATATTTAAAATATAATGCCATCAACTTTATATCAGCATTATTTACAATAGCCAAATTATGGAAACAGCTCAAGTGTCCATAGACTGATGAATGGATAAAGAGGATGTGGTATACACACACACACACACACGTATGTATACATATATATAATGGAATATTATTCAGCCATTAAAAAGAACGAAATTTTGCCATTTGCAACGAGGTGGATGGAGCTAGAGGGTATTATGCTAAGTGAAATAAGTCAGAGAAGGACAAATACCATATGATCTCACTCATATGTAGAATTTAAGAAACAAAATGAATGAGCAAAGAGGAAAAAAAGAGAGAGGGGGGCAAACCAAGAAACGGACTCTTAACTCTAGAGAACAAATTGATGGTTACCAGAGGGGAGGTGGGTGGGGGAATGGGTCTAAGAGGTGAGGGGGATTAAGGAGGGCACTTATCAGAGATGAGCACCACCTGTCCTACAGAGGTGTTGAATCACTGTATCACAACGGTGGCTGATTGGACACGTGACTCAAATTAAGCCAATCAGACTCTCCTGAGATTCTGGCTGGCGTTGGAGAAATGCCTATCAGTGGACCTGAGAATGTGTGAGCTCAGACAGCCGGCAGTGTAGAGAAAAATTATCCAGAGAGAGAGTAAGGATGTAGGTTAGGAAGAGGGAGCCTGAGAGACAGAGGAAGCAATTACTTGATTCGTTTGTTTTTTAGTTATTGTGCCTACTAGTACTCCCCTAAATGCCTGCTGTAATTTCTGCCCTTGATTTCCTGGAGCCATTTTTATATCCTTACAATTGTTTCACGTTTTTGCTTAAGCTAGCTCAACTGAGTTTCTATTATAAAGAAAGAAACTTTGTAATCTGCAAACTTTCTTAACAAAATATAGACAATAATGCAAAAACTGTTATATATCCTATAATAATAATAACATGTAGTTGAGCAAAGATGTAACAAATAAGATATTTATCACTGTACTGATAGTGAATAATTTGAAATGAGTTTAAAGTGCATTAATAACAGACTAAATAAATGAATGATGATATATAAATACAGTTGAACTTTGACCAAACATTTTTAATAATATGTACATCAGACATTTTTCAAAATTAATTGATCTTCATTTACTATCAACTTACACTGGGCATCAGGTTCATGAGGTTTAACTCAAGACTAGTCTAATGTTTTAAACCCTGACTCCTGCAAAATTTGTCTCTATAGTTGAAATGTATAACAACTGTAATGTTTTAGCTCTTCAGATCAAACAGAAAAGCAATCTGATTCATAGTCAACATATATGTGGTTCTTGTGCTTAAGTTCTACTTCTTCCAATGCCCCTGTCTTTAGGGAAAAAGAAAAGCAAAAGTTACTAATCTTCTAATCAGAAATTAAGCCAGAAAATTAAGCACTGATCCTCTTACCTCCACCCTCAGTGAAAGACAGAAATAAAGACACCTCTCTCTCTGCTCCCTTATTTATTTTTATGGAAATCTGCACCTTGAGAGGGTCATAAAATAAATATATGTTAGAGAAATCTTAATCTAGACATGGTCACCACACTAGACAGAGAAGGATTGTCATAAAACAGAGAAAATAGACAAGGGTAAATGGAAGAGGTGTTACCTGCAAATAGATGAACAAAAGATAATATGATAATGTTTAAAACTTCAAGATTTTGAAACTTCAAAAATAAGACAAAATCGCTTTTAGAAAGTAGGAAAGTCTGTTGCAGAATAAGTTTTTGTAACGTTTCAGTATCAACAACAAGTGTTGGCGAGGATGTGAGGGAAAAGGAACCCTCGTACGCTGTTGGTGGGAATGGAAACTGGAGCAGCCACCCTGGAAAACAGTATGGAGGTTCCTCAAAGAGTGAAAAATAGGGCGCCTGGGTGGCTCAGTTGGTTAAGCAACTGCCTTCGGCTCAGGTCATGATTCTGGAGTCCCAGGATCGAGTCCCACATTGGGCTCCCCGCTCGGCGGGGAGTCTGCTTCTTCCTCTGACCCTCCCCCCCCATGCTCTCTCTCTCTCTCCCATTCTCTCTCTCAGATAAATAAATAAAATTTAAAAAAAAAGTTAAAAATAGAATTACTATATGATCTAGTAATTCCATTACTGGGTATTTACCCAAAGAATATGGAAACACTAATTTGAAGAGATACATGTACCCTATGCTTATTGCAGAATTATTTACAATAGCCAAGATATGGAAGCAATCAAGTGTCCAATGATAGATGAATGGAGAAAGAAGACATATATATCTTCTATGTATATGTACATATGTATATAGCAATATATAGATGTAGATATATATATATGTAGATATATATATATATAGAGAGAGAGAGAAAGCCGCTATGGAATATTATTCAGCCATCAAAAAGAATGAAATCTTGCCTTTTAAAACAACATGATGGATCTAGAAAGTATAATGCTAAGTGAAATAAGTCAGTCAGAGAGAGACAAATACCATATGATTTCACTTCTATGAGGAATTCAAGAAACAAAACATATGAATAAAGAAAAATAAAAAGAAACAAACCAGACTCTTAATTATAGAGAACTGGTGGTTACCAGAGGGGAGGTTGGTGGGGGATGGGTGAAATAAGTGAAGGGGATTAAGAATCCTCTTATTCCAATGAGCACTGAGTAATGTATAGAGTTGGTGAATCACTATATTGTACACCCGAAACTAATATAACACTGTATGTTAATTATACTGGAATTAAAATTTAAAAGAAAATAAAATTGCAAAAAAAAAAAAGTTCCACCATCAGTGTTTTCAGTTTGTCATAGTGAAGAGACCACAGACTTGAGAATCAGCCCTATCTGTGACCCAGCTCAGGCCCACCACCTGCAGACTCGGTGACTTTGAACTAGTTACTGAAACCCAGCAAAACTTAGTTCTCTTTTCTGTAAATTTGGATAATAATATCCTATAGGATTGTTGTAGAAATTAAATAAAATAAATGAATAGATAAATACCAAAAAAGTCTTGCTCCATGTTGTCACAAAATGCATATCACTGACATTTATTTGACATCTACCATATGTTTTTCATACTCACAGGCCTTTCTGTTGTCAATATTTTTGTCGATGTCTTTAATGGCTATTGCCTTTGTAATAACATTACCTAGGATTTTTAAGAAGCTTTATGGATTTCTGCCAATTTATCTTCAACATTATTTTTATTATTATATTTGATTGTTATCCATCTGTGAATAGATTACCATACATTATATTCATGTTTTTGTGGACAGGATAGCATACTCTCCTTAATAAAGCTGTTAACATCAACACAATTTCTATTTATTCTTACCAAGCAAAAATTGGTAAGGAACTATGTTGATCCAAAATATTCACTCTTTTCTCCACCATGGGAAAGTACAAGTCAGAAAATTGCAACTCAGTGATGCCTGAACAAATAAATCCTTTCATGTAATGATTTATCTGCCATAACCATTAAAACAGTGAATGTGTCCCATTATCATTACACTTTTCATACTACTGTAACTACAGAGAAAGCTTTGTTCTCCAAACCCATCCTGTTGGGCCTTGTCACTAAGTTGTTTTTCTTTCTTAACTCTTGAGTTGGGGTTGCTTCCTTCTGAGTCAAGCCATCATCAAAAACAATTGTAACTTGCCGGCATTGTGAATTCACAAAGGTCACCCTACTTTTGCAAACAAACCCTGTGGGTCTTTCTCATTCTTTGCTTTTATGTCCTGATAACATTGCTCGTCGGCCAAATGCAGTGACTTTGAGAGTGTAGAACTCTGCAGGAATTCTACTGATCACCAGGTATTAGGTTGTCACTGTTAAGGGGGGATGATATAGAGAAGTCAAAGACATAATTAAAACTTAGAAGCCACTAAAATATTTAACAATCAACAATTGGTTAAATGGTCTGCTGTTCACTCATTTCTCAGGATGTTAGGTAGCCAATCTGTTTCAAACACACACACAAACAAAAAGAAGCTTATGAGGACAAAATGTTTAGAATACATTGTGAGGTGAGAAAACAGGTTACAATATGGCCCAATTTCATTAAGTATTTATAGTTTCTTAAATGTATTTTTAAAAACTAGAGCAATTCACTTTTTTTTTAAAAGATTTTTTATTTATTTATTTGAGAGAGAGAGAATGAGAGATAGAGAGCATGAGAGGGAAGAGGGTCAGAGGGAGAAGCAGACTCCCTGCTGAGCAGGGAGCCCGATGCGGGACTCGATCCCGGGACTCCAGGATCATGACCTGAGCCGAAGGCAGTCGCTTAACCAACTGAGCCACCCAGGCGCCCCAGAGCAATTCACTTTAAATGGTCACAATTTTATAAAATTACAGGAGCAGTGTACTCCAAAAGCTTATTTCTAAGAATTAGGATTATGGATTAATTTTGCTTTCTTCTTTTTGCTTTTCTTCCTTCCTCCGCCCCACTATTTTGTATAACAAATGAGCATATATCACTTTTATGGTCTGAAAAAAACTGGGTGTGTGTGTGTGTGTACGTGTGTAGAAAGGTATATGATGATGGATGGATGGATAGATAGATGATAGAGAGATAGATAGAGAGAGATAGAAAATATATAAATATATACAGGATGGCAGCTCTGAGTTAAGTTCAATACAATAAATGTAAACCTTGAAATTCCTTTATTGTCAGTACAACAATATATAAACCAGAAGGACAAATTAATAATTTGTAGTGGGAACTATTCCTTTGTACTAATAAGAATGCCTGTATCTACTAGCCAGGCCACTGGTTTCCAGGTTATCTAAGTACCTAAGAAGGCTACTTTATTATTAGCAAATAGTTTGGTAAGCACAGAATATGAATTATAGGGTCTGGATTACCCTGGATGTCAGCCCCTCCTATCCTGCTGTATGCCTAGAGCTTAGCACAGTGCCTGGCATGTAATAGGTACTCAAGAAACATTTGTTGAATGAATGGCTATTTCATCCAGACCATTATGGAACCCTGAAGAAATTCCCCTACTTCCTCACAAAGTAGATATTCAAATGATCAGACAACTAGTATCCCTCAGAATCAATGGCTTCATTCTCAAAAAAGTTTGACAAAATCTGACAGATTCTCATGCCCTGACATTCTGATAAAAGTTAACATTTTACCAACACTCAGTGAGCACTTAATACATATATATATTACCCCCCAAATATTATCTAATTCACTCCTTACCACCCTTTATGAGTCATGTTTTATTGTTATCTCCATTTTGTAGGTATGGAAACTGAGTCACAGGTGACATAATTTTCCCAAGGGCACACAGGTACTAACGTGTAGCTGAAATCTGATTATGGGAATGTCTAATGTCAACAACTTATCCTTAACCAATATACTAAAAAGGGCCCTTTATAAGCCCCAGACGAAAACTTCCCTTCAAAATATAACGATAACGGGCACCTGGGTGGCTCCAGTCAGTTAAGTGTCTGCCTTTGGCTCAGGTCATGATCCCAGGGTCCTGGGATCGAGTCCCATGTCGGGCTCCCTGCTTGGTGGGGAGCCTGCTTCTCTCACCCCCCTGCTCGTGCTCTCTCTTGCTAGCCCTCTTTCTCTCTCTCTCTCTGTCAAATAAATAAATAAAATCTTTAAAAAAAAAATGTAACGATAGGAAAAACTCCATCTCCTCTAAGAAATTAGCTAGCTTCTTCCTTTCTCATAATGAGAACTACATAACTGAGCATACCTACTTTTTTAATTTGGCTGCCAGGAAGCTCAGAAGCAAATGTAAACCTCAACTAGAGTAATTATATTGGTCTTTATTGGACTTATGGACTATGAATTTGGGTTTTCTTTTCCTGGAACTTGACTTTTGAATCTGCATTCCCTGGGCCCAATTCATATTTTCATCTACTTTATTACCTGAAGTTTTGTTATAAATTATCTCAAATTCTTCAGAGGATTTTGGAATGAGGAATACAGCACTATTATCTATTGATTTTACCATATTTCCAAGTCATGGAACCACTATGGCACCATACCAGGCTCTGCATTGTATTGCCTAGAGAAGAAAAATCAAGTCGCAATTCATATGCTGTATCTTTGCTTTCCACATTCTGTGGTTGTGTCTAAATCACATTAGCTTCAAAATATCTGAAAAGAAAATAAAGGTGCTATCTTGGTAGCCCACCCTTAGTGTGCGGTTTGGTTTGCTTGTTTAATTTTAGACCTTACTTTTCAGTGACATCCGTTCAGACTTGAAACTTCAGTCATTTGCTGACCTTGATTCTCAGGGTATAAGATCAAGTCAGCATTACCAAAGGGAAGGACACCGTAAAACAAATTTGCATGTTCCTGCTAATGTATAGTTATAGAATTCTAAATTTATTTGTTCGCAAAAGAAATGGAAAGTTTCCTGACCCACTTTAAATCAGTGTTTCAGTAAAAGGCTAGTGAGAAAGCCACCTAAGGAAGACGCTTGGTTTCCATGAGGTTAGTAGTTATTACTCAAAGGAGAAATTGACACGTTTATATGAGGTGTTTAATTGTGGATTTTAATAGAGGGATTGGGGAAACACTGGTAGATTGCGGTTGTTTTAAGATGACGTGATATGAGGTATCTTCTTTCTTGCATATCTTGGTCTTTTACAGAGCTTCCAAGCATTATCTCAGTGCTTTGAGGCTGGAAAAGATGTATAAAGAGCAAGCCTCATTTATGAGATAAATGATAAAGTCACTATGCACTATTTGGAAGTTACCAGGAACAGAATCAAATATGTCACCTGGATAATGTAATGGTTGTTCACTGTTCTTTTGACCATATAGGCTTTTAAAGATGTTCAAACAGTTTTATGATCCGATTTCATCAGATAAAAATAGTCTGGGCTGCACTACATAGGGGGCAGCATCAAAAACTAAGAGTAGAAGAAAATAAGTTACTCAAAGGAGCTGTTCACACAAGGTCTTCATCAGAGAAGAACAACCCACCAAGAGTTGGAATGAGCAATGGTGAAAAAACAGAGTCTGAATGTTGAAGAGGATTCTTTCTCTCATCTCTCAGCCCTCATGGCCCATTAACAATCACCCTGTTCAGATATCCTCATTGTCAATCATTCCTTCAATCCATCATGTCCTCTAAGGAGGAGAAATTCTTCCACCAGGGATTCCAGAGGAAGTCTGTCCCCACCCCTACAGTATTCCCACCCAACAATTCATCATTCAGGATGGCCCTCAGAAACAGAGGTCATTGTGAATACCTAACACTGTTATGCTGGAGAGGAACAATGATACTATCAGGCTGACATTAAGACTGATATTTCCTATTTAATAAATCATGTTAATTTCATATATTGTAAGTCCTGCTTCTCACAAGACAACAGTTTTAACCTCAAAGCTGAGTCTCTGGTACATAACACCATTAATATTTTGAAGTTGGGGGTAGATGATCTAGACCTTGAAAAACTGAATCTAAATCTGGGTCTCAGTTAAATCCTGACTTTGACAATTTTCCAAGGCCTCCCAGATGACTCTCTATTACAAACATTCTCCCCCATTAAAATCATATCTTCATTTAAAGGTATGATATCTGATGTTGCTTGCTGTGTGCTAGCCTATTTCAAAGTATCAGCCTCCAGATTTAAAACTCAAGAGGAAGGGCACCTGGGTGACTTGGTAGGTTAAACACCTGCCTTCGGCTCAGGTCATAATCCCAGGGTCCGGAGATTGAGCCCTGCCTCAGGTGCTCTGCTCCGCAGGGAGCCTGCTTCTCCCTCTCCTTCTGCCTGCCGCTCCCTCTGCCTGTGTTCTCTCTCTTTCTGTCAAGTAAATAAAATCTTTTAAAAAAAATAAATAAAACTCAAGAGGATTCTCTGCAGCTACTATTTCCTTCTATTAGATCAAAATCAAGAGAAAAGAAGTCTTGTTATTGATGTGCATGGCATTAAATAAAATGGCATGCATGTCTTTGTATAGTCATGGCCTTTAAATAATAATAAACACTAATCACTAATGATAGCACAGTGCTTCCTCCTATACTGAGACAGACTATTGTTATTTTTTATTTAAAAAGGCTGTAGAATAGAAATTAAAATACAGTATCATGACAGATGATTGCATTGTGGTGAGCATAGCATGACATATAAACTTATATAAACTTGTAGAATCACTATGTTGTACACCTGAAAGTAATGTAACATGTGTGTCAGCTATACTAGAAAGAAAGAAAGAAAGAAAGAAAGAAAGAAAGAAAGAAAGAAAGAAAGAAAGAAAGAAAGAAAGAAAGAAA
>NW_027397084.1:10511887-10550518 GCF_003265705.2 Callorhinus ursinus
AAAGAAAGAAAGAAAGAAAGAAAGAAAGAAAGAAAGAAAGAAAGAAAAGAAAGAAAAGAAAGAAAAGAATAGTATTTCAATGGTAACTTCACCACCCAAGCAAGATTTTTTCAAAATTAGCTTATTTATTTAATTTTTTTTTAACATTCTTAGTTTATTGATCCTCTCATGAAAAATCTGCACAACCACCACAGATAAAGCCACTGCAGCATCTTTACTCCTTCTGTTGTCCAATCTCCAGCTCACTTTTTGCCAGCACCAACGTTGGCTTTTGCAGTCCCCCTGACTTTCTTCATTCTGTTCTTACGTTCCTTTCGCTGTTTTCTTGATGTCTTTTTCTTCTCATACAGGCCATGTCTTGCAAGTCTGTGTTTGGGTTCATTTTTCTTTGCATAATCCAAAGAATCATAAATCATGCCAAAGCCGGTTGTCTTGCCACCACCAAAATGGGTTCTGAATCCAAACACAAATATGACATCTGGTGTGGTCTTGTACATTTTGGCTAGTTTTTCCCGAATTTCTGTCTTAGGTACCGTTGCCTTTCCAGGGTGAAGAACATCAATGACCATCTGTTTCCGCTGAAGTAGTCGGTTAGTCATGAACTTCCTGGTCCGGATAGTTACTGTGTCATTCATGATGGCGGCGAGGCTTCTATTTATTTAATTTTTTTAATGACAGTCTTAATTTTCCACTACATCAAGACAAAAGACTTCACAATACTCTCTCCTGAATGCAAAAGGAAGAAAATTTTCTTCTCTCTCACATCGTTCTTAATTATAAATAGGAAAGAATAAAGTTTGGTGTCTTAATAATGTCAAGGGGACTTCAAAATCCTTTCCCTAAGTCAAGAAGCTCACAGACATTTCACCAGTATCATCCCCTCAAATGCACCCAGGATTTTGGTTCCCAGGACTATTTCCCGATCTCCAGCAGCTGATACTCTCCTCACCCAAGTCCCAACTCCCAATCTGTAGCTCCCCCTGTCTTGTAGACATCTGTTTTCCAAGTACTCAGAGAAGCAAGAGTAAGAAACCTGAGCAAAATCACGAAGCAAAATAATCACCCCTAACTTGCTGCTCTTATTTGTTCCTCCACTAATTCCTTTGTCTGAAAATTCACAAGTAATCAAAGATTACCTGATGCAAAAATTCATTCTATCATGAGAGAAACTGAGCCTCAAGGACATGAGGTACACAAAGGCATGGGTAGTTAATGGCAGAGCCACAACGAACACAAAAGTGCCCTCTTGTCCAGTGTTTCAGGCATCCTTATTCTCAATCCAGCATTCCCAACACCCCCCGCCCCCGTCTCAACAGGTACTCAAACCTGAACCAGCTGCATCTGTAGACAAATACAGAGGAAGAGCCTCCCCACTCTTCACACCCCCTTTGTGTTTCTGACCATTCCTCTAGGAGGCACAGGCTTCCAGCTCAGGTGTGCATCTGGGAAACCAGTCCTATTCAAGGCTGGGCACACCCCGCTCTGACCACCACTTCAAAGTAATTATTTTTACACCTTTGTGAAAACCCACTGTGTTTCCCCACTCTTATTTTAAGGGTTGGCATTTCAAAAGTTGGCACACAGGCTGGATTTCATTGGTATAGGAGGCAGGCAATAGGGAGAACAACTAGAGTCAGCTTTGTCCCCTTGGCCATCAACTAAAAGAACTGGCAACAAGCACATTCTCCTCCACCTCATCCTTGCCAGAAAGCAACAAGCAAGAAATTTTCCACTCTGGGGTGGTCCAAAATAGGCCATAACCTTGTCATACGACAAAAGGATCAGGATGGAGAGTCAAGGCATTAGCTCAAAATGGTTATTGGAATGCAGTTGGGTCCCAAAAAGAATATTCAAGACTCTGAGCTACCCAAATAACATTCATACTGTCAATCAGTCAAAATACTGAGCTTTTCTTGTTTACCAGAAACCATGTTAGGTGACACAAAGACAAATAAGATGGCGACCTATCTCCAGATAGCTCACAGATCAACATTAGGTACCATGAGAGTTACAAAGATGAATAACACACTGGCCTTGAAGGATTACAGCAAAATCTAAAAATGGAAATAGACATATGTCTTAAATATACTTTTTTCCAGCCAAATAAAACACAATAGAAAATGAAGCAAAAGTTACTAGAGAGGTAGGTATAAGCTATGTGTTATGGGAGCTGTTTATTCCAACTAAGAAAATCAAGAAAGACTGCCAGACCTAGAAGACACATTTGAACAGGTTCTGGAAGGACAAGAAACATTTTGAGGTCGAGAAGGTCATTTCAGAGATAGTACCTTAATAAAAGGCATGTAGGCATTAGAAGGACAAGAATCCGGACCCATGAACCCAGGTCATAGAACATGGTGGGAGGTAAAGCTAGAAAGTTTGCAGATCTCAAACACTAACTCAAATACTATTTCAAAGGCTCAAGGTTGTGTATTTTGTCCCGTATGCAACCTAAGGGAACAAGAAAAGGCATAACTGGAGCCATGCTTTAAGGACTACTGCAGGAATGTTGAAGATGGGTAGAAGGCAGCACGTGGGAAGAGCAAAGAAGGCTATTCAAATAGTCCAAGCGGGTAAGAGTCTAAGTTAGAGGAATGGCAGTAGGTCTGGGAATAGGGAATAGATGTGAGAGACACAGCAGCTTCTGAGATTGCTACCTGATCACATGTGGAGGAGGAACAGGAGGGCTCATAGTGACTCCATATCTTCAAGCGTAGATGGTGATATCAACACCAGAACTAGGGAAATCAGGAGACGCTGTATCCTACCTCCTCTTCTATCTGTATCTGCTTCACCTCCCAAGTTCATCTACCACTGCCACTGAGATCAGCTGCTCATAGCCTCCCTCGCTGATCAGTCACGGCCTAGCCAAGGAAAGAGAAGTGACTTCAGGCATTTGCAAGAGAGAAAATTTAATGCAAGGAAGAGGTTACCAGAGTGATTGAGACTGACATCAGAGACTACTACCATCCCAAACGTGGAGGGATAAAAAGAGCAAGCACTGCTCCAGAAGACAGAGTAAGGAGACTCTGTTCTTCTTCGTCTCCTTCTCCCAATTCCCACACTTCTGCCCTCCAATTTCCCTTTGGCTGAACCTAGCTGGAAGTCACCTAACAGAAGAGTCTGAGAAAGCAGCCTTCAGGGGCAGTCCTCTGAGGCACAGAATAGGGCAGAGCAAGGAGGAATGCATTGCAGGACAAACAGGCCCAAGATCCAGCAGACTTCTTATACACCCCAAAGGTTGAGTTAGAACTGCTAGTCAACGCCCCTGTGTTATTGGGTATAATATGACGTACCCTCTTCAAGGACCTAGGAGCCATCATTCACCTCCCTGGAGAGAGGGGGCAGAGAGAGGACGACGTGTGGCAGCCACATCTGTATCCCCCGACCCCTTATCTTTATCATCCTTGTGCTAGTCCTCAGGGTTCCTGAGGGAGAGCCATTCTCAAGGACTGAAATCCAAGTTCGTCTTATTTAGAGCGGAGAGAAAAGGAAGGAAAGAACCATTATCCCCACTCTTTCCCCTTTTCCCCTCTTGTCATTTTCTACCCTCCATTGCCCTCCTTTTCTCGACTTCCATCCGCTTGCTCCAGTTTCTTTGTTCTCAGTTCCTTCCTTTGTCTGGCTGCACCCCCTCACTCCCTCATTTCCATCTCACTCCTCCTGAAGAACGGAGTTGTTAACAAGTTGCTTGGTAACATGTGTTAGGCATGCCTTTAATAGTAAAGCTCACATCTCTTGAACCTAGTTATTAGTTTCTTGAGCAGAGCAAACGTTCAACAAAGCAGGTGTTACTTCGGTGAGATAATATACCTTCTCATCATTAAATTCTTATTCATTTTTCAATTGTTTGTTTATACGGCAAGACCTTGAATCGTTTTTAGAATGGACTCCGCAACACCTGTCTAGGGAATCTGGTGAGGAAAGGAGTTATCCAATGGGAAATCAAGGTACCTGACCCCAGAAGACATGAACATTGTATCAAACTTTCATTTCCCCATGAACCATTAAAATAGAGCATAGCTCTTATGACAGCTTCATATATGCCCATAAATAAATGATACCGGCTCATCAGTAACACGTCTTTGCTCAACTTCTGACAAGTAATAGTTCCTTGAAGAATGAAGAAAGGACATAGTCTTTTGAAACATGAATTTTTGCTCTTTCCGTTTTCCTTCAGAGGTAGATACTACCCGTCATGAAGGGGAGGTTCTTTTCTGACCTCATTTGAAGACGGAACGTTTAAGGAAAATGGTGTCATCCTTTGAACCACTTCAATACGTCAACATAAGTGACCACAGAGGAGCGAAGTCCTATAAAAAGGGGCAAGATAGTGCTACACTCTGTCCATCTCGAAGCAGCCACAAGCTGATCCATCGCCAATCAACTGGAAGAAACTACAATGGCTCCTGCGACAGTTTCATCCATGGTGAGTCCTGCACTAATGTGCAATGCTTTTGTTGATTTGGTCCGGATAATATTTCTGGACTGCAGGCATGAAATTCTGGATTCTAACTATGGAGATCCAAGAATGCTGCATACATAGGATAGGATACTAAAGCTTTGGTAGGTACTCGTCATTTTATAGCATTTTCAAGAACTGATACACATCAGTTTGAAAGATGAGATTAAAACTGAAAGATAGCTAGATTGGGGCTAAACCACATGAGAAGTGTCACATGATGCTGTGCAGTGAGAAAGAATGCTTATTGAAAATCTGCTTTTCTGAGTACAAGGGATTTAATATAATTCTCCCACAGCGTTTTTCTTTATTCCATAATAAAATGGAACACTATCCTTGAGGATTTAATTAATTGCAGCACTGACTTTCCTTTCCATTATTCTATTATTATACCACAGGCTTCTTTTTAGAATTTATTTATTTATTTTGGGGGAGTAGGAAAGAGGCAAAAAGAGAGGGAGAGAATCTCCAGCAGACTTCCCGCTGAGCATGGAGCCTGACGCAGGGCTCCCTCTCACGACCCTGAGATCATGACCTGAGCCGAAATCAAGAGTCAGACACTTCACCAACTGAGCCACCCAGGCGCCCCTAGACTATACCATAGTCTAATACACCAAGCCTACTTACTCTAATAGATACATGTGTAACTATGGTTTAGAGTAAATGGTCTTTATATTTCTGAAATATTAACTTAATTGATTACAGAATCAATATATATAAATTTAGAAAAACTGGAAAATATACATAAGAAAACGTAAGGGCGGGACCAGTCTGAGGTTGAATGTCTGCCCAGCATTTCTAACATGAACCCTGATACGATATGACATGCATTTTCTACAGCTCTTTCTTCTAAGGTGAACATTTGACTCCACATAGGGTTTCACAGAATGTTGGGACAGAGATCGATGACTTGCCATTATTACTAAAATTACTGCCAACCAATAAAAAATGTGTCTTTCTTACATCAAAAGAAGAATGTTCAAGACTAGTAAACACTCCATAGTCTTAACCTTATTTTGGTCATATAACCAGTTTTTCATCTAAGTGATCCGAAAATTTATTGTAGATTGCCCTGGAACATAGTATGTTCTCCATGATTAACAGTACAATAATCTTTACAGTTTGTTAACAAAAACCACATGCTAATCCAGTGTCTTACCTCTCCTTTCTCCCATTCAGTTCCAAGTACTGCTGCTGCTGCTGAGCCTGGTGGCTATTGGGAAGGCAGGAATAGCATTCCCACAAAATCCAGGATGCCCAAATACTCAGGACAAGAACTTCCCTCAGCATGTGAAGGTCAATCTAAATATCCTTAACCGGAGTACGAACTCCAGAAGGCCCTCAGATTACTACAACCGATCCACTTCACCTTGGAATCTACAGTACGTAATGGCTCCCGATAAAAATCTCTGTATTGTTCTATCTTTTATGCAAAGGACTGCCAGTTAAGTCACCTTGAGGATGATTTTACTCAGAATCATCAGTCAAACCTGGAAGGGCTATTGTGCAAAGATTCTCAAATTTTATTCTACAGACTTCTTTGATAGAGCACAGGACCTCTTCTCCTGCCATAATACCTATCCATTAGATCTCATTGTCACTGACACCAAAAACCCACTCACACTAATGGTGGTCATTATTCTAGCATTTATGATACCCCAAGTCTATTGTTCATTTATTTTTAAAAAAAATAGAAATTTATCTTGGGGATTAACGCTTGAATTCTCTTTACCAGACCTACCATTGCGATGATTTGTTGAAAATAACTAGTAATTAACTGGATTTTTGTGCCTTTCTCTTTTTGGTCGTATTAGCAGTTGGATAAAATAGTTTGAAACCCAGTGAAGGAAATGTCATGTTGGATATTTCCACCCCTTTTTGAGTCAGACAAACTTGATCTATATCACCAACAGACCTATACTTGCTGTGTTCTTAGTACATCTAATATTTAGGCCCTATTAAGATTAAATACAAAATAGTTTTTAGTGCTTTGATTTTATGCAAAAAAACCTCAGTTATGTGGTGACTGTAGATTCACCTGACTGTGATTTTCTTCTACTCCCATGACTAAGAAGAGTTCAAATAAATCAACTGAAAAGTCAAAGCAAGTCATTCATTCAGCTGGAGGAGAGAGGGAAGAGAAGGTTGTAGAGGGGCTTAAGCTTTTGTTTCCAGCCCTTCATGTCAGCTCTGGGCTCTATCCCATGAATGTGCTATCAGATAAAATTTTGATGCATTCCCTGCTTCAAAGCCAGACTTCATTAAATCAGATTGATGGCTATCATAATCCTAGATGATGCCCTTGGCCTTTATCAAATATACCTTAAGAAATTGTCCTTTGTATCAAACTTAAATCCCCTCTGCAGTCTAGTCTATCTTATTTGGTTCCTTCTTCAAAGAAATTGGGAAAAAACTGATCATTCTCTTCTATAACATTTCACGTGCCTACAAATCCAAGTTTTCCCCCAAACTACTTCTTCTGACTAGCAGCCTTTCGAGAATTTGCGTTGCCTATACTTTGTCACCCTGTGAATTTGCCTCCCTTCGTTTATTCCTATCTGATTTCCTTCCTGCTTTACCCGGTACTCACTTTCTCCCTCACTTTTGTCTCCCCTGCAGCCGTAATGAGGACCCTGAGAGATATCCCTCTGTGATCTGGGAGGCCAAGTGCCGCCACTTGGGCTGTGTCAATGCTGAAGGGAAGATAAATTACCACATGAACTCTGTCCCCATCCAGCAAGAGATCCTGGTTCTGCGAAGGGAGTCTCAGCACTGCCCCCACTCCTTCCGGCTGGAGAAGATGCTGGTGGCCGTGGGCTGCACCTGCGTCACCCCCATTGTGCACCATGTGGCTTAAGAGCTTCTGGTCTAACCCAGAGCAGTTAGGCTTTCTGGAGGAGTAGACCCAGTCCCATTTCTGACCAAACTCACTAGGGCTCTTAAACTAGTTCACCCAATTGAACTTTCAGAGATAACACTTTTGTGCAGAGATAGAATCTGAATGACCTTTCCCTCTCCCCAGAGATCAAAGCTTTGACTGAGTACCAATTTGCTTTTTGTGTGCTTTTCTAAGGGCTTTAAGTTATTTATGTATTTAATAGACCCTGAGATAACTTTGGGGCAGAAGATTCCATTTTAAAGAATTACATGCCTTATTTTGTATTGTTTAAGACAAGATTCCAGACTTGAGAGTTTTATTATTTAACAAGTAAACCTATATTTATATGAACTATTTATGGATCTATTTATGTTTCTTAAGTCTTTAGAGAGAGGTGAAAGAATGTAATTATCTGTTCTGCCTAGGGAAATCCTACAGAGAATTTAGTGGCGACTGAAAATTTCTGAGTTTGTACTACATATGGTTACAGGATTTTTTCCTCTTTGTGTCTTAGGAGTGCATGACATGGCCGTAAAAAAAACTAAACCTAGTTTCCTATTTATTAATTTTGTAAGTTGTTGAGGTTTCACAAGAGAGATGGCAAGTCCAGCTCTGCTCTGTTAAACCCTCATAATAAAAAAAAGAATTTATAATAAAGTTTGGAAAGAAAATTGGTTTCCTCATTTTTTCTCATTAAAAGTCCTTCAGAGAGCCCAGCTCTTCCCTATTTGAAAGAGTGTGCAGCTTTGCTGAAAGAACAAAACAAAGCATGCCCTTGAGTAATAGCACCCCACCCACCCCAAGTCCACATACTCAATGTCCAGTCTCTCCCCAAACTCAGGCTTCTTTTGAAGATTAATGCCAACTGGAGATCTAGAGAGGAACACTTTTCCCTTCCTCAGGCCACACCCCAGGACTACCCCTCTTGCTCCTGGCCTCTGATCCCGTGCTCCCCAGAACACAAAAAAAGAGCCACTGAGGCAAAACAAACTTTAAGTATGAGAAATATTCAGCCCAAGTAAAATAAAAACTGAATCATATTCAATTCCAGAGTAGTTTCGGGTTTCGAGTCATAACCCTGTTCCCCCAACATAGCCCAGCATGCTATCTTGCCCTACTTCTGGAGGCCCCTGGAAATTCTCAGGCCAGTCCAACCACTCCTTGCTTGGTGAAATCCATCTTGTGGGCTCCTTCATTCTCCTCCTCCCCCCCATGCCCCAGCCCCACTCAGAGGCCCATGGCTTCTCTCTGCTCCTTTTCCAGTTCCAAACCCAGGGGGTCCCTCCTGCCAGTGTCATCTGTGCACTCGCATGGATTCTCACCACCATCTCCTGTCCTGGTCCTCACACGAGGGGTCCACAGGCAGCTGCCACTGGCCATTTCTTAGCACCCTCATGCTTTATAGCCTTGTTCTCAAGTCCTGCTGCTCATTTCCCAGTTTTCCCCGAATGGTGGTGGTGAAAATAAAAATTCATTTCCGTTTTGGGATGGAGGGCTGGAAACAAGGCAAATATACCCACAGTCCTGACTCACTCTTTCCCACTAGACCGTATTCCTGGGAATTCTATGGGTGGGGAGAAGCAGTTACCTTCCCCATCTCCCTCCAGTAGGTGCTGCTTTTATTCTGTCTTCCCTTTGCCCCCATTAGCACCATCATCCGCCCAGTCCCCTAGAAATCTGGGAGGCATCCCTGACACTTCCCTCTTCCTCTTCCTCAGGCCTAATACCACACATCACCAAACTCAGTAAGTTTCACTTCCTGAACGTTCTCAAATTAATCCTAGGTTCAGGACGTCATCTCTTCTCATTTCTCTCCTAAGTTACTGCAACAGCTTCCCATCCGTCCTGGTGGCTGCAGCTCCCGTCCTCCTCAATCCCTCCTCCATCGTCTGTCTATGGCACAAAAGCAGACAGGACAATAGTCACCTTCCATAATCTGGCCCTGCTGCTGCACCTGTATTATCTCATATGCTTCCTCCTTGATGTTCACCCTGTAGCCATTATGAAATCCTTGAACTTTTCCTGAACTCAATGCCTGCGTCGTGCGGTCCCCTCTACCTTGAATGTCTTTGCCACCTTCTCCCTCCTGTTCCTCCATTCATACCCTGCTGTTACAGTATGAATGTGTATGTCTCCCCCAAAATTCATATGTTGAAACCTAGCCCCCAGCATGATAGAATTAAGAGGTAGAGCCATTGCGAGTGATTAGATCATGGAGGCAGAGCCCTCATGAATGGGATTAGTGTCCTTATAAAAGAGACCCCAGGAACTCCCTCTCCCCTTCTGCTGGGTGAGGATACAACAAGAATTCTTCGACCTGGAAGAAGGCCTTCATTCAACCATGCTGGCCCCTCGATCTCAGACTTCCAGCCTCCAGAACTGTGAGAAATAAATTTCTGTCGTTTATAAGCCACCTAGTCTGTGGTATTTTTTTTCTTTTTACAGCTGCCCGAATGGTCTAAGACACCTGCCCTGCCCCCCTGCCCTATCCCACTGCTCTACCCATGCTGTAAGACTCCATTAGGTATCATCTCGTCTCAAGAGCCTTGCCAGACACATCACTCCAGAGTAGGTCCCTCTCTTCTGGTCTCTAAGAACACTGTGGGTATCGTTTATCACTACTCTTACATACTACACTGGATTTATCTATTTAACCAGTTTTTGGTCCCTTGAGAGCCAAACAATTTGCACCTGTCCTGGAATGTATCAGACGGTCAATGCTGAAGTAAACTGAACCATTAGTCCACAGGCACCTCAAAGTCAACAGGGATTAAACTCTCTAGCTCTACTCCGAAACTAGTTTTCCTATGCCTTTTTTATCAACTCAAATGATATCACCTACTTATTCATCTGAGCAAGAAATCTGATTTCTCTCTGTCACTCATTCCTCTCATCCAAACCGTGACAAATCCATCATCAGTCCTCTTGTGTCTTCTCTTTCCTCTCGAACTCCAAACTTACTGTGAAAGTTGCATTGTAATATGATCCTAAATGGTCTTTCTGCCTTGCTTCTCACAGTTTTTAATTCAGTGATTTTCAAACTTCCAGGAGACCTGGTCAGTGTAGGTCATTAAGAGCTGTTGCAATAGACAAAGCCCAAATAAATGAAAGTCTATTTCTTGTTCATGTTACTATCCAGCAGGGATTCTCAGGGAGTTTTCTCCATTCAGACATTCAGGAACTCAGGCTGCCAGAGGTTCTGCCTTCTTGTAGCAGCACCATCTAGAACTGCACGGTCTCAGGGCGCCTGAGCTGCTCAGTCCATTAAGCATCCAACTCTTGATTTTGGCTCAGGTCATGGTCTCAGGGTTGTGAGATTGAGCCCCATGATGGGCTATGCACTGGGCCTGGAGCCTGCTTCAGATTCTCTCTCTCCAGCTCCCTCTGCCCCTTCCCCACCCTCTTGGGCGAGCATGCACAAGAAAGAAAGAAAGAAGAAAGAAAGAAAGAAAGAAAGAAAGAAAGAAAGAAAGAAAGAAAGCAAGCAAGCAAGCAAGCAAGGAAGGAAGGAAGGAAGAAAGAAAGGAAGAAAGGAAGAAAGGAAGAAAGGAAGAAAGGAAGGAAGGAAGGAAGGAAGGAAGGAAGAAAGGAAGGAAGGAAGGAAGGAAGGAAGGAAGGAAGGAAGGAAGGAAGGAAGAAAGGAAGAAAGGAAGAAAGAAAGGAAGAAAGGAAGAAAGGAAGAAAGGAAGAAAGGAAGAAAGGAAGAAAGGAAGAAAGGAAGAAAGAAAGAAAGAAAGAAAGAAAGAAAGAAAGAAAGAAAGAAAGAGAAAAAGAAAGAGGAAGGAAGGAAGGAAGGAAGGAAGGAAGGAAGGAAGGAAGGAAGGAAAGAAGAAAAATTCTCACCAATTATCGGGTACAGCTAGAACTGCATTGTCTTATACAGTAGCCACTAACAACATGTGGCAATTGAGCATCTGAAATGTGGCTGGTCCTGTGTTGTGTTATGTGTAATATACATACTTATTTCAGAGAATTCTTTTTGTTATTTTTGAGAGCAATTCTTTGCAAGAGCTCATTTATTAGTTGTGAGGGTCATAATTGAATATGTGGCTCACACAGAGAGGGTGCTACCAGTATACCTAACATGCATTCTTCCTAAGTACAAAGCGTGAACAACCTTATTACAGATAGGCAGGATATAAGATATGAGGGGGACTTGGGCAAATACTCTTAATATTTTGAGGGAGTTGGGCAAGTGGAACACTGAGATGCTTGTTTTCCATTTTGACTCCTGTTAACTATTTGTTATCAGGAGTCAAAATGGATTAGTTCTGGGGATTCTGGTATTTTCCTCTCTCTTTTAAAAATTGAGATATATTGACATATAAGATTGTATTAGTGTTAGGTGTACAACATCATGATTTGATTTATGTATATATCGCAAAATAATTACCACAATAAGTTTAGTTAGCATCCATCAGCACACATGGTTACCTCCTTTTTTCCCTAGGATGAGAACTTTTAAGATTTACTGTCTTACAAACTTCAAATACATAATACAGTATTGTTAACTCTAGTTACTATGCTGTACATTACACCCCCAGGATTTATTTGCCTTATAACTAGAAGTTTGTACCTTTTGACCACCATCACCCATTTCAATATTTTTAAATGTAAAATATCTTGCTGACTTTTATATACAGAGTGTTATCTCTGCCACAGGTATGACATAAATGTTCCTCCATGACCTTGCCCAGGCCACTCCTCAAAGCGCTCCCGACCACTTGTTCCCTTTCCACCACTAGCACTCAATGCCGTGCATAGCTCTTTCCCACACCTGGGGTTTTGCTTATGCTTCCTGCTAATCTGGAATTTCCTTCTTGGTCTCCCCATTTCTCATCACCTTTAAAAGGTTGTAAATATCTCTGGAGATGGGGTTTGAGAAACAATTCTTAACAAACTCCCCAGGTGGTGCATTCTGTCTGGTAACCCTCTACAGACCAGCCTTTGAGAGGACTGTTGGAGAGGATCAATTTGAGATGTTCTCTGGGAATACAGATGAAGAGTGCCAAAGAAACAAAGAGATGATAAACACAAACTGATAGTAGATATAAAAGTCAGGACGCAGAGATGAAATCTGTGAACAAATATGAATTCTTATTTGTTAATAAGAAACCTGGGTAAAAAAAAAAAAAAGGAAGAAAGCTGGATAAATTAAGGAGATACAATAAAGAAAGTTATAATAGGATAAAAGATTCCATGGTTGCAGAGTTTTTTTCTTAAAGTGAATCTGAAAAGTAGATTTGGACCAAATTAATTAAAAGAGACCATACTCAAATATATTGAACCAGGTGTTTTTTTTTTTTTAATTTTAAGAATTATGGGCGCCTGCGTGGCTCAGTTGGTTAAGCGACTGCCTTCGGCTCAGGTCATGATCCTGGAGTCCCGGGATCGAGTCCCGCATAGGGCTCCCTCCTCAGCAGGGAGTCTGCTTCCCCCTCTGACCCTCCCCCCTCTCATGTGCTCTCTTTCTCTCTCTCAAATAAATAAATAAAATCTTAAAAAAAAAAAAAGAATTAAAAAAGAGGGGCGCCTGGGTGGCTCAGTCGGTTAAGCATCTACCTTCAGCTCAGGTCATGATCTCAGGGTCCTGCGATTGAGCTCCACGTGGGGCTCCCTGCTCAGCGGGGAGCCTGCTTCTCCCTCTGCCCCTCCCGTGCTCGCTCGCTCTCTCTGTCAAATAAATAAATAAATAAAATCTTTAAAAAAAGAATAAAAAAGATATACGACTCACAGCCAGGAGGAAAATATAAAATACGAAATCAGGAACCAAAATTATATTGATGTCAGACTTTTCCACATCAAACACCAGGATGTAATGGAGTAAAATCTTCAAAACACTGAGGGAAAGAAAGTGACCTCACATGGTACCTGCTCAGGCAAGATTTTTTTGACCACCAAGTGATAAATTTGTGAAATTTTATTGAGTTGTACGCTTATGAGTTGAACATTTCTCCATATGTATGTAATGGCTCAATTCAAATTTTTCTTAAGAAAAAAACAACAATGTTTAGCACATGTAGGTTCCCAATAAATATATGCTAAATAAAAGAATAAATGGCACCCAAAATTCTTTATCAAATAACATTCTGTAAGGTCAACAGAAAGACTTTCTCAAACATGTGAGGATGGAGGAAAATGGGGGCACCCTTCTAGGTAAAAACAATATTCAGAAATATGCTTTAGCTGATTGAAACATGAGCCAAAGCTAGGGATGTAAGAATGGGCACCTTTGTCCTGACATTTCTTGTATCCTGGACACTCTGTGAACATCAAAACAAGGTATGCATTGCATGATGTCTAAATAATGGTTGTAAATGTTTTTTAAATGGATCCAAAAGCCAAAAAAAAAATTGTTTTGTAGAAAGTGAGATAGCTAAAAGGTAAGGTAATTACAGTACAATAATCATCATCTAGGTAACTGGACATCAACATCTCGATGATCTGGATAGTCATCATCCTGTATAACTTGCAATCTGAGATTCGGTAAGCCACGCCCAGAAGCAGGGTTGAAAAGGAGAGACACCAGCAGAAAGGCACAGAGTCCCTCACCTTCATTAAAGTGAAATCAGAGTTATTTCTCCATCCTTGGCTTCGACACATACACAATTTAAAGGTCACTTAATTTGATAAGTAGGCTAAAATGTAAAGGTAGCCATCAGTAGATGTAAAACAAAATATAAGCCCTGTAAGTCTCTGCAAAGGATAAAAGACAAACCAAATATTGACCAAAAGCCAAAGCCAAAGAGCAAAAGGAACAGGAAAATATCAGGAAAATAATCAACACAAAGAAAGCATAAAATAAGAGACAACAGGACTGAATGTTTTTAATTCACCTCTTAAAGAACAAAAAATCTCAAGTTTGGTTTTTAAAAATCTAAATATACTCTGGAAATAGCCCTAAAACCAAATGTCATACAAAGTTTCAAAATAAAAAGATAGACAAGGACATCAGGCAAATACATTCCAGAAGAAATCAGAATATCAGTATCAGAAAAGTAAAATTCAGAAGCATTAAATGCAAAAAAAAAAGAAGTAACTTCATATGGATAGAATTTAGATTAAAAATGGAAAAAATAAGTTGTTAAAATTTATGTATAGGATCACATCCAAATATATAAATCAAACAACTTTAAAAATGCAGAGACACTATTGTTATCTAACATTATCTGGAAGTTCTATCCAGCAGTGAAACAAATGATGGAAGGAAAACACAAAATCATCAGTATTTGCAAAGGGTATAATTACACAGTTAGAAAAAAACAGCAAATAAATAGAAAACCCATTAAATGTAAGGAGAATGCTCAGAAACTGGTTAACTACAAAATAAATATTTTTAAAACAGATTTCCCATCTGATGGTAATAACAAGTCCAAAACATAATAAAATAAAATACAATTCATTATGGAAAAACAAAAACCCAAAATACCTAGAGTTAATCTTACTGAAATATGAGAGAGACAATTATTAAATATAACTTAAATAAGTGGTCAGAAATACAATGTTTATAGATGGGAATGTTATATACATCCACAAAAGAAAATAATTATTTAATTTATTTCTTTTTCCCCATCTTTATTGAAATATAATAGACATATAACACTGTGCAAGTTTCAGATGTATAATGTTGTGATTTTATATATGTATTTTATATATGTGTATATTGCAAAATGATTATCACAGTAAGGTTAGTTAACACATCCATCACCTCACAGAGCTAGAATTTGTGTGTGTGTGTGAGAGAGAGAGAGAGAGAGAGAGAACTTTTAAAATCTACTCTCTTAGAGGGGGAGATGAACCATGAGAGACTATGGACTCTGAGAAACAAACTGAGGGTTCTGGGGGGGGGGGATGGGTTAGTCTGGTGATGGGTATTAAAGAGGGCATGTACTGAATGGAGCCCTGGGTGTTACGCACAAACAGTGAATCATGGAACACTACATCAAAAACTAATGATGTAATGTATGGTGATTAACATAACATAATAAAAAAAAATCTACTCTCTTAGAAACATCAAATATACAATACAGTATTGTTAACTAGTCACCAGGCTATTCCTAACTTATTTCTATGTCTAGTGCAATACTAATCAAATCCTGATAAGCCTTTTGTGGCAACATAACAAATTTCTAAAAATCTTCTAAGGAAGAATTGTGGTTGAGAAGAGAAAAATCAATAAGCAAATTAAATAACCCAGAAATTTATCATAGTATGTACAAAGAATCTAAAATATATGGTAAAAATAAACTGTCACCACAAATTAGAAATAAAATCAAAACATAGATATCGCTTATATCATATAGCTAAAAGAACTTCAGATTATAGAGTAAAATATAAAAAATAATAACCACATGGGGCACCTGGGTGGCATCCAATTCTTGATTTCGGCTCAGGTCATGATCTCAGGGTCATGAGATTGAGCCCTGCATCAGGCTCCATGCTCAGTAGAGAGTCTGCTCGAGATTCTTTTGCTCTCCCTTTGCCCCTCCCCCTGCTGTCTCTCTCTAAAATAAATAATAGATCTTTAAAAAATAATAATAATAACCACAAATTATAAAAACTGAAAAAGAATCTTTAGCCAGCGAGATTATAAATAATGTTTATGGCCATTTCACTAGATAGTCAAAAATTTTACACTGAGTACATGTTATGTTAAAAACAAACAAACATTTTAGGGGCACCTGGGTGGCTAAGTCAGTTAAGCATCTGACTTGATTTCCACTCAGCTCATGATCTCAGGGTCATGAGATCGAGTCCTGAATCAAGCTTCTCACTGCACATGGAGCCTGCTTAAGATTCTCTCCCTCTTTCTCTGCCCCTGCCCTTCCCCATTGCTTGCTCTCTCTCTAAAAAACAAAACAAAACCAAACAAAATCCAAAACATTTAAAATTTTCTATATACTGGGTGCCTGGGTGGCTCAGTCGGTTAAACATCTGCCATCAGCTCAGGTCATGATCCCAGGGTCCTGGGATAGAGCCCCGCATGGGACTCCCTCCTCAACAGGAGCCTGCTTCTCCCTCTCCCTCTGCCTGCCACTCCCCCTGCTCATGCTCTCTCTCTCTCTCTCCCTTTCTCAAAAATAAATAAATAAATAAATAAATAAAATCTTTTAAAAATTTTTCTATATATTGAAAAATTAAAATACAATTAAATATTAAATAATTATCAGATATTGGTATGGCAGAAGAGTCCTTAAGCTTTACAGAAAAAAGATTTCCAACCTAATAGGGTGAACTAAATATCTAATTTCCTTTGTCCTGAAACTGCACTAAAACTACAATAAAGAGATTATTTAAAACAAACAAACAAACAAAATCCATAAACCCAATAGACAAAAGCAACACAATTTTACAAGTATAAAGCAGAGGATAAGTGATAGCTGATTTCATAAAACTGAGAGAGAAAAATCCTAAACTGGCAGACAGGAAGCTGAGAACCAAACCAGTTTAGATCCCAGAATCTTCAGAAGGTTCAGGTCCTGGTAACACCAGGTCCCTCAGAGCCAGGAATAAAGGGGGAGGTGAAGATTCAGGAGGTCTGTATGAAAAGCTGTTTGAGCAACAGCTAATCCTTGCCTTTTCTCCCGAATCTCCAGCTGCTAGGCAAATGTTCCTCTCACTGCTAACAGAAAGTTGGAATTTATCTCTAGAGAGGGTAAAACAGCAGGTCTTTCGACCTGGATCTACCCAGTACAGATGAGGGTATGGTGGGACCAAAACCAGGATTAATTGATCCTATAGTTCTAAATGCGGAGGACCATCCTATCCTAAGATCTCTTTCCTCTCAGTTTCCAGAACTCTAGCAACAAAATGTCCAACTTCTGGCAGAAGACTGAGGAATCTGGCCAGTCCAAAAGGAAAAGCCTAAAGATATTCAGAGAGGGTCCCCAGAAATGGCCCACCCTTATCCTTTAGTGAAACTCCAGAAATTTACCCACTGAACTTCTGACCAGCTTTTATCTTAATCTCAAGCAGACATCTGAGAAAATCCCTCTCACATGGAAAATATGCCAAAACAAACAAACAAAAACAGCAGTTAGGCAGTAACAGAAAATATGCAAGAAGAAAACCATCCAAAAATATAATTAATATCCTCAGAGAAAATAATGCATCCATGAAATTAAAATAGGATACTGCTTTAAAGGGGGAAATAGGGGCACCTGGGTGGCTCAGTTGTTTGAGCGTCCGACTCTTGGTTTCAGCTCAGGTCATGATCTCAGGGTCCTGGGATTGAGTCCCACATCAGGCTCCACATTCAGTGGGGAGTCAGCTTGAGATTCTCTCCCTCTCCCTCTGCCCCTCCTGCTGCACACTCACTCTCTCTCTATCTAAAACAAATAAATAAATCTTTTTTTGAAAAAGGGGGAAATCGAGAGAACATTAAAAAAAAGTACTCTTAGATATTTTTTTTAAAGATTTTATTTATTTATTTGAGAGCGAGAATGAGAGAGAGAGAGAGAGCACAAGAGGGGGGAGCGGGAGAGGGAGAAGCAGACTCCCCACTGAGCAGGGAGCCCGATGCGGGACTCAATCCCTGGACTCCAGGATCATGACCTGAGCCGAAGGCAGTCACTTAACCAACTGAGCCACCCAGGTGCCCAGTACTCTTAGATATTAAAACCATGATAGCAGAGATAAAACAGTCAATGGAATACTGGAAGAAAAAGTTGAGAAAATCTCACAGGAAGTAGAGCAAAAAGATGAGAAATAAAAGAACAAAAATAAGAAAAGGAACCAATCCGGGAAGAACTGTATCCAAATAGAAAGGAAATCAACAACAAAACATGAAAAGGGTGCCTGGGTGGCTAAGCGACTGCCTTCGGCTCAGGTCATGATCCTGGAGTCCCAGGATCCAGTCCCGCATTGGGTTCCCTGCTCAGCAGGGAGTCTGCCTCTCCCTCTGACCTTCTTCCCTCTCATGCTCTCTCTCTACCATTCTCTCTCTCTCTCAATAAATAAATAAATAATCTTTTAAAAAAATGTGAAAAAAAATTTCCAGAACTGAAGAGTATGAATTGTCAGAGAAGGACACATCAATCACCCAGTCTGAGTGAAAACAGACACACCAAGGCACATCTTCATAAAATTTCAGAATTCTAAAAACAAAAAGAAAATGCCACAAGCTTCCTAGGAAAACACATCAAATATAAAGGACCAGGGTTCTGAATGGCTTCATAATTCTCAACCACAAATCTAGAATACAGAACACAGCAAATAATGCATTCAAAATTCTGAAAGAAAATCATTTCTTCCATAACACTCCAAACACAGTGAAGCTGTGTTATGAAGGAAGAAAAATGACATTTTTAGATATTCAAGATCTCAGAGAATTTGCCTCCCATGCAACGTTTCTCAACAAAGTATTTAAGAATGTGCTCCATCACGGTAATCAAAAAAAAAAAAAAAAAAAAAAGTCCCAGGCTGGATGGATTCACAGGTAAATTCTACCAAATACTTAAAGAGGAGTTAATAACTATTCTTCTCAAACTATTCCAAAAAATGGAAAAGGAAGGAAAATTTCCAAATACATTTTATGAGGCCAGCATTACCCTGATACCAAAACCACAAAATGAACACCACACACACACACACACACACACATACACACACACACACACACACAAAATATACAGGCCAATATCCCCAAAGAACATAAATGCAAAAATCCTCAACAAAATATTAGCAAACCACATACAACAATACATTAAAAAGATCATTCACCATGATCAGGTGGAATTTATTCCCAGGATGCAAGTTTGGTTCAATATTCACAAATCAATCAATGTCACATACCACATGAGCAAAATGAAGGATAAAAATCATATGATCATCTCATGCAGAAAAAGTATTTGACAAGATTAAACCCCAATTCATAATAAAAACTCTCAAAAAAAGTGCAGTTAGAAGGAACATACCTTAACATAATAAAGGCCATATATGAAAAACCTAAAGCTACTATTATCCTCCATGGGGAAAAACCGAGAGCTTTCCCTCTAAGGTCAGGAACAAGACAGGAATGTCCACTCTCACCACTTTTATTCAACATAGTCTTGGGAGTACTCTGCAGACAAAAAAAGGAAATAAGAGGCATCCATATTGGTAAAGAAGAAATTAAATGGTCACTATTTGCAGACGACATGATACTATGCATAGAAAATCCTCAAGACTCCACCAAAAAACTACTATAAATAATAAACAAATTTAGTAAAGTGATAGGATACCAAATTAATACCCAGAAATTGGTAGCATTTCTATATACTAATGACGGAGTAGCAGAAAAAGAAATTTAAAAAAACAACATCGTTCACAATTGCACCAAAAAGAATAAAATACCTAGGAACAAACTTAATCAAGGAGGTGAAAAATCCATACACCAAAAACTATAAAAAAAAACAACAACTATAAAACATTGATGAAATAGGGGTGCCTGGGTGGCTCAAGCAGTTCAGCCAACTCTTGACTTCAGCTCAGGTCATGATCTTGGGGTCATGAGATCGAGCCCCACATCGGACTCCCTGCTCAGCGGGGAGTCTGCTTGAGATTCTCTCTCTCCCCTCTCTCCAGGTTCCTCCCCCTGTTCATATGTTCTCTCTCTCTAAAATAAATAAATCTTTTTAAAAAATTAAAAAAAACTGGTGAAATAAATTGCAGACAACACAAATGAAAAAATATCCCATGCTTATAGATTGGAAAAATTAATATCATTAAAATGTCCATACTACCCAAAGCAATCTACAGATTCAGTGCAATCCCTATCAAAATACCAATAGCATGTTTCATAAAATTAGAACAAATAATACTAAAATTTATATGGAACCACAAAAGACCCTGAATAGCCAAAGCAGTCCTGAGAAAAAAGAACAAAACTGGAGCTATCACAATCCCAGATTTCAAGATACACTACAAAGCTGTGGTAATCAAAACAGTATGGTACTGGCACAAAGATAGACACATAGTTCAATAGAACAGAATAGACAGCCCAGAAAGAAACCTATGATTATATGGTCAGTTGATCTATGACAAAGGAGGCAAGAATATACAATGCAGAAAAAAAAAAAACAGTCTTTTCAATAATGATGCTGGGAAAACTGGACATCCACATGTGAAAGAATGAAACTGGACTATTTTCTTTCACCATACACAAAATAAACTCAAAATGTATTAAAGACCTACATGTGAGACTTGAAACCATAAAAATCCTAGAAGAGAGCACAGGCAGTAATTTCTCTGACATTAGCCATGACAAAATTTTTCTAGACAGGTCTCCTGAGGCAAAAGAAACAAAAGCAAAAATAAACTTTGGGACTACACCAAAATAAAAAGCTTTTGCTTTTTTGAAATAGCCAACTAAATGAAAAGACAACCTACTGAATGGAAGAAGATATTTGTAAATGATATATCTGATAAGGGGTTTATATCCAAAATATACAAAGAATTTATACAACTCTGGGGTGCCTTGGTGGCTCAGTTGGTTAAGCGTCTGCCTTCACTCAGGTCATGATCCCAGGGTCCTGGGATCCAGCCCCGCATCAGACTCCTTGCTCAGCTTCTCCCTCTCCCTCTGCCTGCCTGTCTGCCTACTTGTGATCTCTTTCTCTCTCTCTGTCAAATAAATAAATAAAATCTTTAAAAAAAAGAATTTATACAACTCAACACTAAAAAAAAAAGAAAAGAAAAAAGTCTGATTAAAAAATGGGCAGAGGACCTGAATAGATATTTTTCTTAAGACACACAGGTGGACAACAGACACATGAAAAGATGCTCAACATCACTCATCATCAGGGAAATGCAAATAAAAACCACAATGAGGTATCACCTCACACCTGTCAGAGCGGCTAAAATCAAAAAGACAAGTAACAACAAGTGTTGGCGAGGATATGGGGAAAAAGGAACCCTTATACACTGCTGGTGCGAATGTAAATTAGTGCTGTCACCGTGGAAAACAGAATGGATGTTCCTCAAAAATTTAAAAATAGAAATACCATATGATCTAATAATTCCACTACTGGGTATTTACCCAGAGAAAATGAAAACAATAACTTGAAAAGTTATATGTAGTCCTATCTTTATTGAAGCATTATTTACAATAGGCAAGACACAGAAGCAACCTAAGTGTCCATCAATAGTCAAATGGATAAAGAAAATGTGGGATATATAATGGAATATCACACAGCCACAGCAAAGGATGAGATCATGCCATCTGAGACAACATGGAGGGACCTAGAGGGTATTAGGCTGCGTGAAATAGGTCAGACTGAGAAAGACAAACACCACATGATCCACTCATAAATGGAATCTTTAAAAAATGAATAAACAAACAAAAAGCAAAATCAGACCTCTAAATACAGAGAACAAACTGCTGGTTGCCAGAGGGGAGGGGGATGGTTGGAGGCACAAAATGGGTGAAGAGGAGCGGGAGATACAGGCCTCCGGTGATGGAATGAGTAAGTCACAAGGAAAAAAGGCAGAGCATAAGGAATATAGGCAGTGATACTGTAATAAGAAATGTGATGGGACAGAGGGCAGCTACACTTGTGGTGAACACAGCATAAGGTATAAACTTGTCAAGTCACTCAGTTGCACACCTGAAACATTGTGTGTCAACTATAGTCAAACTAAAAAAAAAAAAAAAAGCACTCCATCAAAACAAGAGCATAAACCAAGACATAGAAGATATGCAATACGGGAAAAAGGGAGTCAACATAGGAAAGAGGCAAAGGGACTTCCTGATAGACTGGCAAAGAAGGTGTCAGGATGGCTTCTGTGCCCCAGGGATGGAGAGCACCAAGTCTAGATGGGAGCCATATGATTCAAGACTTTTCAACTAGTAAAGACTGTTACCAGTAACATCTCCCCTCCCACTGAGCTCTCTCTTGAATTTAAGAACAGAACAGCCAGACAAGTCTATTCCAAATTCTTATTTGTACTTGGCCTCTCTTGGCTATGAGCTGAAGAACTCCTTGCCCTGCTGACTGGATTAGTTTAAGACACTCAGCTCCCTGCCACCAAAGGGTCTGTTTTGATCTACCTTTGAAAACTGAAGGTTGGGCCTGGTAGTCTCAGAAATAGGCGATACAGAGCAGCTTGCTCACTGTGACTATCCTCCTGCTGGACCTGGAGAAGGAGCAGTATCAGTGAGGGTAGGCTAAACGGCTGAGGAACAGTTGGTCCAGAATGCTTAATGGTGGAACAGAAGTTTTCCCCCACTCACATGCTGTAGACCGAATGTTTGTGTGCCCCCCAAAATTCATATGTTGAAAACGAATCCCCAGTGTGATGGGATTTGGAGGTGGCGCCCCTGGGATGCCAGTAGGTCCTGAGGGTGGAACCCCCATGAATGGGATTAATGCCCCTAAAAAGAGGCCCCAGAGCTCTCCCTCACCGTTTCTGCCATGCGAGGACACAGCCTCCAGAACTGTGAGAAATAAGTTTCTGTTGCTTATAAGCCACCTAGTCTCTGGTTTTCTGTTACAGCATCACATAAGACTTCAAGTGAAATGTTCTTGGTCACTGTGCCTGCATCCTCCATGTGGAGACTTGGGAACGCAGTCTCCTTTCCCTCCCATGTAAGGGTGCTGGGAAATGAGACCCCTGCATGAGCAGAAGCATCCCAACTACAACTCCGCACCAGATTCTGGGGGCAGCTGGCCACTCCGCTTCTCTGGCCACACCCCACACCTTTCAGGGTTCCCCAGGTCTCACTCCTGCCTGCTCCAGGTGCTCTTGCAAAGTCTCAGGAAAGCTGAAGGCAGACTCTGACCAAGGTAAAGGAGTCCACAGCTCCTGGGTGCCCTCCGAAACAGTGGGGATGTGGCCTCTCACCAGCTAGGTTTGTGGTTGCCCCCTCGGTTTTTTGCAACTAAGCAGTATGTCATTTAAGGATGTAAACATAAATGTGATGTGACTATTTTAAAAAGCAAGAGAAAGAGTAACATAAAAATCAGGACAGCGGTCCCTTCGAGAGGGAAAAGAGGGGGAGAGGAGGGGTACCAGGACCTCAGGTCCTGGCAATGTTTCACTTCTTAACTTGGATAGCACAGTTTCATGTGTTGGGATTTTGTTTGTCTTCATTTAATTCTTTAAATTGCACACATACATCTTATTCATTCTTGCGCATATATGATGCATTTCACAATCAAAAGTTTTTAAAATATATGGGAAAAAACACAAAGGAAAAAAGTGATAGATTCAGCCACACAGAACTGTAAATCTTCTATATGTTGAAACATTAAACTGAAAGGCAAATAACAAATTGAGAAAATATTTGTTGCAAATACCGTAAGACATTAATATCTGGATTATTAATCTAAGAACTACACACACTCCCACCTCCAGGCCTTTGCCCTTGCTATTCGCTCCCCCAGGACACTCTTCCTCAGACAACTTCATGAGCTTCTCTTCCCTTATTTTAATCTTCTGGCATAGGTCACTTTCTGAGGGAAGGCTTCTCTGACCACCCTGTCACTCCTTCTCCAACTTCTCTGATTTATTTTTCTCCATGGTGTGCATTCCTCCTAACATACTGTGTCACTTACTTATTCCATTTTTGTTTCTCTCTCCTCACTAGAATCAAAGCTCCTTGTGGGCAGAAATATTTGTCTGCTTTGTTCACTGCTGTATCCCCCTGCCCCCTCAGTGCCTTGAACAGTGTCTGGCACCTTGCAGGTGCTCAGTAGATATTTAGTAACTGAATGAATATGAAAAGCTCATGTTAATTGGAAAGACAAGCATTAAGAACATCTGCTCAAAGGACAGAAGATATAAACTGAAAACGTAGTAAGGGATCAAAATGTCTTTGAAACCCATGCAGAAACATTTACTGTCACTAGTGATCAAATAAGTTCACATTAAATCATTATCTACCTTTTGCCCTTCAAATTAGCAAAGTCAATTTTTTAACTCTAATCGTATTGGCAATAATGTGCTAAGATGAGCAATTATTCACTGCTAATAAGCATAAATGAGTACAGCATTCTGAAAAGCAATTTTATAATTTAATTCAAGAAACTTAAGAGTGTTTATGCTCTTTGGCCCAGTAACTACACTTTTAGAAAGTTATCAGAGCAAAATAATTTAAAAATATACAAACAAAACTGTGTACAAAACTATCATAGCTCATCATAAAATATCATGAAACTTTTTCAAATGTTTAAAATGTTATTATACACTTGAATAAAAATCAGGATGAGAGAGAAAATAGTTCCAATATTTGAAAGAAGACATTAAAAAGTAGGAAGGAAATACATAAAAATACAAGCAGGAATTACTCTGAATCATAGGGGATGGAGAATTTTGATGTTTTCTTATAATTTCTGATTTTTTTAATTTTTTTTAAAAGATTTATTTATTTATTTGAGAGAGAGAGCATGGTGGGGGGAGGGGCACAGGGAGAAGGAGAGAGACTCTCAAGCAGGTTCCCCAGTGAGTGCAGAGCCCATTCTGGGCTCAATCTCACAACCCTGAAATTATGATCTGAGGCGAAATCACAAGCTGGTCGCTTAACTGACTGAGCTACCCAGGTGCCCCTATAATTCCTGATTTTAAATGAACATCTACTTCTTTTTTAAATGCTGGTACCTTTATGGTCTGTAAATTGGCATCTTTAAAAACAGTGGTTGTTTGGTAATTCAAATAAGTCATTTCCATGTTTAATGAAATAGTACAATGCACTTGATCTTAGCCAAAAGGCGGGGAAATGATATGAAATAGTATAATGAGTGGGAAATATGAAATTATATGAAAATGGCTCTAGGAAAGAGTACCTGAAGCCTGCAACTTCACACCAACAAAAACAAAAACAAAAATAAAACAGAAAAACAGGCCACCCTGGTTGTGGCCCATTGCTCCCCCTTGTGGCGGCACACCCAAGTAGAGAAACAGCCAGGAAAGAACACACTCGAACTGGAAAAAGCTACAAAATCTAGCAAATAATTCACTCTAAAAACAAAGCCTCATATTCAAAACATCAGGAAAAATATCTCACCCACACAAAGCAACACTGAGCTAAGCATATGCTTTCATCCGTTTTATGTTGTCGTTATCAGTTCCCGGGAATGAAGATCACAGCCATAGATAGAGCCGCAAACCTCTATTTTTTTTTTTATTTAAGATTTTATTTGTTTATCTGACAGAGAGAGAGAGCGAGAGCAGGAACACAAGCAGGGGGAGTGGGAGAGGGAGAGGCGGGCCTCCCGCCTAGCAGGGAGCCTGATGCAGGGCTCGATCCCAGGACCCGGGGATCATGACCTGAGGCGAAGGCAGACGCTTAACGACTGAGCCACCCAGGCGCCCCGCTGCAAACCTCTATTAAGAACTATTCATGCTGAAGGCACAGTAAGTCTACTTAAGGCATAAACTAGCCACATGGGTTATTTCTCTTGATCAAATTAAGGTCATCACTGCCACATCTCCACCACTTGCTCAGCCTTGTGGTGTCTCAGATGAAAAATCAATTCAGCAAGATCAAAAAACAAGTTTCGGAGGCAGTTTAGGTGGGGGTGGGGAAACGAGGAAATTGGGTTCAGAGGATTTGAAATATCAAAATGTCACAAACTGAAATGCTGAGAAAGTACTAATAGTTTTCCACCTCTTACAATGAGGAAGATTTTTAAATACTGTATCACCTACTCTAACCAAGCTTTCACTCCATCATGTCCCCAAAATGGCTCCTGTCACCCATGACTTCCATGTTGCCAAATCCCATGGCCATTTCTCAGTCTTCATCTTACCCCTCCTCTCAGCAACATTTGACATGGAGAAACATTCCCTCCTTTCGTTTTTCCAGTTTCCATTCCATGGCTAACCTTGCAGGCAAGTTTTCTTCAGATATAAAAGCCCCATGACTACACCATGAAGGACAAGTGGAAAGATGAAGTTGAAAGGTCCCACACACATATGCCCCTTCCATATGCCAGCCAAGTGCCAAGGGTGCTCCTTAGGTTACCACATTTAATCCTCAGAACCATCCTTCTTCCATCTTAAATGTCAAGAAATGCCATAGATACTTGAGTTATGAGCCTAGCTGACCCTCCCCTCAGCCTTCCTTTTCAGGCTGCACAGTAGAAAGTGCATGCCCACAGGCTCCTTCCTGCTAGCAAGAAAGTCGTAGCTAATTTCCTGGAGGGAAAGCAAAGATCCCGCTTGGAACCTAGTCTTAGAGACCTAGGGAAATTCATGCTTCCCACATTCCTAAGTCTTAGAGAGGTTCCGCCAGCCCACCTTTCCTCCAAATGTGGCTCATACTCTCACCAGTTACCCCAGGGCACTGGGCTGGACTTCATGTTGGAAGGAATACCTACTTTCCAGGGGTATCTGTTATCAAATGTCTTGGGCTCTGAAAGATGCTCAAAGGCTCCACCAAGAAGCCCTGTCCTAGAGACCCACAGCCGACCTGCCCTGGGACAAAATAGTGAATGAGATGAAATCCAATATTCCTTGATTTGTTTAATGATCAGTTTCTCCTGCTGCTTTATCAACAGGCTCAGCTGCAGCGCCCCATGCTGACTGTGACCATATTTCCAATGGGAAAATACATCAAGACATGAGGTCTCAAAGGGATCTGTGTGCCGTTTCTGGGGGGGAGAAGAACTTGCGTGAAGAAGTTTAAACTTCAAAGTATTGACATTTTCAGGGTAGATCCAATGATTTGGGGAACGATGGGAAGAATATTCAAAATCCAAACTGGCTTATACAACGTGAAACAAATGGAGGCTCTTCCTATGTTCAAATTAATCCTCTGTCTCCCTCTCCTCGACAAATCATTGATTTCTATTTTCTCTCTGTCCTCTTCAGCTGCCTTTCAGGGGGGTTTCTAATCCATACTAAGATATCAGGGACAGACATTAATGTGTCATTCCTCCTTGCACATTTTCATTTCATTTCCCTATTAGCCCAAAAGAATTATCAAAGAGTGGGCACCCAGGCACCATCGAGGGGAGCAAAGAAGACTTTTTTCTCACTCCCCAAAAACCAGAGGCAGCAGAGCACTTGATAACAACCATGAACCTGCTTTTGACAGCCTTGGTCGACACCTGGCCTCAGCTTTAGTAATTCTGGATGGCCCTAATAATGTTCGTTACACTGTTAGCATGGTCATAGTGCCTATTGTGTAGAAACGGCTCGGCATCTGAAATGATTTGCTATTGCATTTATTTTTTTCTATTGGCTGGGCAACTGGCTATACTATATATAAAAGTGGTCAGCAGAAAATCCTGAACCCCCGCTAATATCGTGGTGGAGTACACAGGCCAAACTAAGAGAGAGCTGAATCAGCGTGTGCCACCACATGTTTGATCTTGTTGCTGGGGTGGTGTTCCTCTTCTGCTGGAAAGGCCTCTCTTCTCCCTTCTGCTTGGATGTGGGTTCCATTTGGAGGTCAATTTGCACCATTCATGCTGCTCTCTCCCCAGCCCCAATCAAACTCCAGTGGGAGGAACTGGGGGATTTAAGGAAACAATGGGTTTTTACCAGTTTGATGAGTTTTCTCCTTCTTTCGAGTATTTGTTTGATGCTTAATCTGTGCCTTTTTTTGAACTAAGCATTTAGAGCAGTAAAAAGGAAACATAAGACCATCTCCCTAGAGGAGATCATGCCTACCCCTATCCTCCCTTCTCCTACTTCTTCTCCTTCTTGCTCGCTTTTTATTCCCCAAGAAATAAAAGTTCTCTAAGAAGGGCAAAAGATATGGCTTCTCCAGAGGCTAGGGTGCATAGATAGGTCCATTTTAGAACCTTCCTAAGCCTTAGGCACTCTTCCTTTTGAAGGCTCACCACACAGGAGACCCAACCATAAAAATTCATTTTATCCAACCATAAGCATAATTTGTATATAATTATTTGAGTTGATAAAATGCAATTGACTAATTGACATGATACTTGTTTCTGTGAAAGTACATAATTTTTTTAAAAAAGACAATATAAAATTTAACTTTGCTTCTCTGGTATCAGTTTCCTTTGACATTTTGGAGCCAGTTAATTCCCTTTTTCACAACTCAAACATTTTATAGGCTCCAAAAAAGTGTATAAACCCTGAGCACTATTCACTAGAGCTTAAAGGACAAACAGCCCTGGCTGGATTAGGTTTAACCCAGATCTGTTATTTAGCTCTGTGAGCTCAGGTAAATTATTTAAGTTCTCTAAGCCTCAGTCACCCTATCAGTCAAATGAACCCATTCAGACATAAATTAGCAAGCTCTGAGCCCACTGCTTTCATAGAAAAGCAGCTCGATGACTAATTGTTTTTCCAAATTTTCTCACTCCAAGTCTTAAAGCACACAGAGACCCCAGCCAAGTTACTCTGAGCTAAACAGAAAGTATGATACAGATTGAGATTGGAAAGAACCTGTGTGAATATAGCATCTCCTGCCATTAAGTTCCAAGGCTCAGTCACTAAGAGCCTCAAATGGAACGTGCTGAAGGAATGACAGATTCTCTGAGAAACATCCTTTTTTAAAAAATTTTATTATTTGAGAGACAGAGAGAGCATGAGCAGGGGGAAAGGCAGAAGGACAGGCAGACTCCCCACTAAGCGGGGAGCCCAACGCAGAGCTTGATCCCAAGACCACGAGATCATGACCTGAGCTGAAGTCAGATGCTTAACCGAGACACCCACGGGCCCTCTAAGAAACATTCTTATGTTTGCTTTTGTCCGTTCCTACTCTCACACTTCAAGCCCCAGGCTCTGTGTTCTGCAACAAAAACAAGGACACTTCCCTTCACATTCATGGGGAACATCCATCCTGGAGATCCAAATCTCAGACCTTGTGCTCTTGTGTCTTGGTGGGGGGTGCTGTGAGGAGACAGGGGTGAGTAAGGAAAGCACACAGACGGGCTCAGGCAACACGGGCTGGACCCACAGGGATGCATCTCAGATCATCGGTGGTGGAGCAGAGCTTGCAAAGAGTCAAAAAGCAGTTGGTTTCTTTAACTGAACAGCTTTTCTTGGTGTTCCCCACAGAGGCAAACCCAAATGACCAAAAACAGTTGACTTTTTTTTTTCTCAGATGTAACAACGGTCCTACCTAGAGCCATGGATCAAAAGCAACATGAGGGGCACCTGGCTGGCTCAGTCAGTAGAGCATGCGACTCTTAATCTCAGGGTAGTGAGTTCAAGCACCATGATGGGCGTGGAGCCTACTTAAAATTTAAAAATAAAAAAGCAATATTGATCAATCATTTTACTGTTTCAATTGTGCTGAGCACTTATTTGGAGCAAAACATCCTGCTAGGGGCTATGGAGATAGTCAAGGATGAACAATGAGGCTCCCATCCTCAAAGAACCTGTAGCCTGATAGGGTCAGGGAGAGTGGGGCTAGAGTATAAGTACGAAGAAAGAATTGAGGTCTTGTAGCAGGATATAGACTAAATTAGTGAGAACAGATTATAAGTGTCAAAAGGCTTTCAAAAGAAAGGCACATCACTTTTGGAAGGGATGGCAAAGAAGAGCTTCACCCAGGATGAGGAATTTGAGCTGTGCCTGGGAGAAGTTTCAGAATAGCTGGAAAGAGAAGTGATAAAAGTAACCAGAGGCTTAGGAAACTGAAAAAGAGGAGGGAGGGAGGGAGGGGAAGGAGGCGGGGAAAGAGAGAGAAAGGGGAAGCAAGCAAGCAGGGTCATGGTCCAGGTGTTTCCTGTTTCTTAGACTACAAAGGCATATTTAGAACCCAGGTTCAGAAGCTCAGAACTTGTCACAAAAAGAACAATAAGAAAGGATAGTGCTAACACTAACAAGAGAGGTCTGGAAGCTTCAAGAGTTGTTGTCCTTATGCTTGCTTCCTCACATCCTCATGCACTAGGTCTCACCAGGTGTACAATTTAGAGCAGAGCTGACAAAGTTAATTCTCAGTGCATGTAGCTCATTGCTAGTGATACAGGAGAAGTCTATATATGTCTGTGGTTAAAAGCAAGCAGCCTTAAAAGGCTCATATCAAAGGTGACCTGTGTCTCACATGTCTCATGTTGGAATGCTACAGGTAGGTTACTGTCATGAGTTCCTGGAAGGAGTAACAATGCACAGTAGTTTAAACATACCCAAATGTGTGCCAAATGTAGATTTGGTGACAATAATGGCAATGAAGATTTGGTCCATAACATTTACTGAGGACACCTGGTGTCATCGATCCTGTGCTAATTACTTGGAAAGACAAAGGTAAAAAGCCTGGTTCATTTACCTCCAGTGCTTCCTGGAGGAAGAGGGCCTTAGCTGAATCTTATTGGGTGATTACAAGGATTATTATGAAAGTTTATGCTGGAAGAAAGTTTGAATGGCTTTCCCATCTGTGTCTCTGTCAAAAGGTAAGAAAGTGATACTCTGCATAAGCAAAAACATTATAACATCAATTTTGTTTTGTTAAAGGATTTTATACCAACAATTTTAGGAAAATAAAAAAAGAATAAAAAACAAGAAGTATTTACAAAGGCCTTGGTTGCCAGATTGTGGTTGGACTTCCTTGTAGGAAATCAAATAACATTAGTTTTAAAGAACTTCAAATATGGAAATGTCACAGTCCAGTGAGTGATTCATTACTCCCAAAAAGCAAGAAGTTCTGCTTATGCCCAGCTGAAATCTTTGTCTTGAATTTGGTTCATGTATCATTGTATAACAAGTTATTACAGCTATTACCCCATTTTTGGAGACCACGCTATGGGATATCCAAGAAGCCGTAATAACCTTACTTTTTTTTTTATTATGTTATGTTAATCGCCATACGTTACTTCTTAATTGAGAAAAAAACACAGCATTGATTGAGTAATAAGACAGCATTGGTCATAATGACATCATATAATGATATAATACTATGTTAAATTGTATTCAATTAATTAATTAATTGAATCTTACCAAGTGGCATTACCCTTCTGAAGAGATCTACAGTAATTTGAATAAAGCAAAAACTACAAAGAAACCTTTGTAGGGAAGAATTCTGGAGCTATGAGCTTGAGTAGGGGTAAGAGCACAGGAACTAGTGACTAAATGGAGCAGTCAGTCTTAGCTCAGAGTACAGTCAGGTCATCTGGAGTAATAGGAGAGTAGGCAGATCTAGGTAGGCAGGTAGGCAGCTATGTGTATACATAGGACTTAAGTTCTCTTCTGATTGCTTTTTTTCTGAATAAGCAAGGTTATCTACCTAGAGGGAAGATAGTGGAGGAAATAATGGAGATTTGAGGAATCTATCAATCGAGGTAGATTTGGAGAAGAGAGGCAGTACGTTGGTAAGTGGCACCAGGAGGTAAGAGAAAACCCGAAACAGTTACATAGGAGAGTGGGTGGCAAATGGATGTTTGGGCAGCATTACAGGCCCAGTTGAGGTTCGTGGTCATGAATTTAATGTGAGATTAGTCAGCAGGATTGCAGGTTTTTCTCCTCCCACATTCAGCAGTGTAAGTTCAAGTACAGAATAAATGGAGACTTGAATTCAACTGCGGGTGGGGTTTTACCAGTTGAACATGACCAAGTGAGAGAGGCAAGGGACTGAGGTCATGTGCAAAAGGAGTGAATATAATAATTGGCCGTGGGATTTAAGCTTGGTAGGGAGGGGAAATAATGACATAAGGGCAAGGGACAGTAAACTGATTACAGGGTTTAGCGGGGGTGAGAGAGCAAGTGTCAAAGACTGCTGGAACTGGGGTACTCAACTCACATTTAGTCACTACTGACTATTAATTTTTCCATTCCACCTGCTTTTTACTGAGGTATAATTTAATCTCTGTCTGATCGACATATCTGACTCCAATCCAGCCTGGAGAGTGATGAATTTCATAATGTGCAGAGTAGCCAGTTTGGTGGGTGGTTGGGATGGGAGTGGAGGAAAGATCAGTTAAGGTTTAGACTCCTAATATGTGATTTAGTGAGGAAGCAGGCAAGAGGAAGTGTCCAAGATAGAATAGAACACTTGACTAGAAGCTGATACTGCCCCCTTTAATAGTATTTGTAGGTAACACATAGTTGCTGAATATGTTTGAAGAATGAAATTGAGTGGGTAAATGAACAGCATTCTCAGCATGGAGGAAGTAATTGAAAAGATATGATTTTTCTGAGGCAGAAAATAAGTAGTGGCTGTGGAAATGGAAACAAGGGGTGAATTTGAGAAACATTAAGGGTAAAATCAATAGGATTTGATAGGGAAGTTGGGGAGAAATAAGCAGGAGTGGAGAAAGGCAAGGATGGCTCCAGATTTCTGACTTGGTTAATGGGGTGGATGGTGATGTCCTTCAGTAAGAGAAGCAATGGAAGGAAGAAGAATATTTGGTTAGGGGCCAATGGAAGCAGTGGATTAACTTTGAGCATATTGGGTTTGAGATATCTATGGGACACCTACATAGAATGTCCAGTGGGAAAACAGAGAAATGAGCTCAGCAAAGGTTGGAGCTTGAGGAACTTGGACAGTAAAACCCCTCAGGCAAAGCAGGTGGCATCCAAAGCACAGCATGAGCATGTGAATGATTATCAGAAGCGATGTTTTCAATGGCATCTCCGGAAGAGAAGTTACAAAGAGGAAGGACCCAACAACTGAAGATTCAACCCAATGTCCATGAAGGAGGCTCAGAAAGAGCAACCCAAGGTGTACAAAGGGAAATCAGAGAGAGAAGCCAACAGAATAGAGAATTTAAAGTTGAGGAAGTAGTCAACAGAATCAAATGCCAAGAAACATCAATTAAGTTATGACCTGAAAAATGTCTGTTAGATATGAGAAACTAAATCACTGAGCCCTAGAGAGACGTGTCTTTCGTGTGGTGGTAGCCAAAATCAGATTAGAAGAGACGGAGGAGAGAATGGAAGGGGAAGAAGTGGGAGACACAAGAAAAGGGCCTTTTTGAAGTAGCTTGGCTATAAAAAGAAAGGCGATAGAGTGGTAGCCATGGGAACCTGTGACTTATTTGTAGTTTTTATGGTTTTTCTTTCTGAAGACTGAAAAATTCTTGAGCAATAAAGAGAGAAAATGGCCAGAGGTTGAAGACAGAGGAGAGTTCAGGAGAGTAAGGTTCCTCGGGTCAAGGCAAATAGAATCTAAAGCACAGAAAGATGTCCACCTCTTCCCCTATTGGAAGAAGCAACGGATGGCTGAGATCTATCTTTATGTCTGCCATGCTTATTGAAAGACATGTCTGTCCTTGTTTCCTCCACTTTCTCATTACCTGATCCTATGCATTCTGGCTTCTGACTCTACTGTTTTGCTGTCACTGCACTTTCTAAAGTCTTAAAAGACCTCCCAATTTCAAATTCAGCAGCATCTTCTCGGTTCCCTCCTTCTAAGCCTCTGTGCATTAACCCTATTGAACACCCTCTCCTTCCTAAAACTCTCTCTTGGCTTGGTTTCTGTGACATTCTGCTTCATCTCCCTATCAATTTCTTCTGTTTCCATGCCAGTGTCACTTCTTTGTGTTGTGTCCCTAAATGTGGAAATGCTTCTAAGATCTGTGACTTCAGCTGTCATCTATATAAAGTTGGCATTCAAATTTATATTTCCAATCCCTATTATCTGACTTCAGCTGTCCAGGACTCCATTGTTCAGGCCTTCATCTCAAGATATTTTTTTTTAATGCAGCAGATCAATCAGGGTCACTGGGCATTGTGAATAGCACCAAATCAGTTAAGAGAATCAATGATGACTGACCGAAGCTTTCAATATAGGACTATGGTAGAGTGTGGCACAAACATGAAAACCAGCAAAACCCTGTATCACCTGGGGTGGATTCTGAATAACGATAAATGCCAGTCTAGCAAGAGAAAAGAGAAAGGCAAAAGGTCAACCTGTACTTATAAAGGATGAAACTGGAACCAGATTGCTCACTGAAGGACATGTGACAAGATGCCATATATTCCGTGAAGAAGCTCAAAGGAACCCTCACAAGATCAGACAAGTTGACATAAAAGGTGAAAAATCAACTTTTCTGATAAAGAATTATCTAAGATGGAACTGCTGGTACATGGGATTGGCCACTCATGCGTGCAAGCGCCTGTCAACAGTAACATCTAAATGAAAGGACAGAGCTCTTTCGTGTTGCAAATGTTTAAATCAATATAGTGTGACATGCAAATTAAAAGCACATTGATGGGGTGCCTGGGTGGCTCAGTCGGTAGAGCATCGACTCTTGATCTCAGGGTCTCAGGCTCCACATTTGACATGGAGCCTACTTAAAAATATGATAGATAGATAGATAGATAGTTAGATAGATAGATGATAGATAGATAGATAGATAGATAGATAGATAGATAGATAGATAGATAGATAGACAGACATTAAAACACCCTTACTCACCCACTAGAGAGACGTGAATTTAAAAACTGACAATACCAAGCATGTGCTGACAAGAATGTGGGAGCAACTGGAACTCTTATATGTTTCTGGCAGGAATGCAAAGTGACACAGTCACTTTGGAAAATAGTTTAGCAGTTAAACATACATACTATCATAAGCCCCAACAATCCTACTCTTAGGTGGTTACCTAAGAGAAATGAAAATGTATGTCCACACAAAGAAATGTAAAATTTTAGTCAGAGTAGTCAAAAACTGTAAACAATTCAATGTCTACCAACTGGCGTAAGAATAAATAAATTTTAGCATTGGCATACAATGGAATCCTATTCAACAATGAAAAGGAGCAAACCATTGACACACAACAATATGAATGGATCTTAGAAACATCATGCTAACATGAAAGAAGCCAATTGTCGGAGAATATACCCTCATATTACCTGCTGCTCAAATTTTCGCAGAAGCTCTAAGAAATTGTATTTATATTTGAAAGCCATGCATTCAGTCTACCATTTCACTGTGCTTATGATGAGCCAACAACTGTGCCCAAGGGCAGATTTTAGAAAAGAAGAACAGAGATATTTGCAGGTTGCACTTTATTTTATAAGTTATAGTTTTTCTATCAGGAGTGCAGTAGCTGCAACTGGGCTTATACATCTGTTTAACATTTCTTTAATGAAGGGTGTCGGATGACTGCCCAAAGTTTCTGAAATGAAGGAGGACTATATAGGACAGTATCTGGTTTTTACTTTTGTCCTTGAATACATATTGTTGTTGAGTAAAGTATTCATAAAGCTCCTCCCTGGCCCAGATAACCTAGACTCTATCTCTGTGTCACAACCAAGGCTCCTTCCACAAGCCCTGTCCTCTCTCAGCTCTGTCTAGCTTGTGTCTCAGTGAGCTGTGTGGTTAACCAGACTGTCTACACCCTCCTGACTAGATGATGGCTCACTGTAGTGATGCTTACCACAAGAATGTGATAACCCTTTCTCTCAGCTCCAGAGAGAAAGGGGAAGGAACAAATGCATGTGCTTTCTTCATTGCAACAAAGTCGAAATTCTCATCTTGAAGAATAATATGAATGACTCTAGCACAGCCAGAAGGAGAGCTACTCCAGTGCCAGTCTCTTTGGAGACCTTTCCCCTTCCTTTTAAGACCCTTTGCCAGCCCTCAGCGTCAGCTTCAAGTCCAGAACTAAAGTAAATTGAAACAGAAAAAAACTTTTCCATACTTCCAGAACAGTTAAATCTTTCACAATCACGGCTCAACCTGAAATACTCCTGAGTTGTTACCATAGTTGTACTTTTTCTAAATTTCTTCAAACACACGCAGATCAGCAAGTTCAAAGAGGTCCTAAACAAAAAAGGAAGAAAGAGAGAGAAGGGAAGGAAGAAAATAAAAGAAAAAAAAAATCCCCCATGAAGGAATACCAGGAGAAAACAGAATGTGGCCTTGAGGAGAGGTAGGTTGGCAGCTTTAGGAACTTGACCTCGTTGTGCATACTGTACACGTTGGCTGGGGAAGACAGCCTTGTCGGGCATGAGGAGATGGACTGGGGGTGGGATATGCCAGTAACAGGAACCCCACCTTCACCCCTCCTCCAATGGTATATGTCCCATTCCAGGCATAGCACATTTCTACAGGCCTAGCTTGCAGCAGGACAACTGGATCCCAGTGAGATTGAGTAGCTCCCCCTCACCCATGGGTGTGAAGTAATTCACCCATCCCAGCAGGATATCCCCATTACAAACTCCAGTAGATACTGCCTTTCCCAGGCATGATGGGGCTCACTGTTCTCAGCAGCATAGCACCTGAGTCTACGATGGAGACTCAGGGCGATGGATGTTTTCCATGACTTCCATGCCTTTATGGTATTGGGTACCTCGGCAGGGATCTAAAGTCTGGCATATGAGCAACACGTCCTACTGGGTAATCATTCAAATGTATTAAAGTCTGGGACAGTACTTCAATCCACCAGGCGAAGGTGGTTTTACCTGTTAATAATTTAATCTGCTGCTTTAATAACCCATTTGTCCTTTCCACAACTCTGCTGCTTGCGGGTTATAGGGGAGATGGACCCTCCATTCAATGTCATGTTCTTTTGCCCCATCTTGTATATCACGACCTTTAGAACATGACCTCCTCTCATTGTCTATTCAACAAGGGTTTCTGTACAGGGCACTTAGCTTCTCTAATCCCCCAGTAGCAACAGTCTGGTTTGCACAGTGACTAGAGAAGCTCGGGTTAAATCAGATGCAGTGTCCACACAAACCAAGGCATATTTAAAATCCTCACTCACACGGAGGCTGACCAATATGATCAAGGTACCAATCCCTCACCAGTTGGGAACTCTGGTGGTGGACCGCCACCCATTTTAACAGTGGCCTTAGACATTGTTTGGAAGACACAGAACATGTTGTTACTGTATTAACCAAGTCACTATATTTCAAGGGCCATCTGGCTTCCTTGGCAAAACACCGTCCCACCCAGCACTGTGGTGGCCACTCTTTCTATGCACTCAGTCTGCTATATCTACTGAAGAGTCAGTTGCTAGTGCTTGTATCCACGCAAGGGCATCAGCTTCCTGATTGAATAAAAGACCTCTAAACCCCTAAAATCCCTACAAAGATGCATATCTCCTTTATGTTCTTAGGGTTTGGAGAAGTTTGCATCTTCTCAAACACAACTTCGGGGACAACATGCATCTTACCTGACTCCCAAAACTTTATGGCAGTGCCTGGGCCTTGAATTTTCTGTGGGTTCATGGCACGTCTTCTCCCTCACAGATGTTCCAGCAAAGTCTGCAGGGTGTTGTCCTGCAACAAAAGCAAATATTAACATGTGAACCTTACATCATCAACGTAATGGGTCCATGCAGGGAAGGAGAACAGGGACACATCTTAAGCTATCATCACATGACCTACTGTGAGGCTATGCAGGTAGCCTTGGGGAGACACTTGAAAGGTTCAGTAGTGTCCCTCCCCTATGAAGGCAAATTGATCGTAATTATCAGAGTCTTTTCCATGAACCTCCTTGAAGAGGAAGCACTTCTGCAGAAATGCTTTTTGCCAAAGCACCAGAGTAAAGCAATAACTATCTGCAAATAACAAAGGACTTAAAAACAGCCATGGTTAAGGATCTGATGAGAGTTCCTTATACTGCAATTGACAAGGGAATTTGGTTATTTCTTTGACATACATTTCCAAATGATGACTGACACCATGATACTGGGGCATATCAGATTTAGGAATTTCATACAAATATACTCTAAAGAAAGTCTACATTGCTCCTTATTTGACAATGCTTCCTGTGAAATTTAACATATACAAAAAGTCACATAGCTGTAAAACAAACAAACAAAAAAACTTAGCTCTTTTAATAGAGAATACTCAGTATCTTAAACAATCAAAGACTGGATAAAGACAAAATACTGAGTCTTTGTTTCCTAGGTAGATTCCATTAAAGGTAAAGAAAAACCTTGTTTACAATTTCTTATCGAGCAGACCAATAGTCTGAGAAAACTTTATCTTTTTTTTTAAGATTTTATTTATTTTATTTGTCAGAGAGAGAGAGAGCACAAGCAGGGGGAGCAGCAGGCAGAGGGAGAAGCAGGTTTCCTGCTGAGCAAGGAGCCCCATGCGGGACTCGATCCCAGGCCCCTGGGATCATGACCTGAGCTGAAGGCAGATGCTTAACGGGCTGAGCCAACCAGGCATCCCACTTTGTCCTTTTAACAGAGAAAAAAACCAAATTCTAATTTTGCACCAATATGCATTTGATATTAAAACTCTCTTTTTTTCCTTCTTACACAAATCCATTCCAATTTTAGCTTAACTGCACATAAAATTCCTTTCTCAATCTTCTTTTTCCACAAACCATCTGCAAATTTCTATATCCATTCAGCTTTTGTCCTATATATTTTTTCCATCCTGGAACAATCATTTTACTTTAGGGCAAAATTATTTTCTTTTTTCCCTTACAGGAAGAAAGAAAAGAAAAGAAAAGAAAGAAAGAAGGAAAGAAAGAAAGAAAGGAAGGAAG
>NW_027397084.1:10550618-10765425 GCF_003265705.2 Callorhinus ursinus
GAAGGAAGGAAGGAAGGAAGGAAGGAAGGAAGGAAGGAAGGAAGGAAAGGAAGAACCCATACCCTTTCATACCTTTCCTTATCCAAAAAAAGCTCACATCTATTTTCCTTACCTACTGATCATATATAGTCATTTTCTTTCACCCTTATTATTTCTAGTAGTTTGTTAGAAAAAACAAAAACAAACAAAAACGACTTTAGATCTCTTATGAACCAATTTTGGCAATACCTCTGGAGGTAGGGAAATATCACCAGATGTGACTTACTGATCTTTGATTCCCCAGTAGCTGGCACAATGCTGGACTTTTAAGAGGAGAGTTTGGGGAGTCACAGAAATTTAACCTGCCTTAGCAGCCCAATGTGTCAACCTCCTGGAGGTGTGTATTTAAAAAAAAAAAAAAAAGCCCTCAAAAGCGATGTTTCAAAGAGAGGATTTAAGCAAAACACAAAGATCTATTTTGGAAGCAGAATCCCTTCTCAGTGCCCCCACAAACCACAGCACCTAGAAAATAGTCTGTTTTGCTCAGCCTGAGACCCAGCCATAGCTGACAATCCCACATGAGGACGGAAACAAAGAATGAGAGGTTCTGGAAGTGGAGAAGGCAGGTTTTCCTAAAAAACATCACATCCATAAAGACAAATAGTGACCCACTCAAACTCTTTGGCCCTATCGCCCTTTAATATAACAAATTCAAAGAGTTTGAGAAGCCAAAGAATTTCAAATAATCTTTATATCAAACATGATTGCCATGCAGTGTTTACTTTTCTGTGTTTAACCTTGCTCGGCCACAGTAGAGGAAGGTCATTTTGGAGGATGGAAATGTAGGTCAGACATCTGGGCTTAAGTTCGTGGAAGGAGCACTCCACCGACACTGACTTCCTTCCCCTGAGCTTACTGTAAGAAGTTGCTCGTTTCGGTCAGATGGTGAGAAGCCAACTTTGGGTCCCAGAATGCTCTTCGTGTGTCTCCCACACGGGGTACACAGCAGTCAACCTGAAACAGCATCCTTCTGCCTCCTTTCCAACCCACCACAGGGGTGAGTCAGAGCATTTCCCAGCCTGCAGCTACTGCAGTCACCGAAGACGCTGTTCATCTGGGTTGGCCACGAGATAAAGCAAATTCTCCATAAAAAGCAGTGCAAACGCAATGAAGCTCAATTACTGCTCTGTGGCAAGGACAGTGGCCCAGCGATCACCAATGGGTAAATCATGCCTAATAATTCCTAATGCGTGCCCTTGCAGCCCAGAGATACAATGCTTAGGCTCATCAAACAACCAAGCTGATGAAGAGTTTCCCATGCAAGAACGATTTTCAAACAAGAAATAAACAATCAGATATGCACTCTTATTAGTTTATTACCAGTGCTACAACAAATTACCACTAATTTGGTGGCTTAAAACAGCACATATTTATTCCCTTACAGTTCACTGCACTAAAATCAAGTTGTCAGCAGGGCTGTGCTCCTTCCAGAGGCTTCAGGGAATTTGCCATTTCCAGCTTCCAGAACTACATTCCTTGACCTGTGGCTCCTTCCTCTATCCATCACATTACACTCTTCTGTTGTCAAATAACCCTCTGCTCCCCACCCCCCCCTTATAAAGACATTCATGATTATATTTAGGGTCTACCATAAAAATCTAGGATAATCTCCCCACCTCAAAAGCCTTCATCTGCACAGACCCTTTTGCCATGTAAGGTAACAATCACAGGTTCCAGGGATTCGGACATGGATATCTTTGGGGGTCAATATTTAGCCAACTACCCCACAAAAGATTTTCAAAGAAGAAAATAATCAGAGACACTCTACAGCACCCTAACACAATGGAACATAACAATCTCTTGATTATTTAGAAAACATCACCTAAGAAAGAAAGAAAGCAACACCTAAGATTGTTCTCGTTATGAATATCAATTTACCAGATTCTAAGATCACAAAAGTGCTTGTTAATACAGAATTCTGGCAAATAAATGAAACCAGAGATTCAGCTCTATTTGATTTCAGAATCAACGATGAGGTATGTTTTCCTCCAGTACAAGTCCCCTAAAATCTTTGAAAGCTTAGTGCAAATAGTAGAATTAGGAAATCTGCATTTCCAGGTGGCAAGCAATTTTTTTTTGTCTTGCACAAATATGTCTTGAAACTCCCTATTTTTTTCTAAGAAATGCACACAATTAGGCCTTTTAATTATGCATATATAAAGTGGAACAACTTGAGGAAGCTGTGGTTCCTAGGGATTAAATTGCTCTTTGTAAAAGGTGATTTTGAAGGTCATTGATATTGTCGGCAGAGTTTTACCTCTGCAGACTGTGTCCTTTGTAGAAAAAGTGCCTTTTGAACTATCAATATCCTATGCTGTTGTGCACTCTTGCTTGTTATTATACAAGTGGGCATTTTTAATTAGCATTGTTGAAATAGTAAAAAATGCAGCAAAGATACCAAGGCACAATTTTCAACTCCCGCTGGAGGACAGAACAATAAATAGAATTGGACTATAGGTATAGCCCAGCTCACCTAGATTCACAAATTCAAGGTTAAATGAACTTTTAGAAAGTGTAACAATGCTGGGCTATTAGAGCCTGAAGTAATTGTCCTTAGGGCTGATACGATTACTGTGGCCCCATAATAAATCACCCTGGATTTTCTGGTGTAAAACAACCATTTTATTTTGATTGCAAAACTTTGGGAAGGGCTCTGCGGCGCAGTTCTCGGGTGATCTTGAGAGCAGGCTGGCTTCGTGCATGTACAACCTGTGAAGTTGCATAGGGACGCTGCTCCAAAATAGGCCCCACACTTGGTTTAATGCTCTGCTTAACAGTCTTGGAATTGTGTGCTTTAATTTTTCACTGGGACCCACACATTATGTAGCTCGTCCTACTTAGGCGGTTGGATTCCGATATTGGCTGGGGCTGCAGTGACTTGAAGTCTCGGCTAGGCCGAGTGTCCCCGATGGCTCTTTCACATGCCTGGGAGTTGATGCTGGCTGTCGGCTGGGAGCTCGTCGAGAATTGTCGACCAGAGCATCTATGCATGGCCCTTCCAGCATAGCATTCTCAGGGCAGCTGGACTTCCTGCATGACGATTGGCTTCCACCATAATTAGCATGTTAAGAGAACCAGATGGAAGCTGCATGACCTTTGATAACCTAGCCTTGGAAATTCATAAAGCCTGATAGATTTATGTCAGGCGGTGGGGAGAGGCAGGGATTGGTTCTCCAAAGCCAGCCAGTTGACCAAGGTAGTAACCAACCCTGGAAACATTAGAGGGAAATGAGGGTGTTGCTCAGAGATTCCCAGAAAGCTCTGAGGAAGAAGGCCAGGTAAAGGACTGGAATCTTTATGCACAAAGAAGATGAAGGCCATTACAACTTAAGGTATTTCTGGAAGCTGGTGAAGTCGAGGATCTATTGATTCCATTTCCAGTGAGCATCCCATAAAATTCTATAATTGTATGAGTACACAAATACTGTAATTCACCTGCTCCCACTGAGAAGGACCTCGCAGAGGAGGATCCTCAGAGAAGATTCCATGGTTGAGGCATTTCAGGACAGGCAATTGTTTCCTGGCGGATCTCTCACATAGAGGCAAGGTAGCTTAGGGACAACAGGCAACAGTCTACCACCAGATGACTATTGTAACCTCAAGGAAGGGATGCACTCAGTCTGTGCCTCAGTTTTCTCCTCTGGACAATGACACTAATTAATAGTTTCTATTAATTATAATAACGACGTTATTATAATTGAATAAGCAAATGTATGTAAGTTAGAAGAGAGTCTATTCTATAGTAATAATTCAAGAAGTCTTAGCTTTCATTATAAAGGGTTCTGCTACTAATAAGAACAATTGGGAAGCCCTTGGTATTCACGTTCTGTACAGAAGTAATTCAACCATTTCTTCACCCAGTAAAGTCATTCTCATGTGCCAACTTCAATTCATCTAAATTCTTAAGCCCAAATTATAGTCGTAGATTTCAAAAGCAAAGCAGCATAGATCCAAAGGATGTGTTTTCTTTTATATACTTCATTCTATTTTCTACATGTTTTCAAATACAGGAACCAGAAGTTTGGCATCCCCTATGCAGACACAGTCCAAAGCAAGTGGCAGAAGCAAACCTCGTTTTCTTAATGGATCTCACTTGGGCTTTGGGGTGAGCACCGAAGGCAGTCAGGCATTTGACAAGTGATCGGTGGGAAATCTGTATCTTTTTTTCTCCTAGCTGTTGAAAAGCCCAGGAGTGCGGAATAGGCAGATGCCTGGGACCCCAGGAAAGTTGGAACTTTCCATGAGCAAGGTGTCCCCTCTGAGGGAGCCAGGTGCACTCAGATCCTACTTCACCATCCAGCACACGGGGCCCATCCAGAGCGGTGCCTCCCAGCTCTGGTCTCTGTCAAAGTCACAAGAATGTGGTTGTGGGAAATGGTTACATGGCTTCTGGTGCTGTCACCACTATAAACAAGGTCTGGTCCTTGCCTTCAGGCCATGCAAAGGGCTGTGGTGTATCACCTACAGACAGCATGTAAGGAAACCACAGAGGTAAGCCAGTGGAGTAGGAAGTCTGTACGTTTTGTGACAGCCACAACCCAGAACAAGTCATAAATCCATATTTGTCAAATGCATTGATTTACTTGGCTTTGAAAACAAGAACGAAAAGGTGGGAGTGTGTATGCAGAGGCCCTACGTAAGGTGGTGTGTGAAACCGGTAAGACTAGTAACAGCTAGTTCAAACTCAGAACTGCTATAATGATTTATATTTATTATTTTTTAGTCCACACCACAACTGTAGGAGGCAACTTTTATTGTCATCCTCATTCTATAGTTGAAGAAACCAAGGCTCAAAAAGATCAAGTAACTGGCCCAAGGTAACCTGTAGATAATGAAAACGCACACACATAGAAGTTTAACACGGAAGGCAACTGTACATATATAAAGATATATACTCCTCTGTCCACATTATATAGTTCATAATAAAAAAAAACAACACTAGAACAGCGACAAGCATTATCTAATTTTTGTAAGTGGAAATAAAGGTTTATTTTTTTTTAAGATTTATTTATTTATTCATGAGAGACAGAGAGAGAGAGAGAAGCAGAGGGAGAAGCAGGCTCCCAAGGAGCAGGGAGCCCGATGCGGGACTCGATCCCAGGACCCTGGGATCATGACCCGAGCCGAAGGCAGACACTCAACCATCTGAGTCACCCAGGCGCCCAAAGGTTTAAAAAAAGGAATAACTAAGGGTGCCTGGGTGGCTCAGTTGTTTCAGCGCCTGCCTTTGGTGAGCCAAAGAAAATGTGTGTTCTTTTGTACCCTGAGGGAAGTCCAGGGTCCTGGGATCAAGCCCCGCGTCGGGCTTCGGGCTCCCTGCTCCGCGGGAAGCCTGCTTCTCCCTCTGCCTGCCACTCTGCCTACCTGTGTGCTTGCTCGCTCCCTTTCTCTCTGTCAAATAAATAAATAAATAAAATTTTAAAAAGGAATAACTAAATAAATTCTGGCTTATCAACCTGAAAGTATAGAATGTAGCCACTAAAAATTATTGGGAACATTATATAGAAACATAGAAAATGTGCAAAATGTAACGTGACGTAAAAAATTACCAAATACAGATTGCATCTATATTATGGTTACAGCTATAGAAGGCAGGTGAGACAAGGGAACAGAACAGAAAGCAAAATATGAAAATTCACATGTAATCGGGGTATGCTACTGGATGACTTTTCTCTTTTTTAATAACGTACTGGACAATACATGTCCCACGCCAGGTACTAGTCTTAGCATCTTACTTGTATTATCTTATTCTAGCCTCTCAACAACCCTCTGAAGTAGGGGGTGCTATCATCCCCAGTTTACAGCAGAGAAAAGGGAGGCACAGAGAGGTTAGGTGATTTGCCCAAGATCACGAGTGATGGCACAGCTAGGAGGTGCCGAAGCTGGCATTTTCACCTGGCGTCTGGCCCCGCTGTCCATGTTCTCGGTCATTACTCTGTGATCGCTGATACTGCTACGATGTTTGTACATTTTAAGAGAAGAGATGGCCATTTTGCCGGCAAGAACGTCTTCGTGCTCAAATTGGAGGCTTTCTTTTTAAAACCTTAATCTTCGTTTCAACGTATGTTCTTTTCACTGCTGAGCAAAACTCTCAAAATCAGCACCACTAAGTACTGTGAGACAGCAGCACATCACAGTTTTTAAATTTTTTTTTAGGGTCAGAAGGAGCAGAGGGAGAGAGGGAATCTTAAGCAGGCTCCATACCCTGCGCGGATCTCACAACCCTGAGATTATGAGTCAGAAATCAAGAGTCTGACGTTTAACCCGCTGAGCCACCCAGGCGCCCCAGTACATCACAGTTTTTAAAGCACACACTTCACATAGTCCCTATTATAAAATTACAAGACCAAGTTCATGCATCTGGTACTAGTAAACAGATATGGGTTTCTGGAAAGGCAGTGAGTAGTGGATCTCCAATGTTCTTCGTAAATCAAGAGTTAATCTTGAGCACCTCCAGTGACTTATGTAAGAAACGTAATCATTCTTAATTTTTGACAGAAAAAATCCAGTGAAGAAGTACGTACTTTGTAACTTATCCAACTTTACACAGATGGACCGATGAGATGACCAGGCAATAGGGGGCCTTCAGTCCAAGAGATGGAAGTTTAAACCTTGAGGCTAATATTTACTAGCTCTTGTGACCTTGGGCAAGTAATTAATTCCTCAGTTGCCTCATCTGTAAAATGGGAATAATAATCTTTCCAAATTCATGCTATGTGAAGACTAAGATGCATATAAAATAGCACATTGTCTGACACACATAGCCAACACTCAGTATATATGAACTGCTACTATTATGTTTAATAACCCTCAATGGAACTTTTACTGAGTTTAGCCCCCAGGATCACATTAGTACTCCAGACATGAAAAGGAAGGTTCTGTCAGGGCCCCTAGGTGGCTCAGTCTGTTGAGCATCCAACTCTTGGTTTCAGCTCAGGTCATGATTTCAGGGTCATGAAATCAAGCCTTACATCTGGCTCCATGCTCAGCAGGGAGTCTGCTTGAGATTCTCTTCCCGCTCTCCTTCTGCCCCTCCCCCTGCTCGCACATGTGTGCACGCACTCCCTCTAAATCTTTAAAAAAAAAAAAGAAAACTAAGGTTCTGTTGCGAATGCAATTTAATCCTACGGCGAACATAAGAAGATGCAGAGTTATGACTTGGTAAGTGCAACCTCCCTGATTGCCCTATTCACAAACATAAGAAACAAATGAAGGAAAATCTTCCAGACATAAATGTTTCTCCTCGCTACCATCGGACCAACACCCCACTTCTGATTTCTCTCACTAACTGAAGGAATTCTCTTTTCTTGGGTACTCTGTAAGGAGGAAGGATTGGGTTTTTCTAGTCTTTTATGACACTTAGGTACAAACAAGGTTCAGAAGCTACCACTTTTTCTGCGATTCTCTTGGCACCAAACAGGGTGCCAAAAAGAACATCTCAGTGTTGGAGAAAATGTGTGTTCTTTTGTACCCTGAGGGAAGTCCAGCTGAACCTGTACAACTCCTGGGGCTTACTGGACCAAAAAAAATGCTTTTCTTCCGATTTATATCAGTGGAGTAGACTACAGTGAACATTTGGGGACCCAGGGGAATTTTTTTTAATGTCTTAAATCTATAGCTTCCTCTATTCCTGTCAAATTAATTTAAAATGGATTAAACAAAAGATCTATATAATAATATTAACAATGTATAGATCTTTTGTTTAAACCACCTTGAATTACCTATGTGTGTATATAGAGATTAAATGGAGACCATAAACTTAATAACCATGAGGAACTAATATAGCTGTGGTATTTAAGCAGAAAAGTTGGTTGTGAGTTTCCCGGGGCCAAGCAAACAGGAAATGTAAATCTGTACTTCCTGGGATAAGGACTACCAGGTACTAAGTACCTATCATTTCCTGGGTACTGTACTAAGTCTTTTATGTTTTTTTTTTATTTCGATTACACTCTACTCTTTAAAATAGAGATCATTCCCTATTTAACATATGAAGAAGCTGAGTCTCAGAAGGACTAAACTGCCTAAATTCATATAACCAGAAAATGGTAGAACCAGGATTTGAAGCCAAAAGCTAAGTACTAAATGCATTTTTTCTACCACTTCTTCTATTAGAAAAGAAAAAAAAAAGAAAATTAAAGGAAAACTAATTTTGTAACCATTTTCCTCACTGTAAATTACAAGTGAAATTTCTCCCGTGGAGCATTACAAACATAGACGATTTTTATCTGGATGTGGGAGTAACGGGGGGAGGGGGAGAAAGAGAGGGAAGGAGAGACAGAGAGAGAGAATATCTATTTCCCCTCAGCCAAGCTGTCATATATAAGAACTGGGTATCAAAAGTAAAGACTATATGCTTCAAGTTCCATGTGGAAAGAGAAGTCCGTCTCTCTACACATTATGATGGCAATGCAGTATTTGGAAATCTGGACTGCTCAACATAGGCCGTTTCTCCTGCATTCAAAACAAAGGACCTCTGAGTCCCAGGAAGCCAGGCTCAGCGCTGAAGAACACAGGCTGCTCATTCCGCCTCAGCAGTGTCTCCAGTGGCTGCCAAAGACAGACTCCCCCCTAAGGGAGCCATTGACCCATGGGCGCAGTGTGCCACCTTGTGAGCCAGAGACAGTGTGCAATTTCCTGAATGACAGCCAGCCCTCAGAGGAAGCTGTAACTCAGGCCCCAGGCCCCAGGGGGCACCATGTGCAATGTAGTCGGAGGTGTGCGAGGTGCAGGTACTTCTGTACCTGCTCCCAGGCTGCACAGAGAAATGACTGATACGGGTATTTGCTGGAAACATTATCGAGTGCTGCAAACCCAACAGAAAAAATTATGAACTTGGAGTCACTGAGCCCCTTTCTGCCACTAACTACTTCACGCGACCTTGAGCAAGTCACCTAATTCCTCTGGGCCTCATCTGCCAATGCGAAAGGTTGACCAGGTGATCTGCAGGGGCCCATCCAGCTCTAACAATATGAACCTACCACGGGAGAGGGCGATTATTGCCAACATGAACGGAAAGGATTCACTGTACAAATCTGAGCACCAAAATGAACTTGTGAGATTCATAGCAAACTTACGAAGCTGATAGCTATGACAGAAAATGTTTTCTAGATTTCAAGAGCCTGAATATTTAAATATCAATATTTATACCATAAACAAAAGATTCTGCAGCCAAGAGATGAAGAGCCAGCCTACCCAGCTATTCCATTCCCACTCCCACCTAGGCTAGAAAAAAGTTGCCCACACTAGAGTTAAAAATGGGTGTCAGGCTTCTGCCACCTGCCTATCCTCAAGCCAAGTTTCAGGTGGGAGTGAGAACTTATGCTCCACTTCCTCTCTTGGACCTAGAAAGCAGCGGCAATGCAGAGGTATACTAAGCCTGTGGTAGCATTAAGGAGAAAATGTGCTGTGCCATACAGAAACAAGAGAGTGGCATGAAGACCAGAATCTGGAAGCTCCTGAGCCCCCAAGAAGCATAACAATATTGATAAAACACAACCAGTAACCCTAAAAGTCCCAGGAGTCAGAACAAGGCCAATGCAAAGGGATTGCATGGCCCCAGTGACCAGGGGCTCGTGGATGGCCAGTCCCAACACTGTGGTCCTTCCATATGCATTTCTTACTTGTCTCTGTATCTCTGCTGACAAGCACAGTGGCCAGTAAATGTTCACTTTGTAATATAATGTAGCCAGGGCCATGGAGCAATGAAGAGTTACCAGAGAAACTGAGGTCTGTCGACACCATTTTCCTTAATTCTCCATGTAACCCCCAAGTACCATTAATAATAAAATCACTCTCTACCTCATAGAAACAGAGAGAACAGTAGTTGCCAGAAGCTGTGGGGTGGGGGTGGAGAAATGGGGAGATGTTGGTCAAAGGGTACAAAGTTATTTGTAAGATGAATAAGTCCTGGGGATTTAATGTATAGCATGGTGCTATAGTTACCAATACTGTATTGTATACTTGAAATTTGCTGAGAGTAGATCTTAAATGTTCTCACTACACACACACACACACACACACACACACACACACAGGTAAAAATGTGATGCAAGTGTTAACTACCTTATTGTGGTGATCATTTCACTATATATAGAAAGACAGTCCTCATGCTGTATGCTATAAACTTACATAATATTATTTGCCAATTTATCTCAACAAAGCTGAGGAAACAAGTCCCCAAGATCATACACATACACACACACACACACACACACACACACACAGAGTAATGATGATAATAATAATTGTAAAATAACACTAACAGTAGTCCTCTAATGAGGAGCTTATGAGAAAATATGAAAAACAAATGACAAGTATTTAGAATTTCACAATCTTGAGGGCTCCAAGCTCTGTGAATACAAGCCAAGACTGGAAACAAACACCTGAAGTATTTTTCAATCATTAATACTTTATTATATTAATACTTGATATATTAATTTTTCTCCTAAAAATTTATATAACAATACATCATAAACAGATGGACAGTTTCCTTAAAAATAGGAGCATCAGGCCAACCTCTCTATTGAGTGAATCTTAATAAGGATGTGTACTAGAGCCTTACCCCATCCCTCCCACCCCACCCCACCCCACCTCACCCTTCACCCCCTCCCACACACTCATACTGTGGTTACATTTTCTGCATCTTCATCCACAGGGAACAGAATTTGCAACAGAATTTCCCGGGAATGGCCCCGAATCACAGCGACGGCAGGGCTATGCGCGCCTTCCTTCTCCTCCATCCATTTTCAAGGGTTTGGGACAGTGGAACAGCTCTATGGTCTGGAAGCGCCCCCAGAAAGTTGACACTCTATCTAATACAGAGCTCTGAGAATTCCGCCCAGGTCTTATCAAGAGGCCGATGAAGTGGAGAGAATCAGGACCACAGAGGACTTGCTGCAGAGCGCTGGGAGTGGTATTTCAGGGCTTCTTCAGCCAAGCTGACGTTCAGGCACGCACATAGCGCACGATGGGGGTGACACAGGTGCAGCCCACCGTCACCAGCACTTTCTCCAGCCGGAAGGAGCGAGTGCAGCTCTGGGGCTCCCTCCGCAGGACCAGGAACTCCTGCTGGATGGGAACCGAATTCATGGAGCTGTCTTCCTGCCCCTCGGCATTGATGCAGCCCGAGTACCTGCACTGGGCCTCCGCGATCTCCGAGGGGAACCGGTGGGGGTCCCGGGTGATGCTGCAGGGGGAGCGGACAAAAGCAGATGGTGAGACAAGGGAGAGGGCGGTGGACAAATGTGAGCGCCCCGCGCCACTGGGCACTCACCTGCAGGGAGGCGTTTCCGAGCAACCCAGGGCTGCAGCCAGATGGCCTGGATTCATCCACGGCCCCCCAGGCAGGTGCTTAACTGCCTAAGCCTGTTTCCTCCACTCTAAAATGGGGATTCTCACAGGGCTCTCTCATCGGACTTCTGAGGATATTCAGTGATACAAATGCACACGAAAGGCTACATGTTGGCATTCAATAAATGTCAGCTCTTTTATTTTTCCTTACACAATAAATGTCAGCTCTTTTATTTTTCCTTACACTGTTGTTATTATCATAATTATTATTCATCCTTTGCCTAGATATATGGAATACCACTAGTAGGTCTCCTAAGATAAAATCTACAAAGCCTGTTGCTTGGAAAGGAAAGCCAAAGCCCCAGCAGTCTGTGAATCCAGCACATTTCCTCAGTTTCTCCCTTCAAAGCCCCCTCTGCCAGGAGGTACAAAGGCAGCAAAATCATGCCAGCCAACATGCCACCATACATACTCCCTTCCTCTAGGAAGCCATGCAGGAGCCCCAGAAGCACTTCTAATTGTCCCTGGAATCTGTTCTCAGGCTTCAATCTGGAGCATATAGATGAGTACTTAGTATTCCAAGATCCCACACATCAGACAATATCACAGGACAGTACTCTGAACATCCCATCCCCATCTTGCATCCCCTTTCCCAAACTGGCCTTTCTTGTCTACTCTGTCTACCTCCTCATTCCTTGAAGACTGATGTCTAATCTGAGTGGATCACTCCACACTGACTTTTCTGGTTCCCACTTAACCCCATGCAGAGATCATTATATGGGCTGCTTTAAAGGGCCCTCTCTTCCAACACAGAAAGCTTGTCAATTCCAACCTAGGGCTTCATGAAGCAGGAAAAGGCAGAGAATCAATGAGAAGTTGGAAGCAAAATAGCAGGACCTCTGACCACACAGGAGGACCTAGCCCAAAACAGCAGGAAAAAATGTGAGCTCCTGGGCAAAGTTGGGATTTCTGTTTTTAAGAGTAAATATCAGGGCTTTTATTTTTTTCTGTATTTTCTAAATTTTTTACATTAAAATAAATTAACATATTTTTCAAAAGAATGTGAAGATCATTCTCATTTACACTTACTTATAATCCCAGGGGGAGCTGGAGCGGTTCTGGAAATCATTTGAGATGGAAATACCCTGGTTTTGCCTGAGGATGCGGATGTCAACCCTCACACTGTTACCCTCCAGAGGAGGGCACAAGGCAGCATCCCCTGCTTTTGGGTTTTTTCGAGCTGCCACCTCCCTCAGGAAGGTGAGCCCCAACACCACCAGGAGCAGGGTCTTGACCTGGAAAATAGAGAAGGTTGAGTTGGGTTAGGGACTCTGATGTCATTTGCTGGCAAGAAGCAACCCAGGCTCTAGCTGAACTCAGGATCCCCAGTGTTTTATGGGACCACGGCTTCATTCTGAACCTCAGGTCCTCACCTGGAAATGGGAACAGTCACACATGAAGATATCAGGGTGCCAAAATGCGTAGTAAACTCATTAGCTTGGTGATTGAGCCTCCCACAGTCTGAGAGCTCCTCAACAGTGGGACAGAAAGGTATCAGGATCTGGGACTGGATTTAAATCTTGATGTGGCCTCATCACTGAACCTCTGGTTTCTCTTCTTTCCAGCTGGATTATAATACTTGCTTTATAATAATATTCTCAAGATTAAATGTAATATTCTATTATAAAGCATCCATAAATTTATCTAATAAAAAAGATTAATAAATGATAATTCTTGTTTTTATTTCCAACCTCATATTTCATGAATTCTCCACAAAATCCTTCCTCCCAGCCATCCCTCCACCTAGAATACACTACCTCACCTCTACCTTCATGGAAGCCTACCCTTCCATCAAGGTCCCACCCAGAGGTGGTCTTCTCCAGGAACTGTCTCTAAAGTCATTCAATTAGAAATATGTTCATTTTCCTTAAGTCATAAAGCACTTGCCATCTAGCATTGAAGCCATAGCATTCAAGTGCTATGTCTTTACTGTCTGGAAATGTATTATTTTTGTTCAGGTCAGACACCTATTGGATTATAAGTTCCTGCAGGAGAACGTACCACAGAATAGGTGTTCCACAAATACTTTCTGGATGAATGGAAGTGCAGGTGAGTGAATGAATGAACAAAACAATACAGTTAAATTCAAAGCATTAAGAAAAACACTGTGTAAAACCAACTACAGCAAAGTTCCAATTATCCATGTTCACTGAAAGAAGCAGGGCCACTAATGATGCACAACAACAGAGAATATGAAAACTATTTGTCTTTAGCTCTGGAACATATATTCTTTATACTTACACCGAAATAATCGGTCTATCTGGTGTTACAGGAATGCACAAAGAAAGTGCTCTGTGCAGACCTCCCTAAAAGAAGAGCTAAAAATCTCTCCAGCTTCCCTTTGTCGCAACCACATGCTGCTCACCCCACCATCACCACCGAAACTTACTGGGGATGGACAAGGCCCATCACCAACTCTCAACATAATGTAGAACAAGAGCTGAAGCTGAGTTGCTTTCATTCTCTGGGTTCAGTGTTGTTCAGGCTCACACCTTCCACAGGCTAAGGTAGGGGGGGTGAGTAGACATGTCTGCTTAAAGGACCCCCTTTTTATATTTTGCAGATGCTGGAGGCAAGAAATGACAAGAGTATGCAGAAAGGTCAAGGTGTCAATTTCCTGTATTAAGGTAGCGGATACTAAAAAGAAGTCAAAGCCAGATTGACTCTGATAAGCCTAAAGTAGGCTGATTTGCCTTCAGATAATCAGCACTTGTCTACTTTCATCTACTACAATCATTCATTCATTCAACTCTTTCTTGACTGTGTGGTGACTCGGGACACATGCTCTAGAGTCAAATGTCCTGAGTCCATAACTCAGTTTCAGGACTCTGACCAGCTGTGATTCAATTTCTTCTGCTAGAAAATGTAAAGATTAAATAATCTGATCCACATAAGGCAGGAAAAGCACTGCCAGCACGTGGTAAGGATTCAATACAGGCAGCTAATAGGTCGACCTTGTCTGATGATGCACAGTGGCCAGGAAAGATGTGGAATTTGCCCTCATGCATCTTCTGTCTAGACAAAGTGCTGTGAAATAAGTCCGAAAAAGGTAAAAGATGCCTTCTTAGACCAGAGGGTTCTTAGCTTCCCAAGCCTACGAATCACTTCCTTTGGTTTCTTAAGGAAATTCCTCCTGGGTGTTTCCTCTTTCCTCTTTGGTGTCAAATTCACTGAGTCACTTCTAGTTTTCATTATCAAAGCTTTAAAGTCACTGTATTTTTGGGTTCTATGATTCAGTAATCATTTCCATGCTTCTAACAAATCCTTATATTTGCTTATATTCTTAGAGTATGTTAGAAGACACCTTCACATCTCTTTGAATACTGGATTCTCACAACTCCCTCACAAGGTAGGCAGAGCTAGTACGAATTATCCCAATGAGGCTGGTGAAAGAGTCATGCCTGGAAAGTAACAAAACAACGTGGGTGGGCTCACCAGCCTGTTACTGCCAGTCTGGGGACTCAAACCTAGGTGTCAGTGGTCAGTACTGTTGCTATTGAAGTCCATTATTATTATCAATATATAGCCACTCGTGGTGTTTAATCTTAGCTTTGTCCCACAGGAGGAGCCAAGCATTGTAAGCAATGTGGTAGCTGTGTCAGAATTGCATGAGCATTGGAGGTCACAGAGCTCTTTATCAGGAAATCAGATGATGCCAGCAAATCACTCTAGTTTGCCCCACAAAGCTTTTGATCTGAAACTGTAGATTTTAGTGGTTATGCGCCAGAGGCTTTGATATGGCTCTTGCTGATTCTTAAGAATGACATACACAGCACTTCTTCTCTGAGAGGTTCAGAGCATCTTATAGATTTGAATTCTTATAGGCCACCTCTGAGGCAGATAAACAGATATCACTCCTACTCTGTACAACAGGAAACAGAGGCAGGAGAACACATCAGTGAAGGTGGGCACTGTCAGGATATCGACAGCCCAACTCTACTGCAAGCTCACCTGAGACCATCTGAGTATTTGTCTCCTGAACTTCTCTGTGACGTGTGCTCACCCCTGGGTAGGAATGTGCTCCAGAGCCTGGCCAGTTCCTAGGCCCACAAGAATTTGTCTCAACTGCTTACCGAATGTGTCTTACCTGCCTGTACCTCCCAGTTTCTAATCCTATTCTAATGCCCCTCACACCACCATGTTTCTAGCAGATGGCCCGACAGATTACTTCAAACAAACCAAAAATAGAAATGGCTTTAGAGCATAAAGCTATCCGACAGATTTGTTTAGACACAATGGCTTCAAATTCAGAAATCCTGCCTCTGAACCACTCAAGGAGAACCATACTGTACTTGAGGTTGGTAAACCTAGATTCATATCCCAGTTCTTACGTGTTCAGTACCCAGTGATGTTAAATCACTTGGCTTAATTGAGCTGTTTTTCATATGTATGATGGCGAAAGTAGTCCCAATCTACTTCCCTGGACTGACAAGAGTTTCAGAGGTAAAAATAATAATATTACTAATATTAATATTTAACACATTGAATGCTTTCTCTATCCTTATTGGCTAACATATTAAAATGACCAATTTAAAAACTAAGCCATTTCAGAGGACAGATTTAGTCATTCTCAATGATATCAATTAATCCCCCAAGAAAACCTGTGAGGGAAATGCCACTATTATTCCCCTATACAGTTAAGGGAATAATTCTGCACAGAGCAGCTAAGTAATTTACCCCAAATCCCACATTTAGTAAGTAGTGAAGCCAGGTCTGTCTGACTCCAAAGCTTATACTCCCTAACTACTGCACTTTGCTGCATTTCTGGTATTCTCTAAAACAATACAGAAATATAACATAGTATTATCATCACCATATGCCATGACCTTTTATGAAATCCAAGCTCTTTTAAGTTACATGACTTGTAAATGGAGAAAAAAAAGAGGGCTTATTTAAGCCAATAATATGGCGTATAATTTCCCAAGCCCTGTTTTCAAGCTCCTCTACATTGTATCCTTCCCAGGCTTTACCTGACTAATGCCAGGCAAGATTCTAGACCCAGGAGAGGTAGATTTCCATCATAGTAACATCTCTCTCTCCTCCATGAGGAATGAGACAATGCAAAAATAATCAACTATCTGAGACCTAGCAAATTTCCCCCCTCTGGGAGCTATCCAAAGTTCAATACTGAGTGGGTTCACTTCCTTCACCCTGGGCACTCTTTGTCGACTTGTAGTCTTAAGGGAATCATTAAAGCTTTTGAGGACCCACTTTCCTTGGTGAAAGTACATGTGTACTATCTAAAAGGCTGGAAGTCCCCATGATGAGATGGGAGTTTTAGACCGATCTAACTCTGTAATGGTGGCCACAGGGGAGATCATGTCCAGCTGTCTGTGACACCAGAGTGGAGCAAGCTATCAACCACCTATGCGAAAGCCACCATATGAGGAGCTATATTTTGCACCCCATTATAACTTCTAGTTATTTGTTCTTTTTCTCCACCAGACAGGGGTCAAAATTAAAGTCAGTCTGTCCTTAAGAAATATTCCCAGTAAAGACGCCAATCAGGCCTAATTCCTTAGAAATCTGCTCTCCTGAAATCCTAGGGATGACGGCTACGAAACAGGAATTATTTTTACTCACCATGGCCGTGTTGCGCAGGATGGTCATTGTCATTTTGCTCTGGTTGCCTGCTTTGTGTAGTAAATTCTTCCTGTGTGTGTGCGTCACCCTGTATACGCCTGTGCTGTGTCAATGAGAGTACCTGTTGGTTTTATAGCAATCACTGTCCTTATTTCAACTGACCTCCTTACTGTCTTAGTTGTGGTTACCCCAGAGTTACTGACGAATGCAGGTTTTTTTTTCTATTCCACTTCCTGAAGGGGAATCAGAGAGGGACCCTAGAAGGGGATGACGGAAAAAGGACCAAATCTTCCTTTTCTTCCACCCCCCCTTGCCCTCAAATTACAGCAAAATTCTTAACTAATTTACTACAGAGATGAACCAAATTACAAATTGCTGTCATGATCTTTTATGTTCTTCCCCAAATGGCTAACGACTCTTGTCACGCACCATATGTTCTACTTTCCAGTCATGCGATATGAACCATGATTTAAGTGGGAGATATGTTATCTTTACAGGGTCCTTGGTGTTAAATGACAGGACTATCTTTAGCTCCATTTTATGAATGGGAAAACAAAACCAAAGAAATTAATGACATCAGTAAGAGATTCAGAATTATATCCCCAGGTAGTTTCATAGACTCCCTGAACAAATTCTATTTTAACCCCATGCTTAAAATCCTATTGATGCTTAATAAATAATCATTTTCATAAAGCACATAATTGACCATTATCCTGGCCATCTCTGGCAAGTTTACAAACAAAATGAAAGAGAACAAAGAGTCCAGAAACTCAAAGCCTTAAAAAAAACAACTCTTTCTAGCCTCCAAAAACCAAAGATAGATTGAAAAAGGCTTTGAGGGAGAAATGCCCAGTAAAACCTTTCAACCAAATAAACTTCCTACAGGCAAGAATCAAAATGAAGCATCTAGTAAATGCTTTTAATCAGGTAAAAGGACTCAGAATAAAGACTGTAAGGGTATAGTTCCAGTAATCTACCCCTAAATCAAGAGAGGGAGAGAGACTTACAGGAATGAAAAAGCAAAGAAATAGAGAGTTCTGGGAATTATACCACGAAAAGAACCAACTTAGATAAAAGTTCACTAAGTTTTTGAGAGTTCTAAGTTAGTCACAAACCAGGTCTCAGTCCTATGCCCATCTAGGAGCAGGAAGTAAGGTCCCAAGGAAGGTATATTCGCCAACACTACTTCAGATGCGGCCAGCGATTATGGGGGGGGGGGTGCGTGGAGGGGAGAAAACTCCCGGGAGGTGGAGCCAGGGACCACATGAGTACTTAGGAGGTGGACCCCTCTCAAAAAACAGAATCCGGGTCTAATCAAAGAATATCCCACATGCCCTGGCTATGGGATCCCCACAGGGCCAACCACGTCAATCCTTTTCAAGGTTGCTACAGACCAAAACTTTTATGCACCTCCCGTTCTTTCACTTTCCAAATTGAAGTGTTTTATCCCAGTCTAAACTGACTGATAGAAACATTAAGTAATTTTATAGGCTTTTCTGTTTATTTTCATTTTCTTTATCAGAGCTCTGACTCCTTATCAAAATAGCCAGTTAAATGATATTACCATATACTAGGTCTAAAGAATATTTATAAGGGATTAAATGCAAAAAATAAACTGAGATTATCATTCACTAAACACAAGCTATTAGTATATAATTTATTTTAACCTCAGTCTTATCTCCAAATGTTATTAAAACACTGCTTTCTAATTTCCCTAAGGTACTTATTTATGTTCGTCAGATCTTCCTGAATACAAGTTAAGAACATCAGGTCAGGGGCGCCTGGGTGGCTCAGTCGTTAAGTGTCTGCCTTTGGCTCAGGTCATGATCCCAGGGTCCTGGGATCGAGCCCCGCATCGGGTTCCCTGCTCATTGGGGAGCCTGCTTCTCCCTCTCCCACTCCCCCTGCTTGCATTCCCTCTCTTGCTGTGTCTCTCTCTGTCAAATAAATAAATTAAATTAAAAAAAAAAGAACATTGGGTCAGAATGGCCTCAAAGTAAAAGCCATAATTAATGCCCATCTTCAAGCTTCTTACGGCTCTTCTCCTCCTCAGTCATAAAAATTCTTCCTCTGCCTAGGCTATTCAAACTAATCATATACATGGCTTATTTGCCATTTTAGCCCCTAGATCATTTAGAAAGTCCACGTCCCATTCCCTTTTATAACCTTACCTTTCTGTCCCCTGTTGAAGAAAACCATGTGGTAACATGACCGCATTTCTTACAGATTTAAAGCTACAGACCCTACAAACTCCACATAATCCTTTTTCCTCCTTTTAATGCAAAAGATCATTTCCAGTTCCAGAATTCTTTGTGCCTGTGAATTCGGTTTTACCTATTTTGTTTGAAGCTAAATTCAAACTCATTGTGTGCTTTCCAGAATCTCCAGAAAAATCACACTCCATAGCAACCAACACCCCCTCCCTTTTCTTAAGTTGAACACATTTTCACCGTGAAAAGATTTTCAAGAACAAAACAACTTTACTTTTGATTTAACCACGAGAAAGAGCTTATTATAATGATCATTTGTCAATGAAAATATTGTGTCAGGATTCTCAAATGCTGATGTTTGTGGGCATAAGAATTACATGGGGCTTAGCTCAACAGGGATAAAAAACACAGAAAACCCCTCCTTTCCTTTCTCTCTATAAGTGTCTCAATATCTGTGTGTGTTCCGTCTGTCTGTCTAAAACAGAGTACAATTCCTGATCATCTGACGAGAAAATGAATCTGTGTGAAGAGTTGCAGTGAAGAGATATGAAGGAAGAAGACTGAAGACAAAAGCTGACAAAGAAGAAATGTAAAGGGGAAGATAAAGACTTAGCTAAGGTGTTTCCCCAGGGTGCCATGTGAGAATCCTGGGTGAGACAGGGTTAAGGTCACTGCAGAAAGTTCCAGATCAAATGAGGGACCCCTCAATTCTGAATCTGTTCTCTGAACTGTGGAAACCTTTTGCACCAGAGCTTTATCTCCTTGTTAACAAAAACACCATTTATTAAATGCCCACTCTGTGCCAGTCACTGTGCTGGGCACCTAAACTAACAGGGGTAAGAAGAAAAATAAAAGTACTGTCCAAAAAAAGAAGGAAATCACCAGGACAGTTTCCTCCACGCAGGAGTGCCACGAATCTTATGTCAGACCAGATGGTACCTCTGTTTTGGAGAGAACTTACTGCGGGCCTTTTGGGAAGTGCAATGATAAGAGCCTTTCTCTATCCATGGTAAATACAGAGAGGAAAATGCTGTTCTTCCAGGGTAGAAACTAAGAGGAAGGCGCTACACATACAAATAACAGGAATCTGAGTTATCCCCGGAGGGAAGAGAAATGAGGGATGCCAGTGAGAAAGTGTGGTAGCTGACAGAGCAGGGGAACTTTAAAGAGTCATGAGCCTAGTCTTTAAAGAGTCTCTATGCTGACATTGTGCTTTCATTCTCTTCCATCGATTCCAGGTCTAAAATTGTTTACACACAGAGTCCCAGGATGTCGACATAGCTGCAAAGTGAGGTGGAGGGAGGACACAGCAGCCTCAGAAAGAGAGGCAGCAGGAGTGGAACCAACAAACATTTGCAGTGAGAAAGTAAGCACCGCCCCCACGCCCACACCATCCAGGGGGCCTTGCTGTTCAGTTTGATCCTGGGAACTTGTTGGCTCCATCGGTTGTGCTTCTGACTCTTGGTTTTGGCTCACGTCAGGATCTCAGGATCAAGCTCTGCATCAGGCTCCGCAGTCAGCAGGGAGTCTGCTTGAGATTCTTTCTCTCCCTCTGCCGCTCATCCCTGCGTGCTCTTTCTCTCCCAAATAATAAATAAATCTTAAAAAAAAAAAAAGGTAGACTCTCGGTTGACAGATATTAACTAGACTTACTGTGGTAATCATTTTGCAATGTATAAAAATATCAGATCGTACACTTGAATATAATGTCATCTATCAGTTATACCTCAGTTAAAAAGAAAAAGGAAACAGTGGCTACCAAAAGAAATTAAAATAGAAAATATATGAAAAAACAGTTTAACCTCAAGGGTAATCAAAGTAATACAATTTAAACTAAGATAGCATATTTAGCCTATCAAATTGGCATAGATTTTTTTAAAGATTTATTTATTTATTTATTTATTTATCAATCAGAGGGAGCACACAAGCAGGGGGAGCGGCAGGCAGAGGGAGAAGCAGGCTCCCCACTGAGCAGGGAGCCCGACGCAGGGCTCGATCCCAGGACCCTGGGATCATGACCTGAGCCGAAGGCAGACGCTTAACCGACTGAGCCACCCAGGCATCCCAAATAGGCACAGATTTTTAAGCATGCAATATGAATAGGAGAATGGGGAAAGGGGGCACTTTCAGGTATTACAGCTAGGGGTGGTTTGGGTAGAATTTTGTGTAGATCATTTAATAATATGGAACAAAAACCTAAAAAAAAGGTCCACCCCTGGGAATTGTTCTAAAGAAATAGAGATGCACTCAAATATCCATATACAAGGATATTTAGGTGGGAAAATTGAAAATGCCCTAGATTTCCAACAACAGAGTAATGGTTAAGTAAATGGCGGCATACAGAATGATAGAATTTTTATAGCCGTTAGAAATTGTTTTCCAAGAAAATTCAACAACTTTAAAAATACCTCTGTTGTAACACTTGTTGAAAATATCAAGGAACAGTTCATATAATGCATGACCTTACTCTGTATGTATAGATACACACATACTCCGTACACGCACATGGGTATGTACGTGTGTGCGTGTAGATGTGCACTCACAGAAAGTGCCTGAAGATATATGCAAAAATAAATGTAGAATCTCTGGCCCCACCCCAAACCTACTGAATCGGACTCTGCATTTTCACGAGTGTCCCATCACATGAAAGTCTGGGATGCCCTGCTTTACGGAACGTTTAAGACGTACGAGACTTCCTGTAAAATCACAGTGGGGCCCGCTCGGTGCGTTACATTCTCTGAAACAGAAATGGAGAGTCAGGTGCTCTGGAAAAGTGACTGGGACAAGAAAACCTGAGCCTTAAATCTCAACCGTGTCCGCCTCATAGCTAAGAACCGTAAGGTCCCCTGGTGAGGGCAGAGAGAATAGGACAGTCAGTGGGGCTGCTCCGTGTCATAACCCAGCGACAGCCGCTCGGGGAGGCCTAACCAAGCTACCCACAAGCTAGCTGAAGGCAACTCAGGTTTCGTGCAGACTTTCACTTACTCAGCAGCCAAGCTGATTTCCTGCATCAAGGTGGATTGAATTAGTCAACCTAAGACCCGAGTGCCGGTGCCCGGGGAAAGCCCAAGTGAATGTCTTGTCAAATGCTGTCGAATTTTCCTGGCTTCCTCCCACTAAAATTTCTCCTCAGCTTGTTTCTACCGGGGTCATACAGGAACCAGGGATCAGTAACGTCTGCTCCTGGGCTTCCCCCGCTGTTGTCGTACTGACAATCAGCAACGTTCTGGTGACTTGGGATGGCAAGTCTAGCCCCAGAAAGATGACCTTGCACTCCACTCTTGCCTCTAGGTTAAACTGCCAATTCCCTGGACACTGGCCCGAGTCTGATGCATGGCCCCAGCCCACTTCATTAAAGAAAGTCACTTTCCCAAACTTGCCATGTGAGGGAAACTCATTTCTCAGCTTCTGCTCCACAAAATGTTTTATATTTCTGAGCCCTGGCTCTCTCTAGGCCAGTTCCTTTTCCCTGGACTGGCCTTTTCGGTTGTTTCTGCTCATTTAGGTTCACCACAGATTCTTAGCCTCTTGCCTCAAAATCTGTCTCCTCTGACTGGCAACCCACTTACAAGTGGGTTACAAGTCTTTCCCTTTTCTGATCTCTCAACTTACTCTCATGGCATTTCACTCAGCATTTACTTAGAGACAACTTTTCTACTGTCCATTTGAACAGCTATTTGTACGTGCTTTGGCTTTTTAAGTTTTCAAGCGTTTATTCCTAATGTGTTCTCTGGATCTTACACTCTTTAAAGGAGACAACTGTGACTTCTGCTTTATGTTCCCACCATTCCCACACCCCTAGCAAAATATCCTATTCATAGCTAGTACTCTATGAATATTTATCCACTTGATTTAATTTGTTGTTGACACTAGTTTATTGTTTCTTCCACCAAGTTTCTTGCTGATGAAGGGGATCAGAGTATGCCACCATAAAATATGCAGGAAAAGCTCTCTGGCCCCCACCCCGATCTTTCTGTCTAAAAGCATGACATAAATTTCCCTATTTCCCTTTGTAAAGTTGTCTCCCTCTACCACTATTCGGAAGAGGAGGATAACTCTTAATCATGGCAGGCAGCTCTTATCAATGGTGAAGTCCCAACTGGAGTCTGCATAGCAAATCCTACTAAATATCCTTATCTTTTATTAGTTTCCCCATATATCTACCTTCCCACAATTTACTTCCCCCAGAAGTCCAACCCTTTGTCTAGTTACTTCTCCATAGTTTATCACTCTTTGTTAAAATAGAATATGAATCCCCGTGTCTAACTACTTCTTTGGTCCTTCATCTCTCTCCTATGAAGGCCTCCATATGCATACATAACAAACCCTTTCTCCCGTTAATCTTTTTGTCAGTTTAATTTACAGGGCCTGGGTACAGAACCTAAAAGGGTGCAGGAGAAAGTTTTTCCTCCCCTACATTACTTTCAATTCCTAAGAGATCAGATGGGCTGCCCAAAAAATTATTAGAGAGGGTTATTTTGAACAAGAGAAAACTTATAGACACATAATATTGTTTTCAAGTATTTGGAAGTTTTGTAAAATGGAGAGAGATTAGACTGTCACCAGAAGGTCACACCAAGATGTTGGGGAATATCAGGTAGTGACATCCCAGAAGGCAATCATGTATCAGGGGGCTCTTTAGACCGGACCTCCTTCAAGGTCTCTTCAACTTTGGGATCCTATGAAAAACAAACAAACAAACAAAAGTATTGATATTTTAATTAAACATACCCGCAATCTCAGTCTTGGGAGTAGGGGTATTTATGAGTGTGCACATGTGGGTGGATACAGTTATGTATCTTCTGCCCTTTTCTTCAGTTTTTTCCTCTTTCTACGGAAAACAATTACATGACTCCAAATGCTAAAAATTCTAAGTATGTTTCCCACAAAGATCCAGGCTAAGAAGAGAATAACTTGGGGGTGGGGGGAAGGCCAGAGAAAGAGCACCAGAACAACCACCCTTCTGAGAAATGTGTTACTTTCACTCCTGCCATGGGACTGATTCACAATGATGACTCTCGGGGCTCCCCTCATTTGCGTAGCAACACTGTAGAGTAGCAGGATGAAATGGGTTTCCTGCAAGGGGTGGTTCATCGTTGCAGAGAGGAGGGACTGCAGGGGACACAAGGGAGAAGGTTGGAGGAGGAGGAAAGCAGAGGGGAAGAGACGTGGGAACGAAAAGCAGAGCCCGTGGGAGCAGAGAGCAAGTGCTCCCCAGTTAGCAGGCTTGTTCTGCCGCTTCCTCTGCTGCATCTGACCCGAGAGGAGATCAGAAGATAGTGGATGGGGAAAGATATCAGGGAAAAAACATAGACGCTGAGAAGGTTCTTGGACATGCAGACAGGTGTACTTATTTAAGCTGGAGAGAAAGCTTCCAGTAGATTGCATGTTTATGTCCATTACCCAGGTTTTATGCTAAGCAAATAACGCAGAGAACACCACTGCTGACTTTCTTACTCCATGACACCTCTCATACCTTACAAATGCATCTGTCCAGAGCACCCCTTCACCTGCCCCCCCCCAACTCACAATAGCCATTAAGGCAGGGAGGCTCCTCTTTACCTTTGCCGTTGGCCTCCATCACAGATTTCAGGAGCTGCACAGGTCTTCAGAAGTAACCCACTAGCTGATGATGGAGGTTGGATGGCTTTCCCACAGACCACCTCTGGGGGAGGAGCCCGGCTTGGACCGAGGCCTCCTACTCCCTCCAATATCCATCTTCAAATAAAGGGGCCCTTCTCTCCAACTCTTCCAGGGCCATTTTTCTCTTTAACAAAGTGCTATCAAGGAAGGAAAGTGATTCTAATATTAATAGCCTTACATGGTAGGGAAAGCCATACAGCTTACAAAGCATTTTCATATACTTGATTTTGCCTCTCAAGACAATTGCATGAGAAAGATGATAAATCTCTCCGTTTCACAAGTTGAGAAATTGAGACCTAAAAAGTATGTGGCAACTGTCCAAAGCCACGCAGCTACCAAATAATAGAGTTTGCAGTTCAAAACAGGGCTTCTGACCCCAAGCCCAGAGAGGTAATGCAGATGCAAGCTGGAGAAAAATTTACAACAAAGATACCCAGGGCATGGTGGAAAGGAGAGCAGTTGTCGGAGGATCAGACTTGAAGAGTGAGCAGCATTTTCTCAGTGATGTCTGGACTGGGGTCAGGACACCTGAGTGACTCTGCCTGTTCTCTGAAGATGAGGAGAAATAAAACCAGCCTTGACTTGTTTTACTCTGAACCCTTTCTAGGCTTTACATATTGTCTTACACACATTTATCTGGCTGTGAACCAGATAAATGGAAACAAGAGCAGGCCAGATGGTTTCAGTGACAGCTCTTAAGATGCCTTGCTCTACTGACTTTTCATCTCCAGTTCTCAAAGATTATATAGCTGTGGGAAGTTGCCTTCTCCACACTTGGTGTTTGTAATGATAGAATTTTTAAAGCAATTCCGTAAGTCTGAATTGCAACTACTACGGAAGGTATTATATGGGAAGTACATAGTATGAGATCAAAAAATTAATTTCTAGGGCGCCTGGGTGGCTCAGATGGTTAAGCGTCTGCCTTCAGCTCAGGTCATGATCCCAGGGTCCTGGGATCGAGTCCCGCATCGGGCTCCCTGCTCCTTGGGAGCCTGCTTCTCCCTCTGCCTCTCTCTCTCTCTCTCATGAATAAATAAATAAAATCTTTAAAAAAATTAATTTCAAATCCAAACCAGAGTAAATTTGGCAATTTAAAAAAGGTGTGGGTGGGGCTGAGCAAGACATCCAATGTCAGCAAGGATGTCAGACAGAGGGCATCCCTCATACATATGTGTGGGGACATAAATTGGTAACTTAGTGAAACATATCTAAAACTTTAATAATGTTCATATTTTGACCCAACAATTACACTTCTAGGAAATCATCCTAAGGAAGTAAATAAGTATGGACATAAAAATTTGGCAACAGGGCTGCTCAACATAGTATTATTTATAATCATGAAAAATTAATAACAATAAATGCCCAACTATATAGGGATATATAGAGACTTACCTGGAAAAAAAGAAATCCAAGGTATATTTTCTCTGGGTGACTAGATTACAGGTGCTCCTATTTACTTCTTATGGCTATTTTCTAGGGTTTCTCTCATGAAAAGATTCTGTTTTTATACTAAGAAAAAATTATACTTGTTTTAGTTAAAAAAATTTTAAACAGGTTCCAGAATGGTAGTTTCCTGGTAACCGTAGGGCCCACCCTAGCACAAACTTTGTGAGATGGTATGAAATAGCAAATACCAGTCATTGCCAAACTGGTCCGAGGGCAAATTGCCGAGAGCATCACTGATGGTGGAAGGTCTTCAATTTCATCTCTGCACCCTGGTGCCCAGGCTGTCACACCAGCTCCACTCAGACATAGTTGTGACCGACTCCAGCTCCCTAGAGCAGTCTCGGCCCTTTGAAGGCAGCAACATGAAATCATGGTTAGACTATAGTAGTTAAGAACCAAGATGGCCCTGAGTTTGAATCTGGACTCTACTGGCTACGAGCTAGGAGGCCCTGAGCTAATTCTCTGACCTCTCCAAGCCTACTCCCTCTTCAGAAAAATTGTGAGAGTAAAACGCATTTCAGAGGACGGTAGGGAAGATTTAATGAGATGATTTACATGGCACTTAGTATATATATATATATTATAAGCTCTTAAGAAATGATCACTATTAGTAGGGCCAGCTCTTCTCCCCTGCCCCAGTCACTAAGTACATGGAGTCACTGTCTCTGGGAGTTAGTTTGCTTGGGAGCTTGGAACCTGTATACAGCATCCCTCTGTTAATTCTAATTTGTTAAGTGTTTTATTATCCATTCGAGTTAAATGTGACATGTAATTTCACTACTTCTGCAGGATTTTCAGAACTCTGACTTTCAATTCAAAGTTTCAAAACATTCTTACTCCCTAAATCCCTACAATTATTTGTTAATCTCACTCTCAAGTGCCTCATCTGTAACTTGCTGGTACCACTGGGTATATTGTGAGGTGTCACTTTCAAAACTGGTTTTAAAGTTCATCAAGAATAAATTATAATAGGGAGCAAGATGGCGGAGGAGCAGGAGACCTGGATTTCGTCTGGTCTCAGGAATTCAGCTAAATAGGGATCAAACCATTCCGAACACCTACGAACTCAACAGGAGACCGAAGAAGAGAGTAGCAACAACTCTCTGAACAGAGAAGCGACCACTTACTGGAAGGTAGGACGTGCGGAGAAGTGAATCCGAGGCGATATTCGGGAGGATAGACGGCGGGGGAGGGGGCCTCCGTCGGCTGCTTCTGGCAAGTGATAGAGCCACGGAGCACAGAATCGGACCTTTTACAAGTCGGCTCCGCTGAGGGACGTCGCTGCAGTGGCTAAGCTGGGGGTGGAACCCTCACAGGACAGTGTGGTCTCAGGACCCTTGGGGTCACAGAAAGACCGGGGGTGCCTGAGTGCAGCAGAGCTCCCAGGTATCGGAGCGGGGAAGCCGGCTGCAGAGACAGAGCCGAGGCGCGGGCTCTCAGCTCGGGGTTGCCATAAACTGTGATCCGCGGCCCAGTCGGGCCACTGCGCCTCCAGCAGGGACCCAACAAGCGGCAGATCCGGGGAGACTGCCCTCCCTCCCCCAGGAGGAGTGGCGCGGGAGCGCACCGCAGGGATCTGCTGGGTTTGGAGACTCCACACGGGGTCGGGAGCTAGAGACAGAAACACTCGGTCACAGGCCAGGTGAGCATGGAGTGCGGCCGGAGACCGGGGAGACGGGAGTGACTGCTTTTCTCTGGGGGCGCACTGAGGAGCGGGGCCCTGAGTTCTCGGCTCCTCCGGGTGGAGATTGGGAGGCCACCATTTTCACTCTGGTCCTCCAAGGCTGTACCGAGAGCTTGCAGGGAACAAAAGCTCCCGAGAGCAAACCCGAACAGATTGCTTAGCCTGGACCGACAAGGGTGGGGCAATTCTGCCTCCGGCAAAGACATTTGGGAACCACGGCAACAGTCCCCTCCCCCAGAAGATCAGCACGAACAGCCAGCAAGCCAAGACCAGGTTTACCGGTCAAGGAGAACGGGAGAACTCCAGCGCTAGGGGAATACTGCACATAGAATTCATGGCTTTTTTACCATGATTCATTAGTTTTTCAAAGTTAATTTTTTTAACTGTTTTTTTTTTTGAATTTTTCTTTTTCCCTTTTTCAACCAACATCGTATCAATCCCTTTTTAAAAAAACATTTTTATTTTTCATTTTTAGAGTCATATTTTATCCCTTCATAGTAGTTACCCTTATTTTTGGCATATATATATAAGTTGTTCTCTCTTTAAAATTTTGAGATACAGTTTCTTCTAACAGATCAAAATATACCCTAAATCACTAGTGTATGGCTTTGTTCTAGTCTCCTGCCTGATCACATTCTCTCCCTCTTTTTTTTTTAATCTTCTTCTTTCTTTTTTCAAACAACTTATCAATGCCTTTTATAAAATCTTTTATAATTTTCATCTTTACAGTCATCTTCCATCCCTTCATTGTATCAACCCTTATATTGTACATACATAAATCTTTCTTCCTTTAAAATTTTAGGAGGCACTTTCTTCTAACAGACCAAAATATGCCCAAAATCTAGTGTGTGGCACTGATCTATGCACTAGCCTGATCATAATTGATCATATTGGTTTTTTGTTTTGTTCTGTTTTTGTTTGTTTTTATCTTTTTCTCTTTTTTTTTCTCCTCTTTCTTTTTTCTTTCCTTCCCTTTCTTTTACCCTGATTTCAGGCCTTTTCTGATTTGTATAGAGTACATTTGCTGGGGACGTTGTTAACCTGTTAGCATTTTGTTTTCTCATTCATCTATTCTCCTCTGGACAAAATGACAAGACGAAAAAAATCACCTCAGCAAAAAGAACAAGAGGTAGTACTGTCTGCCAGGGACCTACTCAATATGGATATTAGTACGATGTCGGACCTCGAGTTCAGAATCATGACTTTAAAGATACTAGCTGGGCTTGAAAAAAGCGTGGAAGTTATTAGAGAAACGCTTTCTGGAGAAATAAAAGAACTAAAATCTAACCAAGTCGAAATCAAAAAGGCTATTAATGAGGTGCAATCAAAAATGGGGGCACTAACTGCTAGGATAAATGAGGCAGAAGAGAGAATCAGTGATATAGAAGACCAAATGGTGGAAAATAAAGAGGCTGAGAAAAAGAGGGAGAAACAACTACAGGATCACGAGGGCAGAATTCGAGAGATAAGTGATACGATAAGACGAAACAACATTAGAATAATTGGGATCCCAGAAGAAGAAGAAAGAGAGAGAGGGGCAGAAGGTATATTGGAGCAAATTATAGCAGAGAACTTCCCTAATGTGGGGAAGGAAACAGGCATCAAAATCCAGGAGGCACAGAGAACCCCTCTCAAAATCAATAAAAATAGGTCAACACCCCGACATCTAATAGTAAAACTTATGAGTCTCAGAGACAAAGAGAAAATCCTGAAAGCAGCTCAGGAGAAGAGATATGTAACCTACAATGGAAGAAATATTAGATTGGCAACAGACCTATCCACAGAGACCTGGCAGGCCAGAAAGGACTGGCATGGTATCTTCAGAGCACTAAACAAGAAAAATGTGCAGCCAAGAATACTAAATCCAGCTAGGCTGTCATTGAAAATAGGAGAGATAAAAAGCTTCTAGGACAAACAAAAACTAAAGGAATTTACAAACACGAAACCGGCCCTACAAGAAATATTGAAAGGGGTCCTCTAAGCAAAGAGAGAGCCTAAAAGCAGCATAGATCAGAAAGGAACACAGACGATATACAGTAACAGTCACCTTACAAGCAATACAATGGCACTAAATTCATATCTTTCCATAGTTACCCTGAATGTAAATGGGCTCAATGCCCCAATCAAAAGACACAGGCTATCAGATTGGATTAAAAAGCAAGACCCATCAATATGCTGTCTGCAAGAGACTCATTTTAGACCCAAAGACACCCCCAGATTGAAAGTGAGGGGGTGGAAAACCATTTACCATGCTAATGGACACCAAAAGAAAGCTGGGGTGGCAATCCTTATATCAGACAAATTAGACTTTAAAACAAAGACTGTAATAACGGATGAAGAAGGACACTATATCCTACTTAAAGGGTCTATCCAACAAGAAGATCTAACAACTGCAAATATCTATGCCCCTAACATGGGAGCAGCCAATTATATAAGGCAATTAATAACAAAAGCAAAGAAACACATTGACAACAATACAATAATAGTGGGGAACTTTAACACCCCCCTGACTGAAATGGACAGATCATCAAAGCAAAAGATCAACAAGGAAATAAAGACTTTAAATGAAACATTGGACCAAATGGACTTCACAGACACATTCAGAACATTCCATCCCAAAGCAACGGAATACACATTCTTCTCTAGTGCCCATGGAACATTCTGCAGAATTGATCACATCCTAGGTCACAAATCAGGTCTCAACCGGTACCAAAAGATTGGGATCATTCCCTGCATATTTTCGGACCACAATGCCTTGAAACTAGAACTCAATCACAAGAGGAAAGTCGAAAAGAACTCAAATACATGGAGGCTAAAGAGCATCCTACTAAAGAATGAATGGGTCAACCAGGAAATTAAAGAAGAATTTAAAAAATTCATGGAAACCAATGAAAATGAAAACACAACTGTTCAAAATCTTTGGGATACAGCAAAGGCAGTCCTAAGAGGAAAGTATATAGCAATACAAGCCTTTCTCAAGAAACAAGAAAGGTCTCAAATACACAACCGAAACCTACACCTAAAGGAGCTAGAGAAAAAACAGCAAATAAAGCCTAAACCCAGCAGGAGAAGATAAATAAGAAAGATCAGAGCAGAAATCAATGAAATAGAAACCAAAAGAACAGTAGAACAGATCAACGAAACTAGGAGCTGGTTCTTTGAAAGAATTAACAAGATTGATAAACCCCTGGCCAGACTTATCAAAAAGAAAAGAGAAATGACTCAAATCAACAAAATTATGAATGAAAGAGGAGCAATCACAACCAACACCAAAGAAATACAAACAATTATAAGAACACATTATGAGCAACTCTATGCCAGCAAATTAGATAACCTGGAAGAAATGGATGCATTCCTAGAAATGTATCAACTACCAAAACTGAACCAGGAAGAAATAGAAAACCTGAACAGACCTATAACCACTAAGGAAATTGAAGCAGTCATCAAAAATCTCCCAAGAAACAAAAGCCCGGGGCCAGATGGCTTCCCAGGGGAATTCTATCAAACATTTAAAGAAGAATTAATACCTATTCTCCTGAAACTGTTCCAAAAAATAGAAATGGAAGAAAAACTTCCAAACTCATTTTATGAGGCCACCATTACTTTGATCCCAAAACCAGACAAAGACCCCATCAAAAAGGAGAATTACAGACCAATATCCTTGATGAACATGGATGCAAAAATTCTCACCAAAATACTAGCCAATAGGATCCAACAGTACATTAAAAGGATTATTCACCATGACCAAGTGGGATTTATCCCTGGGCTGCAAGGTTGGTTCAACATCCGCAAGTAAATCAACGTGACACAATACATTAACAAAAAAAAGAACAAGAATCATATGATCCTCTCAATAGATGCAGAAAAAGCATTTGACAAAGTACAGCATCCTTTCTTGATCAAAACTCTTCAGAGTATGGGGATAGAGGGTACATACCTCAATATCATAAAAGCCATCTATGAAAAACCTACAGCGAATATCATTCTCAATGGGGAAAAGCTGAGAGCTTTTCCCCTAAGGTCAGGAACGTGGCAGGGATGTCCACTATCACCACTGCTATTCGACATAGTATTAGAAGTCCTAGCCACAGCAATCAGACAACAAAAAGAAATCAAAGGCATCCAAATCGGCAAAGAGGAAGTCAAACCCTCACTCTTTGCAGATGATATGATACTGTATGTGGAAAACCCAAAAGACTCCACCCCAAAACTGCTAGAACTCATATAGGAATTCAGTAAAGTAGCAGGATATAAAATCAATGCACAGAAATCAGTGGCATTCCTATACACCAACAACAAGACAGAAGAGAGACAAATCAAGGAGTTGATCCCATTTACAATTGCACCCAGAACCATAAGATACCTAGGAATAAATTTAACTAAAGAGGCAAAGGATCTGTACTCAAAAAATTATAAAATACTCATGAAAGAAATTGAAGAAGACACAAAGAAATGGAAAAACGTTCCATGCTCATGGATTGGAAGAACAAACATTGTGAAGATGTCAATGCTACCTAGAGCAATCTACACATTCAGTGCAATCCCCAACAAAATACCATCCACTTTTTTCAAAGAAATGGAACAAATAATCCTAAAATTTGTATGGAACCAGAAGAGACCCCGAATAGCCAGAGGAATGTTGAAAAAGAAAAGCAAAGCTGGCGGCATCACAATTCCGGACTTCCAGCTCTATTACAAAGCTGTCATCATCAAGACAGTATGGTACTGGCACAAAAACAGACACATAGATCAATGGAACAGAATCGAGAGCCCAGAAATGGACCCTCAACTCTATGGTCAACTAATCTTTGACAAAGCAGGAAAGAATGTCCAATGGCAAAAAGACAGTCTCTTCAACAAATGGTGTTGGGAAAATTGGACAGCCACATGCAGAAGAATGAAACTGGACCATTTCCTTACACCACACACAAAAATAGACTCCAAATGGTTGAAAGACCTAAACGTGAGACAGGAGTCCATCAAAATCCTAAAGGAGAACACAGGTAGCAACCTCTTCGACCTCAGCCGCAGCAACTTCTTCCTAGAAACATCGCCAAAGGCAAGGGAAGCAAGGGCAAAAATGAACTATTGGGATTTCATCAAGATAAAAACTTTTGCACAGCAAAAGAAACAGTCCACAAAACCAAAAGACAACCGACAGAATGGGAGAAAATATTTGCAAATGACATATCAGATAAAGGGCTAGTATCCAAAATCTATAAAGAACTCATCAAACTCAACACCCAAAGAACAAATAATCCAATCAAGAAATGGGCAGAAGACATGAACAGACATTTTTCCAAAGAAGACATCCAAATGGCCAACAGACACATGAAAAAGTGCTCAACATCGCTCGGCATCAGGGTAATCCAAATCAAAACCTCAATGAGATACCACCTCACACCAGTCAGAATGGCTAAAATTAACAAGTCAGGAAACGACAGATGTTGGCAGGGATGCGGAGAAAGGGGAACCCTCCTACACTGTTGGTGGGAATGCAAGCTGGTGCAGCCACTCTGGAAAACAGTATGGAGGTTCCTCAACCAGTTGAAAATAGAGCTACCATACGATGCAGCAATTGCACTACTGGGTATTTACCCCAAAGATACAAATGTAGGGATCTGAAGGGGTACGTGCACCCCAATGTTTATAGCAGCAATGTCCACAATAGCCAAACTGTGGAAAGAGCCAAGATGTCCATCGACAGATGAGTGGATAAAGAAGATGTGGTATATATACACAATGGAATATTATGCAGCCATCAAAAAGAACGAGATCTTGCCATTTGCAATGACGTGGATGGAACTGGAGGGTGTTATGCTGAGTGAAATAAGTCAATCAGAGAAAGACATGTATTATATGACCTCACTGATATCAGGAATTCTTAATCTCAGGAAACAAACTGAGGGTTGCTTGAGTGGTGGGGGGTGGGAGGGAGGGGGTGGCTGGATGATAGACATTGGGGAGGGTATGTGCTATGGTGAGCAGTGTGAATTGTGCAAGACTGTTGAATCACAGATCTGTACCTCTGAAACAAATAATGCAATATATGTTAAGAAAAAAAAAAAGAAGATAGCAGGAGGGGAAGAATGAAGGGGAGTAAGTCGGAGGGGGAGACGAACCATGAGAGACGATGGACTCTGAGAAACAAACTGAGGGTTCTAGAGGGGAGGGGGGTGGGGGGTGGGTTAGCCTGGTGATGGGTATTAAAGAGGGCACATTCTGCATGGAGCACTGGGTGTTACGCACAAACAATGAATCATGGAACACTACATCAAAAGCTAATGATGTAATGTATGGTGATTAACATAACAATAAAAAAATTTTTAAAAAAGGATAAATTATAAGTTATAGTAAGGTGGTAAAATAATTTTTGTTCTCTATTTTGTCCATTATGTTTTATTAGTCACAGTAACATTTAAAAAAAAATAGAACTACGGGGTCACCTGGGTGGCTCAGTCGTTAAGTGTCTGCCTTCGGCTCGCGTCATGATCCCTGGGTCCTGGGATCGAGTCCCACATTGGGCTCCCTGCTCAGCGGGAAGTCTGCTTCTCCCTCCCCACTCCCCCTGCTTGTGTTCCCTCTCTCACTGTCTCTGTCAAATAAATCAAATCTTTAAAAAAAAAAAATAGAAATATGCACATAGTTCAACTCCAACTTTAGGCTACATTTTGGAGATCTTATCAAACTTTATTATAGCTCTCATTCAGGACTCCATTCACTTATATTAATAGAATAGTAGCACACATACGTAAGATGGCATGAGCCGACCTTTCTATATCAAGGTTAAATGTTGGTACTTAAAGGTAGGAAGGCTTAGCTTGCTAGCAAAAGTACCTGCTGGGAGAACGATTATCAGAACAGTAGATCTCAGCAGAGGTTAATATCCTCCTACAGGCTGTGGGAACATACTCAGGGTTTAATAGTAAAAATATTTCAAAAAAGAATTTAGAATCTTAATTGTCTCCCTTGAGGAAAGACTGAAGAGAATGAGCTAGGATTACATGCTGGTTAATAACGGACCAGAGAGAAACCAGCATTCAATCCTGAGGCATCAGACCTGACAAAGAAAGTGAACTAGGTTTATATTTCAGCAAACTAAAATGAAGTTAAACAAAAACACATTTTATTCTAAAATTTTTCTAGGGATTAAATAAAACCCCTTGAGATAAATGGAAACATCCCAGAGTTCTACCCACAAAATACAGAAGCCCCAAAATCACTACCCTCAAAAAGGATATTTAACAAGATGCTGGGAGACTCATTCCAACCTGCCTCCAAGTGGTGCCAGGGCCTATAACGTGTCTTGTGGGTAGAACTGACACTGGGTGCTAAGAGTCATATGCATTACCAGAAGGGACCTCAGATCACCTATTTCAACCACCTCCCTTCCCAGATAAAGAAACCAAGTTATGGGCGCCTGGGTGGCTCAGATGGTTAAGCGTCTGCCTTCGGCTCAGGTCATGATCCCAGGGTCCTGGGATCGAGTCCCGCATCGGGCTCCCTGCTCCTTGGGAGCCTGCTTCTCCCTCTGCTTCTCCCTCTCTCTCTCTCTCCTCCTCTGTCTCTCATGAATAAATAAATAAAATCTTAAAAAAAAAACAAAACAAAAAAAAAGAAACCAAGTTATTTCCCTCTAAGGAAGTGACTTGCCCAGTTTGGCTCACTAACTCAGCCACAGTATGTCAGAAAAGGAGCTCGAAGGCAGCACCCTTGCTTCCCAGTGCAGGGCTCATTTCCTCTGCCAACTCTGGGCTCTCTGCAGAGATTTCCTGTGCGACCCGTGCGCAGCACTCCACCTCCCTTCTTCCCTACTCTGAAGCTCAAGCAGTGAGACCTGGCTCCTGGGAGAGGGGAGCAACCATGGCAGGGGAGGCAGAGAACTCCCACAGAGCTCAGGTGGCCAGCACACAGGTGACTCACACCTGCCTCATTCCACTGAGCAAACCCTTTGGGGAACCCTGACCTCGGGAAGTCTGGAAACATTAAGACCAGTTTGAAAACTCAGGAAAAATGAGAAGGGCATAACCTATTTGGTTTCTATGAGGCTTTCTCCTCGTGACCTTCGTCCTGTTTTCCTAATGATCATACCTCACAGGGCTGTTGTGAGGACAGAGGTAACACTGCCCACGCCGGGCAGGTCCCAGTCCCTGGAAGAAGGCTGAGGAACCCAGTGCCACGAGCTAGAGTAAGGGTCATCCCTGTGAGAAGCACTTGAGTCAGAGCCACACTGACCAGAAGACAGGAACCATCAGGAAGTGGAAAGGCAGGGAAAAGAACAAAATTCAGGAACTCAGCAAGGGGGAAATTGTTTTAAATGGCTTTGACCAAAGGATGTTTTTTGTAACACATCAAAATGAAAGTTTGTTTTTGTGAAACTTGGAATTTGCAGTAATAATGGAAGTATCATGGAGTATTTCCGTGCTGGCAGGCACTTAACATTTGCTCTCAGTTATGTCTCACAAGCCTCCCTCCAGGCAGTGAGTACTCCCATTTTACAGATCAAATAACAAGCAGGTCAACACTTACCCTGTTATTTGCTAAGTGGCAGAGGAGAGACCCCATTCCAGCAACTCTTATCAAATTGTCTTTTTTGACAACTACCTTTTCATGTTGATACTTCATTTATCCAGGAGAGATAAGGAATAAGGTAGCATAAAATTTTCCAAGATAGGACATAGTTCTCTAAGGTTTACAAACTATCTTAATTATTTCAATGGCAAAATTAAATGTAAACAGACTTCTCCTTTTGAGTGAAGTATATAGATAACGGTGGTGTTTTTTTTTTTTTTTTTTTTGTCCTGGTGAATCTGGGCCATCACGGATCTCAGCACTGTGTGTGGCAGTGACACCCTCAGGGGAGAATGACCTGCAGAGAGGTCACCCCTACATGAGCGGCTGGTCAATGCCTGCGGCAGGAAGAGAAACATAAGGACACTGAGTAGTAGACTAAATCCTTTAAATGCTTACCAACTTCTTTAAACGTTACTCTAAGTTGGGAAACTACACACACACACACACACACGTTTTTAAAATCCTGATATAAAGAGTCACTGAGTTCCTAACAGTCAATTCAATCCAATTAGCATTTATTGTGGCTACAGAATACACGGTCTTCTCCCTTCCATTCTTTTGGTTAGCTTGTAGAGCGCTGAAAAGTCAGCAAGGTAAACGGCTTTACAGCTACTACAGACTGCTAGATCTGCCTACTCTCCTTCTCTGCCTCAAGTTTCTCCAGGTGTGAAGGATAGAGAGCAAGAGTTCTACTGACAAAATGTTGGACCTTTCTGGAAATGATCATTTGAGACCCCCCTTCTCTTCGTATCAGTACCCCATGGTAGCCCAGACCCTTTTGATACATTCATGCCCCCTCCCTCCATTCCTACAGTTCTTATTGTGTATGCCCCCACTGGATTTTAAAATTTCTCATTGACACATTAGATATAAATCCCTAACCAGTACCTCAAGAGCATGCAGTCCTATATTTACACTCACTGCTGAGTAGAGCACAATATAGGACTCATTGCCAGGGCTCAATTCATGTCAGATTCTACCCCTGCCCTCTCCTGACTCTCTAGATTACTTCCAATAGGACTTGGATTTCACATTTGGGGAAAAAAAAAAATCAAAGTTGAAACTAGAACTCCCCATCTTCTGCCCCATGGTTTCAGGGTAAGGTGTTCCCCCCTCATCAAAAAGGAAGAAGGAAGGGGGTGGGGGGGATGGGTTAGCCTGGTAATGGGTATTAAAGAGGGCACATATTGAATGGAGCACTGGGTGTTATATGCAAACAATGAATCATGGAACATGACATCAAAAAAAATTAATTTAAAAAAAAATAAAAAGGAAGAAGGAGGTACTTCACCAATCTTAGAACCAACACAACCTCCTTTACAGAGCAGCTTCCAGTTCATGTGATGCAGGTCCCCATAAAGTCACACTTTTTTTTAAGTTCTTTGGAAGCTACTCAGAGCATTACAGCAGGAAAGGAACCACCCAGGCCCCTCCACAAACTTCTGCGCAAAAAGATGAAGAGCTGAACATCCAAGTGCAAGTAGTTTCACGAGGATCCTGTAAGGGGATCTCTTTATGGGCCAGAACTCATAATATTGAGATGTCTGATATAGCAGATATTAACTTCTCTATGAATGGGCTTTGATTCAGGCTCCAAAAAGGCAGGCAAAGGGTCAACTCTCCTGATTTTCACTTGCTGGCCTCCTGTGGCCATTTAGCTATTCCAAATTGGCAAAGTTTGGCTTGCATAACTTTAACTGATAAATAAATGCTGGCGTCACTGAGGAAGAAAACTGCCTCTAGACCTAAGCCCCAAGGACAGCACAGCAGCCTGCTGCCACCGTGTGGTGACTTGGTGCAAATGTGGAAGCAGAAAATCCTGCAGGGCTGAGCTTTCAAGGAAAACAAAATTAAAGGTGTCGACAAAAGCAACACAGTATTAAGGCCATGTATATAATATAAAAATAGGTTAAGTTTATTCAATGTGTTGGACACTTAAGCCAGAAATATGTATTAGTTTTAACTGGTGCTACAGAAAAGAAAGCTTTCTTGCCTTCATGACTTGCTTCAGAGCTTCACTCCCACCAGCACAGAACAACCCAAAGACTATTCCAGACCAATGTGCTCAGGAAAGAAAAAACAGCCAACAAACAAGGAAAGGATAAGCAGAAACCAGCTGTGCCCCCCCCATATCCTCAGCGGTTATATGTTATTTACCACGAACAATGGTTTGGTTTGTTCTGGGTGGGAGAGAAGGAGAATGAATGAATGAATGAAGATACAACAGTCTTAGTCCTTGCCCACTTTCTTCTCTTCACCCCACAGCAGCTTTCATTACCCATTCCCAAAGCTCAGGTTTGTCACATGTCCCTCAACTTCGGTTCAATTAACACTGTTATTCAGGAAATGAAGGCAAAGACTGGCAGGAGCAGGGAGAGAAAATATGGAAGAAACATTCTTGGCACAGCTCCCAAAGTTCAGAGATGAGTTATCCTCAGATGAGGAAGATGATGCCCTCAGAGACCATGACCTGGTTGTCATCCTGCATCTTGCTCAGCGCAGCCTGGATCTCTGCTGAAGAGAAGGGCTCTTCTCTGTCCTGGTTGATGGATTCTGTGAGGCGATTCATGCCCACTGACTGTGCGTGAGCTTCCCGGAACACATCCAAGAGGGCCACCTTGAACTCCTTCAACCTGTCCAAGTCAGGAGAAGATGGATAAAGGAGAAGTATACAAACCCAAAAGCTCTCAGGCAAGATCGATTTAAGTGTTAATACAGTATAGGTATCCCCCAACAGTCAAATTTAGAGCTTCCTGCACATTGAGAAATAATACCATTTTAAAAACCACCTTTCTACTCACCTGGATTCACTCAATTCCACCTTCTGGGACTCCTTGGTCTCCTGTGAGTCGGCTGTCTTTGGGGTGTGCACTTCAGAGGATAAATGGTTGCAGATAATGGGAAGACAACACGGTGAAGCCACTTCCATTTCCACAGACACCAGGAAAATAATCTCCACTCCCCACACCTCACTGAGCCTACTGAACACCCACTTCCTAGGGTTCTTCTGGAACCAGCCAGGGTGAAGAAAATGAGTCGGGCAAGAGACCCGCAACATATGTTATCTGAGATGCTTATGCCAGGCTTGGCAAAGAGTGCAGTTCCTCAGGAAGGAAGCAGCAACTGAGCAAAGCCCAGTTTCCAAAGTTTTGACTGGGTTTCCCAAGGTTCTCTTGGGACAAACCTCTTGGGACACAGGGCCCTGAGCAGGACACCAAATGGCAACGCACCAGAAAATGTAGTACACAGAGCAACTAAAGTTAGCAGTCAAAGGAACCACCTCTTTATTAACAGGAGACAGTCACTCACCTTGAGGCATTTCCTCCTCTGTGTCACTGAAGTCATAGGGGTCATAGGAGTCCCCATCTTTGGCATCAGAGTGACGAGTCCTCCTCCTAAAATACCCATAGCAGTTAAGAGAAAGGCTTTGGAGAAATCCATCCTGGGCCTCTGACCAGAGAAAAAGAACTAGAACAATCTACAATCAAAGCAAAATGCTAGGCCCAGGCCTACATAAATTGTTACTTTTTCTTGAAAGAGACCAAAAGTCTCTGGACTAGAACACAAACAGGCCCTGCTTCCCAATGCTCTTTTTCTCTACCAGCCACCTTAGACATTCAATCACAAGCATGAATACCATGAGGAAAGGATTCTGCAAAATACACTCAAAAACCTGTTTGAGTCAGTGTGCTCCTGCTACTTAGCATTTCTTTAGCAGGAAAGAGGTCAAAAGCATCCTACCAGGGGCGCCTGAGGGGCACAGGCGGTTAGGCATCCAAGACTCTTAAGTTTCTGCTCAGGCCCTGATCTCAGGGTTAGGGGATCAAGCCCTGCATCAGGCTCCATGCTCAGCATGGAAGTCTACTAAAGTTTCTCTCTCTGCCCTCACCCCCCTACCCCGCCATGTGCACACAAGGTCGCTCTCTCGCTCTAAAATAAATAAATCTTAAACAACAACAAAAAAGGCAGCATATGAAAGAACAGAGGGGCTAGCTAAGCTCTCTACTTTGCCTAGGTTGTCAGTGGCCTCCAACCCTACAGACCTAGGCACCCTTTCCCAACAACAACTTGATGTCAACCAGCAGTACTGATCCACCTCCCTCCCCTCCCCCAACTTATGTCTTTGTCTCCTTTCTCTTCGCTCAGCCTTACCTCTTGCTCCTCTGCTCTTGGTCCTCCTGGCTTTTCTCCTCTTCATCCTCTGTCTCTGATTCACCCTCATTTCGCTTCTTTCGTTTCTTCTCCTTCTCTAGAACCTAAGACCAAGCCAAGCATGGGTGGGTGGGAAGGGTCACTGATGCTGGGAAACTGAATGAAAAACTCTGAGTAAGAGTCCCTTCTACACCATCAGCAGAAATAACTTCATGGGTCTAATGACTGAGCGAGCTTCTTTCGTCCCTGAGTCCCAGAACTGGGGGCAGAGGAATAGGCTGCTGCCCATCTTTAAAAATGCTGAGAGGTGGGGCGCCTGGCTGGCTCAGTCGGTTAAACGTCCAACTCTTGGTGTCAGCTCAGGTCATGATCTCAGCGTCATGGGACTAAGCCCCGTATCGACTCCTTGTTCAGCAGGGAGTCTGCTTGTGATTCTCTCTCCCTGTCCCTCTGCCCCTCCTCCTGGGCTTTCTCTAAAATAAATAAGTTAAGTCTTTAAAAAAAAAAATGCTGAGAGGTATGTTCAATTCCTTTGACATAGTAGATACTTAATGAGTATTTAAGGAACAAAGAAGTGAATGAAAAAAAAGTCCAGCCCATAACGGTTAAGTGGAAAACAATCCATTTCTTTATAGATCAGGTGGTTAATTTAAATTTAAGATAACTCCCACCCTAGCAAAAAGAGTAAGCCAGAAAAAGCCTATCAGACCCACAACTAAACCCCAGAGGGCTACGGTTCACTGAACTGGAGAGGAGGTGGGCAACAAGGAAAAGACAGTGAAGGCTTCAAGGCTTGGTGTCTAAAATGAAAGAAACAATGTTACAAGCAGAAGCAAAAACAGAGTAACAGGTCCAAGTTTGAGAGTTCAACTTTTTTTTTTTTTAAGATTGTTTTATCTATTTATTTGTGTGTGAGAGAGAGACAGTGAGAACGCACAAGCAGGGGAGTGGCAGGCAGAGGGAGAAGCAGCTCCCCACTGAGCAAGGAGCCAGATGTGGGACTCGATCCCAGGACCCTGGGATCATGACCTGAGCCGAAGGCAGACGCTTAGCCAACTAAGCCACCCAGGCGTCCCGAGAGTTCAACTTTTGATGTGAGTTTTGAGATGCCAATGGGATACTTGAAGAGACTGGCAAAGGAAAAGGTACAGAGGGAAGAGGAAGATCACCCAGGTTAATCCTTTGGAAACATCTACTTTTTTAGGAGACAAAGGAAGTATGAATAGGCAAAGAAGCAGTCGACTGATGGTGCAGCACACCAATGAAACCAGAATCTCTGGGGCCTCTGGCATCAGTATTTTAAAGCTTCCCAGCTAGATGCTGCTTTCCACTGATGACCTAAATGCAGGTGTCACCATGGAGGGCTGGGCAGCCCAAGCACGAACATTTACTCAGAAGGAGCTCTCAGGCCCAACCATGTGAACCCTCACCTTCTTGAAGTAAGCATACTGGACCAACTCCACAGCTTCCTCTGCATCCTGCAGGTCCACGGTCTTGCTCATGCGCGCCTTGGCATGGGCTGTGGCCAATCGAATCAGAGTCTCCAGTGTCCGGGCTGTAACTGGTGATGTCTGGGGAACAAAACAAGGGAGGATTACTTGTCCAGAATTCCTTAGGCTTGCCTATCATTCCCACTGTACAAAAAAGGACAAAGATACTACCAGAATGACTCTAGGAAGTAAAAGCAAAGGATTCAGAGCTCTGTATTCTGTATAAACACCACATAAAATTCACAAAAATAAAAACAGCCAAGGAAATATGAGTGTTGAGGGAGAAAAGGGTAGGTGAACAAGGAAGAAGAAAATGAGGCATCTTACAGCTGGAAAGAAAAAAGGCTAGAAAGACTACAATAGTGAAGGAGGAAAAATAATCCTTTACTGCCAATCTGCAATGCTCCAGGAACTTTGCTTTTGTATCAACTGCATTGTTTAACACTCTCGATAACTTCTCCAAATTTTATAGTTGAGGAAATAGGACTCAGCGTTTCAAGTGACCTTGGGCAAGGTCACACTAAAGGAAGGGCGTGAAAGAGGTCATCTGAGGACAAATTTTTAAAGTTGGATAAATTCAAGTCCAGAGGATGAACAGAATTCTGGCATGTTCTCATCAAGTGGTTCTCATGGGGGTGGGTGCATACCAAACTGGTGTGCTTCTATCTTTTTTAAATGCTATTGGCTGAATGGCATCTCTGACCTAATGAATCAGAATGTCTATGTTTAGGACTGGATGTGTATTCTCTTTAAGTTTCAGGTGATTATGATGTGCCCACCTAGTTAAGCAACCCTGACATTATCCAACCTTCTCATTTCATGGATAAAAAAAACTGTGAGCTGAGATGTGAAGAAATCTGTGCAGGCCCAAAAATTAGCTGAAGACCTGGGATCAGAACAGAGGGCTAGTTCCTTCTGTCATACCCCCACATCTCCCATTGTATAATCCTTGATCTGGTCACTTCTACTTTCCAGTTTCCCAAATTATCATGGGATGGGGTATTATTTATACCCCATGGAATGGTATAAACAATACCCCATCCCACATTCAAAAACAAATATATTCACTTTTAAATAAATTCACCCAATCTTTTAAAATGATTTAAAAGCTACCAGAGTATGGCAGTTACACACTCCATTATAAGGTCCAATTCCCGGATAACCTAAAAAGCAAGTGAAATCCCAGCTTGCATTAGCAGAACTACAGAATCCAAAGTGAGAGATTTACCAGACCCACTAAGACCACAACTAAAACAGTGTTTTGTTCAATGAGAAGGCTTCTGACACACTGGAACATGTTCACATGGTGAGGGAAACAATTAAAAAGAAAAGGGGCTGCTTAATCTGAAGAAGACAAGTCATACACAATCCCCAGAAAACAAAATTAAGCCCCATGGGTTTAAGCCCAATAAATAGAAGAATATTCTAACATTTCAATGCAGTGATGTGCCGGACATGCTGCCACTGGAGATGTCAAGGAAGTCTTTGCAGAAATTCCAGAAGATGGAATGCCTGTCTGGGTGTGAGGCTGGAATAGGTGACCTGGGATCATGTCTAAATCCAAGAGTCTATGTCTACAGCACGTAACAACGGTCTTGGACTTGGGTCTTTCTGCCATGAAATCCTGTATGAACTCTACTGCCCCAAAGAGTTTAGATAAATTCACAGGCAGATTTCTAGAAACAGCTTTGGCTAACCATTATGGTTACCCAACTAATCATTTGTCAAAGTCCAGCTCAAATACCACACACTCTTCCCTCAAATTCATACCCCTTCTATAAAGTCTAAAGGAAAAACTAATAGCTTCTTCATCTAAACTCACTCTAATCATCTTTCACATTCATTTCCTTTTAGGTACCACACTGTGGTAGATATTTATAAACAGGCATATATGATCTTTCCATCTACCTTCCTGCCTCCTAAGTTCCAGATCTGAGTTCTCTGAGGAGAGCTCTTCCTATTTTAACCCTGCATGTAAGAACAGACACCAGTTCAGTTTCCAGTAGTGGCTCCTTATGTTTGCTGAATGGAATCACAGCTTCTGGAAGCCGATGTCCTCTGAACTAATGAGATAAAGGTGTTCTCACTTCATTTTCCTTTGTAGAAGGAAATGATTAGAATTGGGAGAACAGGAAGCCCTTCAGACCAGAAAAAAGGTGAGGAATCCCTAAGCTGAAATGCTTCCAGAGCACCCAGATAACAGGAACTCCCCAGCCTTCGACTTCAAGAATTCCCAGGTCCATCTTCCCTGTGGGGACTCACCCTGGCAGTGTCTGAGCTCATGCTGTCTTGGCTGCGCAGGCGTGAGTACTCTTCGGCAATGTAGGCAGCCGAGTCCGGAGTTAGGATGGGCTTGATGATTTTGGCCACGTGGATGTACTTCCTCATGAACGCTGCACTCACCATCTTCTCCCTGCAGGCACACACAGTGTATTCTTCTTCTCTGCCACACCTCGGCATCTGACTAGGCTGGGGGCTTGGCCTCTCCTCAGAGAAGTCAAGGTCAAGTGGCAGAGATACAATCTAAAATACGTTATCATAAATCCCACTTATATAGAACGTGTACGAGACCCTTTCACGTATATCGATTGAATTCTGTAGCTATTACTTAGGTATTTGTGAGGTAAAAGTTTAGGTATTATTTGCCCTATTTAATAGGTTAAAAACTACAGCTCAGAGGAGACTTAAATTCAGTTTTCTGACTCTAAATTCCACGTTCTTAAATGACACGTTTGAATCTATTTGCTTCCTACTGCACCACAGCCCTAAATAAGGTATAAGATCTCCCATTTTGTGACTCGAACCTTAGTCTCCCTTATCCAAATCCACCTGCACAGCACCCAGGGCATGCCATCTACTGTCCCTTTAACAGCAGCTTGTCACAAACGGCTAAAGGACTTGTGCAGTACTTCACATACAAGGATAACATAATATACCCACCATCAGTTGAGCATGTTGTCAAAGCCTTCCTTTTAGGAAGATGAGAACCTAAACCCATTCGCCACAAACACAAGGCAACTGGCCAGGAAAAGAAGTATCTAAGTGTGGGATCCAGAAAAGAAAACAGGGCCACATGGCTACGAATCCAAGCATGATCTTGCCTGGGCAGCACATAAAAACATGCTAATATGACAGAAATCTCAGGTTCCCTCAAGGGAGAAGTATGAAGAATGCTCACTTTTTCTTCTTAGTCCCATGCAGAAGGTTGTCATGCTTCTCATAAATCTGGGTGTCCTGCTGGTCTTCCTGGTTAAAATCGGGATCGTCTGTGGCCAGGATATCCACGGCACTACCCAAAGGCATAGCTGGAAAACCCAAGTTGGGAGAAAGGAGAGTAAGAAATTGCTTCTTCTTAAGAGAGAAAATACTAATAAAGCAAAGACACATAAACACGTGGAGCCCACAAATAAGAAAGGTGGAACCACCTAGCTCCCAGAAGATGCTCAAAGGTGTTCCTAGACCCAGAAATGGACAAAAGACACACCTTACAATAACTCCCAGAGAGCAAGAAGGGAGTGGTCACGCAGGCAAAGGCACCTTCAACATCAACCCAGAAACGGAAACACCCACCACGACCTGGGCCAGGTCTGAGAATAACCGCATCTGTTTAGGTGCCCCTCCATTCATCAGTCTGACTCTTCCCTCGGCCTCACCATCGCCGTCCTGTTCCCCGGGGGCCCTGTAACGGTGCATCCTAAGGACATGGTCCGAGATCTCCCGATCCTGCTCAGGGTCCATCTGATCCAGCATGATGAAGAGCAAGTCAAACCGGGATAGCAGTGAGTCCTGCAGCCCAATGTTCTCCATGGGGGTCTTATACTGATCATACTGTGCAACGGAAGGAAAAAGGAAAGTGGAGGCGACATCAATGGGAAGGGAGGACAAGGAGGCTATTTAAAGCGATTAAAATACTTACTCAGTTCGTCTGTCTGCAACCCTTCCTCACTGAAGCTTCGGGAGACCTGAGCGAACTCAGAGCCCCCCTCCTAGATGAGGTGCCGCTAATAAGCTTATCGTAGGTCTCGAAACCAGCGTCCTCCTTCCCAAGTTTTATCTGCTCCCGCCATTCCCAGAGCAGGACTAACCCTGACAGATGAATCCTTCTCCCCTGCCTGTTACTGACAAGCTGGCTAAGCCAAAAACACTTGGAAACTTTGGCGTCCCTTACTCAGAAGGTAATGAGTAAAATCGCAACGAAAATGGTCGATGATCTATAAATCATAAAGTCTTAAAGATCAAGGGAGATCTTCCCTGGGACTCAAGAACCGCTATACTTTTTTATCTTTCAATTCTGGGCCTCTGAGGCTACCGAGCCGCAGACACTTCACAGTCAGGGGTCTAACATCCTTGTGGGTAACATTAATAATGATTCTGACCACGTTCCCATTTCAGGACCAGCCACTTTCTCCCTACATTTCCCAATATAATTCTTCAGGATGACATAAACATATGTTACCATTAATCTAAAAACCAAGGATCTCAACCCAAGCTATGCACTATCACCAACCTATGGAGCCTTTCTAAACCACAGCTACCAAAAGCCCCAACCCAAAGATTTGAATTCAGAAACCCTGGACTGGGGACCAGGCACCTGCATGTTTAAAAAACTCCACGAAAACAGGTAACCCCATACACTGTGGAATTGTAAATTGCCAGAGCACAGTATGGGCTCTGGGTTCAAATCCTGACTCTGCCGTTTTCTAGTTTGCGACTCTTGAGTAAGTTACTTAATTTTTTATGTCTCCATTTTCTCACCTGTAAGATAAGGATAATAACTACCTACCCACAAGGTTATCGTGAGGATAAAAGCAAATTACTTGTAAATCTTAGTTAATAGTAGTATTATGGTACAATCTTTAAAGAGGGCAATTTGGCAATCTCTACCAAAATGAAAATGCATATAACTCTTTAATCCAGCGATTCTGTTACTAAGCATTTATCATACAGATATGTGTAACAAAATACATATAAAGGGATATTCACTGCAACTTCATTTCATAATAGCAAGGGGGAAAAGGGAAAATGCCAAATGCCCATCAAAGAAACTAAACAAATTACTATAAAGCCATACAATGGAATATAAGACAGCTGCCCCCCCCCAAAAAAAAAGAAAAAAGAAAAGCAAAATTCGGCAAACTCCAAACTGGATAAATATAAAAGACACACCTTAGCACATCATCATCATAGCGAAAAACAAAGATAAACAGACGAATTTGGTAACAAGGAGCCATTATGGTTGTTGGTACACACTTAAGTTTTTGTTTCCCCACTCAAGAGTTGTTAGTGGTTCTCTCTCAGAGAAGGGACAGGAGAGCAAAGGAAGGCTTTTAATGCCCATACTGCACTCCCTGTTCTGTTTATACATCTAACCATCTGCATATGGTACTTTTGTTGTAATGGCAATACGGGTTACTGGGTTTTGAGTGCAGGTCACTTTTGTTTTCTTCTTTGTATTTTTAAAGTTATTTTAAATAAATAACTTTCCAGGGGATTCTGATGTGGATGAAAAAGTGACAAACCACTGCCCTAAATCAAGGACAACAGCCAAACCAGGGATGAGCTTAACTTAATCTTTGGCCTATTATTCCTCCGGGACACCAAGAATCAACTTCATGGCCCAGCTACTCAGCAAAACCAAACAAAGGTGAGGACAACGGTAAAGTGCCTGATTCCACTCACCCTGCCATAGACGGGGTTGGCAGCTGCCAAAACACTGCAGCGGGCATTCAACCGAGCATGGATGCCAGCCTTGGCGATGGTGACTCGACCCTGCTCCATCACTTCATGGATGGCCGTGCGGTCCATATCGGACATCTTGTCAAATTCATCGATGCAAACCACACCACGGTCAGCAAGGACCATGGCCCCTGCTTCCAGCCGGCGCTCCCCTACGAAAGGAGGTAAAGATACGTTTTACTATCCAGGTTGTAGAAGACGAGGGGAGAGATTTCAATCTCCTTCCTAAGCACTCAATGTTGTTCACGAGAATACAGTGAGGAGCAGTCAGTTCCTAGAGACTCAGAGAAAAACCCTCATGGGTCAACCTCTTTACCTCCAATCTGAATGATCCCTAAGTAGCCAGCCTCCAACAAACTTCTTTCATCGATTCTCTATCTTCATCCTCAAGTGATTCCCCAACTAGATCTCTGCTCTCTTTTCACTAGTCTTCAAATCCCTTTCTCCAACTTATAAAATAGCACAATCTCCATTTTTATTTCCCTTCCAATTTGCAAAGGTTTCTCCTTCAAAAACTGTCTTCTAGGAGACATTCTTATCCATAGAGGGCCACCCAAAGACTTAAATAATTCACCCCCTATTGCCAGAGGATACTCAGTCTTCTACAGCCTGGCTCAAACTAACCTTTCTAGTGTATCTTCCCAGTACAAGCTTCCCAAGAGCAAACTCAAGGAAACTATGCTTGATCTCACTGCTGGACTTTTGCCAAAGACCCTTAGACCCTTACCGGTTTCCTGGTCTGTAGTGACAGCAGCCGTCAGACCCACTCCAGAGGAGCCCCGGCCAGTGGTGGGGATAGCCCGGGGAGCAGTGCACAGAACATAGCGTAGAAGCTGAGACTTGGCAACCGATGGGTCCCCTGTAATTGGATGGGGCAGTGGTGACTTGCTAGGAAACTCCTCCCCCCGACCCCCAGCAAGTTCTACTTTTCTAGTACAGCTCTTGGCATAACAGAAATTCACAGTAACTGGTTGTAAATAATATTCCTTTCACTTGTAATGGCAAGTTACAGGAAGAATATATTTCAGACATTATAAATCAGGAAATACAAAAATGAGAATAGTAAGAAAAGGTTCATTTTAGTCTTCTGCCCTTTGATGGAAATGAAATACACCAGGTAGAGAATACACAATCTTACAGATTATAGATTCCCACAAGCACACTCCACAAGGGAAGACCAAGAATCTGATCCCCAATGCCATACCGATCAGGAGAATATTGATGTCCCCACGGATGTGGCTGCCATTTTCAAGGTCTCGTTCCACCCCTCCCAAGAGCAAGCAGAGAATTGCCTTCTTAACATAGTCGTGCCCATGGATGCTAGGGGCCAATGACCTGGCCAGCTGGTCAAAGATATCCTACAGGAGGAATAACCAAAGATGTGAAAAGCCTAGTGAGATTCAGTGGGGTTTTGCTGAGCTCTGCTTTATACTTTAGCTTATAAAAATGCTTGAAGAACTCCACAAATGTAGACACTGTTTTTAACTGTACACTGAACAGACCATTGTCAGAACAGATAAAGAGAAAGCCTGTATTCCAAAACCTGCTTAGAGGTTTAATATTTAAGAAAAAAGTATTTCCAGGTTCAAAACACTTTAAGTTTAATAAGAATGTATAATGCGATTCCAGTAACCTTTTGTTTTGGTTTGGCTTGGTTTGTTTTTTCAGTAACCTTAATCACACAGGCATACACAGATGACCCTTGAACAATGCAGAAGTTAGGGGTGCCAACCCCCCGTGCAGTCCCAAATCTACATATAACTTTTGATCCCCTCAAAACTTTACCAATACCCCACCGCTGACCTCACTTTACCAATAACAAAAGCAGTCAATTAACATATTTTTGTGTTTGATATGTACTATATGCTGTACTCTTACAATAAGTAAGCTACAGAAAGGAAAATGTCATGAAGAAAATCATAAGGAAGAGAAACATATTTATAGTACCATACTGTATTTATCAGAAAAAAACCCACAAGCAAGCAAACCCACAGAGCTCAAACTCGTGTTGTACAAGGGTCAACTGTATTTTCTTCAATTCTACCTATGGACATTTTGTCTTTAAAATGAAAAACAAGTTGGAGAACTAAAACAAAAACAACCTATCTTAAACTAAAGTAACAACGCAGCACCACTGTCTTCCATATGGACTTACTGGTACATTGATATTCTCTTATTCTAGTACTTGTATTAGGTTCACTTAGCAGCCCAGCAGGTAACAAAACAGAAATATTAAACGGCAAAAACATCCTTTTACTTGCTGACTGGGTCAAAGTAAAAGCCAACACCACATCCTTTAGAGAAAAAACCTTGACCCTCCTCCTGATCCAGTACAAAGACGAAAGGCGGCCCATGCAAAACACAACCCGAACAAATCCATCCCCACCCTCAAATCCCTAAAAGATGCTCGGACCTTAGAACGAGTTTTACTGAACTTCTTGATCTTGGCTATATCCTCAGCAGAGAATGAAGGCTGAACGTCCTTGCTCATTTGCTTCACGTTACAGGCAATCAGGATAGTCCTGGGACAAAGAGGGGAATAAGAAGCCTGAGGTTTTCAATTCCTAACATCAGAGCCAACAGCAAATCAGAAAACAATAAAGAGAAAAAAGCCAAGTTGTTCTGAATTCAACAAATGATTCTCTCTTAGTCTGCGACACAAATATGATGATGATTCTTCACCTCAGGAATTTATCCTCTGCTGCCCCACAGATCTTCCTTCAGACAGAAGTGTGGATGAGGAGGAGGGGAGAATACGTGAGAAACTCACATAAGCCAAGAGGCTATAATCATGTTACCGGTAACTCCCACTTTTAGCATAAGATAGTACTACCAGTTTTATCTGATGGAAAAGATGCATCCCATCTCCCAGGCAGCTAGACTGCTCCACCTGTCTGATGTATGCTCCAGAATATGGCAAACTAGAGCAAGAATACTATCAGAAATGCAAGCTGCTAGCAGCATGCCAAATACCTCACAACTGCCCCTTTACCTGAAGGTCCCTGAGGTGTAGCCTCCCTTCTTTCCAGGAAGGCAACGGTAGGTCCCCACCACCTGGACTCGGTCACCAGGCTTCACTTTATCTACCAAGTCATCATCCAGAATGACGTCCACAGAGCGGGGAAGTTGACCAGCTGGGGCCTTCTCCGGCATCTCCTGGATAGTTATGGTCTGGTGGTCCTTATAGACAGAAAGGCCATATTCGGTCTCGAGGGGATTGTTTTCCTCGTCCTGAAAAAGACACACAGAAAAGCATTGCTATCTCATCCTGGTGTTAGAAATGCCACACTCATTTTTTGTAGGAAATAAATATGATTTGGAAATGACCTCATGAGATTTTAGTATCTAGGAACAAAAAAAGCCAAATGTCTTCTCCAGTTTTTTCCATTCCCATCTGTACTAGTAACAAATCATCTAATGGAAGGGACAACTATAGTCTGAGGGAACCATGGCTATATTAACATCTAAATTAAGATTATTTCCCCTGTACTATGACATAATATTTCCACTCCTAGGTAATATCCGACAGAAACATTCTTCCAAAGCCACATATTACAATGTTCACAGCAGCATTATTCCCAAGAGCCAAAAATTAGAAAATATCCAAATGCTATCAACAGAATGGTCAAATAAATGTGGTATATCAACCCAAATGAACACTATACCGCAATGAAAATGTATAAAATACACCTATACACAACATGGATGAATCTCAAAAACATCTGTTGAACAAAGGAAGCCCAATATTTAGATAAAATATAAAAACCAGGCAAAAGTACTGTATGTTGCTAGATATCAGGATAGGGTTAACCTTGGGGAGTGTTGGCCCTCAAACATTTCTGAGTGCTAGGAAGGTTCTGTTTCCTGGTTTGGAGGCTGACTTTACAGGTATTTTCAGCTTGTGAAATTTCAGTGAGCTGCATACTTATATCAACTTTCCTGTATGTATACTGAACTTTAGTAAAAATATTTTAAACTTTTACTTCCTTGCCATTTGAATTTTCTAAAAACACAAGAGCTGCCACTTATTGAGTGCTTACTACGTACAAGGTATTGTGCTATTATCTTATGAGATTATCTCATGTAATCATCCTAACAACTCAGTAAAGCAGGTACCTTTCACATGTAACAAATAAGGAAACCGAGGCTGGAGAGGTTAAATAAGTTCCCCAAGTCACACAGGAAATTGCAGAGCCAGGACTTCAGGCAAGTATTAACTCCAAAGCCATGTTCCTCAGTACCACACTAGATGACCTCCAGGAGTTCAGTGTATTTCAGGTCTTGAGCAAAGAAGCTTGGCCCCAATAATCAGCAGAAGACTACTCCCTGGGTAGTTACTGAAGACATTCTAGAAGGAGGGATCTTACTGAAGAAGAGAGCAGGGTGACTTAGAAAATGCAACTGGCCTGAAACTAAAAGGACTTGGGTCCTAGCCCTGAGGGTCATCACTAAGGACTGGACCATGTGCAAGTCACCTAACCTCGCCAAATCTCAGCATTTCACCTGGAGACAGACTAAATGATTCTAAAGTATGCTTCAGTTATAATTCTAAGGTACTCACTCTTGTTTTAAGATTCCTGCATCAATTGCGTTGAAAGTAAGAACTGGGTCTCACTCATATCTGTATCCTCCACAGTGCTTAGCAATTCTTTGGATACAGTGGCCCTCAATTAAAAATTTGATGGCAGGGGCAAGTATTCTTTGATAGAATGAATTCAGACATCAAGTAACCAACATTAATCCTCTTCTGTTTCATTAAGAGAGCCTCACACTGTCCTCAGTTCAGATCAATCTGAACACTATAAAGCCATTTCCAATGCCATTCTTCTCCCAACCCAAAGTAAAATATTCGCAAATATTTCATGGTAACATTATAGCGTAAGTATTCTCCCATATTACTTCAAGTAGATCATAAAGTTATATATAACTTTGCTAAAAGATCTATGTAGATTAATGACTTTTTCAATCCTTCCATAATCTGCCAAATTTTATAGAGTATTTATTCTTTTTAAAAAAATAAGAATTGAAGACTTTCGTATTAAACTCTGGTTAGCAATTAATCTTTCCTTTAGATTAATCCTTACTGTTCATCTGATTTACTTCAGAAGACTTCAGGTATCACTCAATTATTTGCATTAAAACAGACATCTTTGATTCCAACCTCCCAAGAAGCCCAATTAATTCCTTCCCCTCACCTTGGTGGGATAGACAGAGCTGGAAGGAAAAGCCACCAGGGTGGTGAGATCAGAATAACGTCGCTCTATAGTCTTCTTGGTAGCAGGGCAGTAGTGGACACTGCGGACGACTTTGGGACGGACTAGAGAGCCTAGCAATGGAAAACATGCGTATGAAGTCATGCAAACTAGACAGTGACAGAATCTGACCCAGGCAAGTCTATCATGACTCTAACACTGTGCTCTTCTGACTAGTTTAAGCTGTTTCAATAACAGTTGTCATTTATTCATTTTTATATTTATATTTAGAACATCAACATGTCTATATAAGACTTCAAGTACAACTGATCCTGGCCAAGAAATGACAGGAGTTCAGAGTTAGAATGAGGAGACCGCCAAGAGCAAGACCCCCCTACGCTCAGCAGAATTCAGCATTCTGGACCCCTAATCATTGTGCGCACTACAGCTCCTTCCAGCTTCACCCTGTTAAGTTCGATAGAATTCAGCATTCTGGACCCCTAATCATTGTGCGCACTACAGCTCCTTCCAGCTCCACCCTGTTAAGTTCGATGCTATATGCTACCCAACTCTACTCGCCCTCTCCCGCTTCCCCAGCCCCTTAGGGGCTATCCCACCTCCATTCCCTTAGCCCCGACTTGACGCCACTCACACTTAGTGACGATGCCCTCCACGCAGACCACACAGCTGAGGAAGCAGGAGGTAAGAGTCCGGGGAGAGACATGCTTGGAGCCAAAGCTGCCCTCCAATCCTATGTAGAACTCCTCATACTGCTTGGCATAGGTAGCATCAATGGAGGCCACAAAATCCTTTAAAGCCCGCTGGAAGGCAACCAGCTCCTCAAAGGCATTGCTCAGGAGGCTGGACATGGACGAGAGAGAAAATAATTAGGCAGAGCGAGAAAAACTCGAAAAAAATCGACCCTCAAAAATAAAAGTAGTGTGAAAATCTAGTGCCTTTCTCCTGCTGTCCTAGAAGACTCAGTAAAACACATAACTGACAGCTAACTTGAACTTCTCAAAGACGCAGAAATGGTAACTCAGTTAAAACATGGAAGGAGAAGCTCTTAAGAGGAAAACACCAGGGATGTCTGGGTGGCTCAGTCGATTAAGCAGCTGCCTTCAGCCCAGGTCATGATCCCAGGGTCCTGGGATCCACTCCCGTATTGGGCTCCTTGCCCAGAGGGAAGCCTGCTTCTCCCTCTCCCTCTGCCTCACGCTCCCCTGCTTGTACGCTCTCTTTCTCTCCGAGAAATAAATAAATAAAATCTTAAAAAAAAAAGAGGAAAACACCCACCACCTACTTTGGGAAGAAGAGAAAAACAGAAGCGGGTGAGGCAATGAGGGCCAAAAACATGTCATCCAGGTCCTCTCCTGGGAAGCCTGTTCCAATCCGGGGAAAAGAAAGGGGAGCCATTGTCACCCAGAGCCAGGATAACCTCTTGGGAACCCTTACCACTTACCGGTTAGCCCTCTTCTCATTTTTCCTGCGTAAGTCATTTACATTGACAATCAACCGGTACTGGTTGTCACTGATCAGCTCCCGAACTTTGCTCTGATAAATTCCCTGGTCTTCCTGCAAAATAACCACCACATATCACAATAGCCACAAATTCAAAAATAGGGCTGTATTTAAACAGAGGCAGTTCTCACAGCAAGATAAATCAATCTCTGCAGCAGAACTGACCTCAAATTTCTCCACATTTTCACTCACTAGCATGAGATTCCAAATACACCCTAAGAGGCTGTTGCAGGAGTTATAACGATCTCCTCAACGTCCCTGCTATTATTCCTATTACCATCTGCAGCTTTTCTGTATGCAGTCATTTCTGAACTTCTAATGGGGAATTAAAACAAGCTCATAATAAGTCTAAAAGGACAAGTAAAAATCATGTCAAAATGTAAATTAGCATATTAAAATGAGTTTTCATTTAAGAATTACGTAGGGAATTAAAATATTCTATTTCCCAATCTGCTGTATAACAGGGAAAGAGTTCTCTCATATCCGGACCTAAAGTAATAGGGAGCCTTACTATTTGTTTACAGACCCAGCATTATCAACCCTTTCAAGATGCTTTACCAATATTCTATGGCTTCCAATCCTGGGTGGCATACAAAACCCCCTTTGCCAGCATAGCAAACACTTCTCTTCTGCATCTCCTTTGGCATTGAAAAAGAATGCGGCCAAGTTAGGAAGTCTTTTCCGCCCGGTTGGGAAGTCAGTCCTTAAAATCTGCAGGTCTAAGGTAGCGGGTCACTACGTTCTACAGCATTCGCCCTGCCCCGCACCCCCACCCCGACTCCTTCCAAATTCAGAGAGCGGGGAGTGATTTCCGAAAGCCATTTTGTGCGCACTTGAAAGAAACCCGTCGCCTTTCGCGAGACCCCGCCACCATCTGCACTTCAGAGAGTTACAGGATCGCTCTCTCAAGGCTGCACGTACAGGAGACCAACCAACTACGGAATCCACCGCGAGAAACGTTCCGAGATCCGGAATGGAAGACTCCTGAGGGCGCCGGCCCGGCCGCAACAGTCCGGAAGCTCGGCGGACCTCCCGGGAGCTCCGGGCCCTGCCCCGGCCCCGCGTGGAGCAGCATCTGCCGCGGCCTCCCTCGGCCCGTCAGCGTCCCCAGGGACTCCAAGCGCCAGAGCCTCGCGCCCCCGCGCCTCCCTCACCTCGTCATCCAAGAAGTCCAGGTAATCTCTCTGCGCCTCTCGCAGCTCTATGTCGTCCAGTACCACTGTCCCCGCCATGCTCGCCGCTAGGGAACCGTTTCCCCCAGATCCGCGCGGAGGGTCGTCAGATGACCCCGCCCCGGCGCGAAAACTTCCGAACTTTTCCCGCCACCAAAGGCTACGTCGAGAGGGGGCGGGGTTTTCCGGGAGGATATACACATTCTGATTGGCTGATTCCTCTTACGCGAGAATAGCGAGCATCCAATCGAGAACTTCTTCCACTTCGGCTTTCCCGAGCGGCGCCTCGCGGTGGCGGGAAATATGACATCCCGAGCCTTCTGTTTCTCTCCTCACTGACAGGCAAGCTGACCAACGGGGCCGAGAGGAGGCTCGCGGAGTCTGATCATTGGGCCGCCGGGCAAGACGAGGACGCGCTGCATTCTGGGAGTCGTAGTCTTCCCCCCTTTTACCGGATGTTTTGTAGGGTTTTGTTTTGTTTTGTTTTTTCAAACTGCGGTGCCCTGACTTGTCGCAGAGTGAGAGGTTGTACTAAAAGTAGCCTAAATGTCAGACTGGGAGTTTATACGCAGGGAGATATAAAAACATAAAGCAAATTTTTTTTTTAAATGTATACAAATCAGGTGTACTGGGTATATTTCTCAAGCAACTGCCCTCAAGTGGCATTCCGAGAAAAAAAAAAGTGAATTTTGACAATCTGTGGGATGGAAATAGAATAATAGCATCTTTGGGAAAGGTTCTTTAGTTCAGCGACCCATTTGTTCTCTCAATACCATTGCCAGAAGTACCCCGTAAAAATAGGCGGCGGAAGAGGGCGAAGTGAAAGAAACGTTTTCAGTATTGTATCCCGCCCCATAGAGATGGCATCGTGTGTTACTCTACAAAATTCTACACATAATTACTACTCCATCTTACTTGCAAATGGGTAAGTTAAAACCTTTTTCGCCTTATAAGGAGATCACAAGATCTTTTAAAATAACTTAGTTTACTGAAAGATAATTAAACAGAAGAAACAAAAAAGTGTTTCAAGCCACTCAAGTATGGTAATTAAGATATAGCAAATCTGAAGTTACAAAGAACTAAAAGATCAATTGCATGTTTGCAACCTTTGCGAAAAGGTGGGGTTTTTTGCTTGTCTCTAGTCTTTTGTGGTTTATATTTTTTAGTTTTATTCTTGAGGTATAACATATACAGTAAAATGCACAAATCTTAAGTGTACAGCTCAATGAATTTTTATTATTTGTATACCCATGTAACCACCCAGTGCAGTCAAGAACAGTCCCATTGCCCCAGCATGTGTTTTTTATTTTACTCAACAGGACTAGACACCTGTTAATTCTATATCTGAAAGTTCAGCCAATTAATCATTAGCTTATGTTCAAGGGTCTCCAGGACTCACTGTGCCCTAATAAGTATTCTAAGTATAACCTGCCTAAACAAAATATATATGCTATCTATTTGTATGTGAATATGTATTTTTAGGTACTATACAGTTCATAGTTTCTATGTGTTTGGTGTCATCCTTGTGGGTAGATACATTGATCCTTAGTCAAGGAAAAAAGGTGGTCATCTGACTGCTTCCTTTTGTTTATATTAACAGGCAAAATTTTTTTTAAAAAAATGGAAATTCTAGATCAGGATTGTGTTTGCAATTATATAGTAAGAGATAATTACTTACTGGCTTAAGAGTGCCTTTATCCCTTGATCATAACTATCATTTTATGAACATATTGAAGGCAGTATTGACATATTCTCAGCTCTGAAAACAAGTTGAAACTGATACTAAAAGAACCAGGAAGCTTAGTTCAAGCAAGCAAATTAAGCAAGTAATTTCATTTGCAAAGGAAAAGTCCAAAGGAGCAAGAGTATGAAAACCAAATCCTTGACTCTAACGCACTTTTCTGTGGGCTTAATTTTCCTCATATAAAAGATGAGGAAATTAGAAAATTCATAATGATTTATCCCATTCTAACATCCCATGAGCCCATGGCAAATTTGGGAACTGTGTAAAGACAATTCCATTTAAAATTAATCATGCTGTGGTTCTTTATAAAGACTTAATTTGCCTTAATGTCATAATCTTCAGTCATGAAGGGCATGTGGATATTTAATCGGGTTTCTCCCTTTCATTAGGGCATGAGATCTTTGAGCAAAGAAAGTGTTTCATTTGTTATTCCCTACTCCTCCAAACCGCTCAGAAAGAAAATTCAATCAGGTTGTTCCTAAAAGAAAAAAAAAAAAAATGTTAGGGGTATTTGTATACATCTCATATAGAGTCTGTATAGAGTCTGCCTGAGCTTAACCAATGGCCTTCTTCTACTTCTTGCTCAGAATGAAGAAGCACGTGTAACCTGATGAAGTAGTGGATCGTGGTTTCTATTGTTGCTCACATTCTTGCTTCCCCTCTGTATCCATTTTCTCTCCACCTATGCCCTGATGGACCTAAGCCAGTCTCCAAGGCTAAGGAAACACTAGGGGGCTCCTTGGAGAGCAGAAGCATGTAGGAAGATGGTGGAAAACAAGACTGCAAAGTTTATGTAGTACTTCCATTTAACATGTCGTTAGGGACCAAAGGGTACCCAAAGGCATCATAATAAAAATGATTTATTCTCACTAAATGATACATCTCTCTCTTCAAACCAGTGAAAAATATTATGTGTTACAAAACTTGAAACAATACTCAGTGATTAAGAATGAGCTTTAGGCGCTCAGGAAAATGCCATATGCCATTATACACCTTTGGCACTCACTCAGAGGCCACAAAAGATTGGAGGTCAAAAACTCTACACCTCTAGGTGCCAGAGCAGCCTGAGGAATAACTTACAGGACCAGGCTTGCCCTGGCTAAGCCGATCTGTTCTCTTATGTTCTGTAGACTAGTCAAAATCTTCTCAGGATGCTATAGTCTGGGGTTTTGAGCACCAAGAGCAGCAGGCTAACTTCTCTTTCTGGCTGCTCTAATTATTAGTTCAGCGACTGTGGGCAACTTAACTAACCTGTACCTCAGTTTCCTCATCTTGAAAATTAGGAGTGGTATCTAGTTTAAAGAATGGTTCAAGTATTCAGTGAGGTAATAACATAAAAAATATTGAGAAAAGTGCCTGGCATGTAGTAAGCACTAAATAAATGTTAACCACTGGTGGTGGTAGTGAGATGGTGGTGGAGGTATTAGTGGTTGGAGAAGAGTCTATAGATGTTGGGGAAAAAGGGGAGGAAGCACCCTGGTGCATTCTGGAACAATTCAATCATATTCAAGCCCCCTTCCCACTCCCACCAAAAGCTTAGGATAGAACCAATCCAGACATTTCTTTCAGTGAGATCTTGTTTGCTGCAAATCCAACTGGCTAAAGGAGTAATACATTCAGAGAGTATTATCTGGCTCCAGTTCTGCCTGTGTTGAAAACCATCAGAGACATTTGCTCCATGCTTATGGAACATTATGGAAGAAGACCAAATGGTCTCTGGAGTTAGCCAGCATGTCTTGTACTGACAGGAGAGTGTCATAGCAAATGCCCCCACCATTTGCTTCCTGGAATCCTTCCAGTTAGATATGCTATAAAGATCAGGAAAATGCAGGAGCCAGAGGGCATCAGTGATCCTGATTTGCCCATTAGATGTGACAACATAGCTGGCCTGCAGACAATTTGTGATTCATTGTCATTTGCCAAAGTTAATTTCAGCAATTGGATTTCTTAGTTCCGGAAAGGTCATCTCCGTTCTTTTTTGAGTTTTGTTTTGTTTTTTGTTTTGTTTTGTTTTGTTTCAGCTTTACTAAGGTATTATTGACAAATAAAAGGTCATTCCCATTCTTAACTGCACAAATTTCACTAAAGCTCTCTTTGAAGAGTTTTGCTTCAGTGCTTAAAGATTTGCAGGAGAAAATCACCAAAAACTTACTGAGTAAATAACTCATTTACACATGAGATTCTCTAATAATAACCACTCTGTAAATCTGTCTTGATTTGTGGGCACTTGAAAAAACACAGTCTCTTATGCTTTTAATTTTGCCAATGTAATGAAATGATGAAGAGATTTAGCCATATCAACCAACCAGTCAAGTATTAGTGGAACATCTGTATACCTAATTCCGTCCTTGACTGGGGACTTTAGCTTTGTGCTGCCCAATAGAAATATAATGCAAGACTCATATGTAATATAGTTTTTTAGTACCAACATTTTAAAAAGTAAAAACAGTTTTTACTTTTGAGAGGTGAAAATTAATTTGGCGATATATTTTATTTAACCCAATTTATCTAAAATATCAGTTCAATGTGTAATTGACATAAAAGAAGTATTTATGTGATATTTTACTTTTTTTATACTCTTTAAAAATCCAGTGTGATTTTTATACCTACCTACATCCCAATTGAGACTAGCCACATTTCAATTGCTCAGTTACCACATATGGGTAGTGTCTACCATTAGACTGCACAACTTTTGAATACAAAAATCTGTCTCTTGAAATAGGTTATGATTTAACTTGAAAAAATAGCAACCATTTATTGAACGCGTACTATATGCCAGACACTGTGCTAAGCACTTTACCATATAATCTCATTTAATCTTTAAAATACTTTGTGATGTGGTATTTTTGATCCTCATTTTACAGATGAGAAGACTACAGCTTGAAAGATCCCAAAATCCCATACCAGTAAGGGACAGAGGCAGGATATGAACCCAGGTCTGTACAGCTATATATTATACACTCATTTAAGAACAGCTGAGTATGTTAAGATCCAAATGCAGAATCTGACCCAACAGATTCAGTAGAATTTAGTTAAATATTAAGCAAACAGATATTTTATATTTTAAAATACTTTACTTGAGGGATGCCTGGGTGGCTCAGTCAGTTAAGCGTCTGCCTTCGGCTCAGGTCATGATCCTAGGGTCCTGGGATTGAGTCCCACATCGGGCTCTCTGCTCAGCGGGGAGCCTGCTTCTCCCTCTGCCTAACGCTCCCCCTGCTTGTGCTCTCTCTCTCTCTTTCTCTGATAAAAAAAATCCTTAAAAAAAAAAAAAAACTTTACTTGAGTTAAAAAGACAGTGTATTGTAATTTTACCTTAGTGCATTGCAGTTTTTCTTATTCATTTTACGCTTAAAGTATAAAGAGACTTTTTCTCTGGACATGATGAACACCTTCTGCTAGTTTACAGATGGGCTAGTGTCTGTATGTGTCCTGTAACATTTGTTTATTCATTCATTTAATCAATTATGTGTGAGTTATGTACGTGTGAGTTATGAGTATGTAAATTAGATATTATTTGTCATCAGTTTTTTTTTTTCTAAAGATTTTATTTATTTATTTGAGAGAGAGAGAGAGAGAGAAACAGCATGAGAGGGGAGAAGGTCAGAGGGAGAAGCAGGCTCCCCGCTGAGCCAGGAGCCCGATGCGGGACTCGATTCCGGGACTCCGGGATCATGACCTGAGCCGAAGGCAGTCGCTTAACCAACTGAGCCACCCAGGCGCCCCTTGTCATCAGTTTTTATTCTATCTTATCCTTCAAGTAAACTGTGTATCATAATTTTGAAGTTTCAGAATCATTTAAGTGCCTGTTTTTATTCAGCCAACAGAGATTTGAGATGTGAATATTTATTCATACTACAGATAATACTACCAGTATTTTATTTTATTGTATTATATGCAAGGTATTTAGGAGGATACCAAGATGAATAAGATGAAAAGTTACAATCTGGCATGGAACTTAAGGCACAAACATAAATTGCCATAAGAAAAGGCAACATGTGTTCTAGGCATGGTACAAAGTGCCCACAGGAGTTTAAAAATGGCAGATATAAATTTGCATAGGAATGATGATAGAAAGCTAGAGAAAGGGGATAGTATTTGATTTGAAGATCAACAGGTGGGCAGTATTTCCTGCAGGGAGATGTGACAGTAATGACATTCTAAGCAAAATATGAAGGCAGGTGAGTACACGGTAGGACTAGAAGCAGGGATGCATTAGGCCTGACTGTAGAGGACACTGACCAGCAGAGTAAGGCTGTGCTTGATTTAGTAGGCAGAAGAGAGCCATTGATAGTCTTTGAGCAAAGGAGAGACAGTATGAAGGCTTTAGGAAGATTAATCTGGCTAGAGAATATGTAGAATGGATTGTTTTCATCAGATAAAAGAAATGAGGCTTGGAAAGGGTGTTCAAAGAAGGAAAAAAATGAAAAAGATGAGAGTGAAACATTTCAGAGGAAAAATGGACAGATCTAAAAGCTATTTAGATGGAAGTAGAAATGAAGGAGAGAGACATAAAAATTACGAATAAACGCATATGCCTCACACACAATGCCTCAAGGGCTTACAAAAAGCATCTCATTACTAATGATCTTTATTTAGATCTCTGTTTAGAATGAAAAATTGTTTTGCAGTTACGACACAGAGGAAAAGAAATTTAAGAGGCAACCACATCTTTCAAAACAGTAGTCAGGAGAGCTGTACAGCTTTGACATTTAGTTCCAAAACTTTGTCTAGGACAGCATGGAAAAGGAAGGAAAATTATATTTTATTGAATTTTAAAACAAAGTATATATAAACTACACCTCAATAAAGCAAAGTGTACATAAATTATGCCTCAGTCAACTTTATTCTAAAAATCTAAGCAAAAGAAATAAATCATAAAAGCGGCATGACTGTATCTGGTCAGGTGGGGGAGGATGCTGGGGAAAGCCAGTGCCCTTTGAAGTAAGCTGAATATCAGTTTTAATTGGCTCCATGCCATTTGCCGAAGAACCTACAGGCCCTGTCCACAGCGTTCACAGTCAGTTTGATAGACTAGAAGCCAGGGTTTGGGAAGACTGAGTCTCATTGCATCCTCTACTCACTGAACATTTGACATCATAGGAGCAGAATTTGAAAGATGCTTGTGAAGCACTTTGGGATACAAGCTGCAGAGATGGTTGTATTGATCACTCACTTTCCTTTTATAGAAATATATTAAAATCATGTCCTACATTCTTCACCCCACAGTTCACTTCCAGCACCTTCTTATATTCTTCTAGCTCAACTCTGATAGTCTTTAGATAAAAAGAAATACAGGACTTCATTATCCTTCTTTTAGCCCTCCAATATTCCAGAGAGTGTAGAGAAACCATTATCACTCTGATTTTATATTTTAAGTGCTACAACAGTCAATCCAAAAATCTCTGAAAAGCTGAGAGGTTTAGTGTTTACCTTTTCTCCCCAGCCTTTCAACTGGATTCTTGGATGAGCCTCCAAAAAATATCTCTGATCTGAAACCAAACCCAGATGGATATTTTTCCTGGCCTGTTTTCGTCTGGTTAGCCACCTGTTTCTCTCTGTGCTAATACAGGAAGGGGAGATGAGAAAATGGAAGATGTTGGCTCAGAGCCCTAGAGGTCTGGTGAAGGTGGCTTTTAAAATAATCATTCTTGGGCGCCTGGGTGGCTCAGTTGGTTAAGCGACTGCCTTCGGCTCAGGTCATGATCTTGGAGTCCCAGGATCGAGTCCCACATCGGGCTCCCCGCTCAGCAGGGAGTCTGCTTCTCCCTCTGACCCTCTTCCCTCTCGTGCTCTCTCTTTCTCTCTCTCTCAAATGAATAAATAAAATCTTAAAAATAAATAAATAAATAAATAAATAAAATAAAATAATCATTCTTTAGTCACTGCCAGGCTCCAATGCCACCTTCATTGATTGGAAATGCAAAGTATGCCAGCAGTGTTTATAAAAAAAATAAATGGGGCACCTCGGTGGCTCAGTCGTTAAGTGCCTGCCTTCAGCTCAGGTCATGATCTGAGGGTCCTGTGATCGAGCCCCACATCAGGCTCCCTGCTCCAGGGGTAGGCTGCTTCTCCCTCTCCCACTCCCCCTGCTTGTGTTCCTTCTCTCTCTGTTGAAAAATAAAATCTTTTAAAAATATATATAAATAAATGAATGAATGAATATCAGAGTGCATACTAGAATTTCAGAGGTGGAAGTCACTGCAGAGGCCATTTAATTTAATGCCACAGTTCATAATCTAGACAACTGAAGTCCAGAGAAATTCAATTAGATTCTAAAATCAATATATTTACAATAAATAGGTAAAGAAACATTTGGTACACAACAAGACCCCAAAAGAAAGATACGTTTGAGCAAATCAAACTCTTAGAATTGCAAAATATAGTTATTGAAGGAATAAAGTAATGGACTGGTTAAAAGCAGAATAGACACATTTGAAAAGAGAATTAGGAAACTAGAAGGCAGAGCTGAGAAAATTGCCATATGCAGCAGAGTAGAGGAACTGAAAAATACAAAGAGGAGTTAAGGGAAATGAATGATAGAATGAAAAGTTTCAATATATTAATGGGAATTCTAGATGGAGAAAAATTAAGGAAATAAATAGTAAGTAAACATTTTTCCAGAACTGGTGAAAGACAAGAATCCTCAGATTAAAGAATCACAATGAACCTGAAGCAAGGAATATGAAATCACACCTTCACTTAGACACACTGTAACAAAACCCAGAAAATTGGGGGAAATATTAAAAGCAATCCAAAAAAAGAACAACATTTTAGACTGGCCACAAATTTCTCAATTATAACAACAAAGGCTAAAAACCAATGGAATAATATTTTCAATTCCCAAGGACAATAACTTACAGCCTAGAATCCTATACCTTGCTAAACTATTATTAAAGAGTTAGGGCAAAATAAAGACTTTCAGAATAATACTTGAGACCTTTGTTGAACAGACTCTATATTTGTGTTTTAGGGCTGCCATAACAAAATACCACAGACTAGATGGGTGAAACAATAGAAACTTATTTCTCCCAGTTCTGGAGGCTGGAAGTCCCAGATCAAGGTCTAGCAGGGTTCGGTTTCTGGTGAGAGCTCTCTTTCTGGCTTTCAGATGTCCACCTTCTTGCTGAGTCCTCACGTGACCTTTCCTATGAGCCTATTCAGAGAGAGAGAGCAAGAGATTGAGAGAGAGAGGGAAAGAAGGGTCTCTCTTCCTCTTCTGTTCTAAACAAAAGATTCACAACAGCCATATTTTGGTTTCAAAAAGGAAAGAAAACTTTATTATTATAGAAACCTAGTAGAAACAGAAGAAGAAGGGAATCTACACATAGATAAAGGTAATAGCAGGCAAGAAATGAGAATAAGGCAAAATTACATCAAATCGGGTACTTAACAACATCCAACCTCATTAGCTGGGGAAGCCCCATGGAAACAGCCAGGCTGGAGTCCTGATTGAGAGGCCTGGGCAGAGCATCCTCCCCTCAGGTGAGACTTCCAACTGATCATCCCCATAAGGGTCATATTTATATGGCAAATAATAGGGTTTGAAATTAAACCATTTGTTCCTACGTGCAGTTTGGAGCAAGCTGTATTTTCTATGTTATCATGTTTCTATATTTTCAAGGAACCTGGGCTATGTGTATCTGCCTCCCCTCCCGGATTCCATTCCAGCAGCCCAACACAGCCTGGAGCAGGAGGGGATGGGAGACAAGATTTATAGCTCTCAGCATCTAGAACGGAAGGGCCAGTTCTGACCTGGAGGCCAGATCACATATTTCAAACAACTAAGCTCCCAAGGTTATTCACACAGCACAAGTCTCACAAACCACATTCCTTAGCCTGCCTGTGTATATGCAGGTCCAGGTGGTCAGTTATGCGGGACAAATCACAAAAACTTCTATCCCTACAGAACATCTTCTAATAAGGCCACCAGTCCTATTGGATTAGAGCCCCACCCCATAACTTCATTTAACCTTAATTATCTCCTAAAGACCTTATCCCCACATACAATCACACTGGGGTTGGGCTTCAGCATATGAATTGTGGGGAGGACACAATTCAGTCTATAGCAGACTCCTACAGGATAATTTCAGAAGGAAGGAAGTTAAATACAAAAGTAAGGAAAAAACAAAGGTGAGCAAAGAAATTGGTAAACACAAAGGTAAATCTAAAGAAATACTGACTCTAAAAATCATTACTACTAATAAGAACTAATTTGGAGAGGGTTAAAAGTAGATATAAATAACTAGATTGTCCAATACTACTTTCTATGATGATGGGAATGTTCTATATCTGCTCCGTCCAATATGGTAGCCATTAGCCACATGTGGCTATGAAGCACTTAAAATGTGGCTATGCAACCAAGAAAAAATTTCATTATATTTAATACTAATTTCAACTTAAGTACCTACATATGGGTAATGGCTACCACGTTAGACAGCACAGTAATACAGTAGTAACATGGCAAGTGGCTAGAGCAGATCAAAGTTAAATAGTCTAAGGTCTTTGTTTGGAAAGAGAAGGGACATTTTGGAGGCAGTTATATTAAAAATTTAAGGATAGAAGCTAGAAAAACTGAAATAGAATGTATCATTTCCAAAGTATTAGAAGGAAAGAAGAATAAAGAAAACACTGTTGATACACAGAAGGTAGGAAAAAGAGATGGAAAAAAGAAATCAAAGAAAAGCATGATAAATAGAAAGCATAACAAATACGATAGAAATAAATAAGAAATATACCAGTTTCTTCTTACAATGAGAATACAGAATTTTAATAGAACCTCATATATCAAGGGCATATTGAGTAAAAAAAAAAATCAGGTACCAGAAGATATGTACAGTATTAAACCTTTTATGTAAAGTTTCAAAACATATAAACTATTAGTATTTATTTTTATTAACACACAAATATGTCAACTATAACAACATGCATGGGAATGAATGACACAACCCAACTTCAGGAGAGTGATTTCTTCAGGAGGAGGGGCAAAGGAAAGGGAGTAGATCTTTAGTTGAATCTAAATATTTTTAAGAAAAGATCTGAAGCAAATATGATAGTATCAACCTATAAAATGTGGGTGGTGAGTACCTGGGTTTCAGACTATATTGTTTGAAACTGGATAATAGTTTTAAACTCTTATTTTTTCATAAATAAAAACTCAAGTTCTAAAGAAACACATCCATCCAGATACTTTCCTCTTTGCTCTGTATTGGATTGTTTCTATCTGACTGGTTTAGATCTTAGGACGCAAACTTGATTTTTGTCACTTAGGAAATTTAATCCACAAAATAATCATCTAACATAATGAGCCCTCCTCACACCAGAGGACTAAGGAGCTAGATAACCCAATTCCACTGGAAAGTTCTGTTTCCTTAGGACAGGGGTCAGCAACTTATTTAACATTGTTTCTGTTAGTGGGATGAGTGAGTACTCTTGGGTGCCACTGGATGCTGTGTGGAAGGAAGAAAGAAGAGAAAGAAGAAAAGGAAAAGAATGGAAGAGGGAGTGGGGAAGGAGAAAGAGTTATGGTAGAGGGCTACTGATCCACTTTGCTCACATGGGAGCCACCCCCCACATATCCCTATAGAAGAAAGCAGGATGGAGGCACCTGGGTGGCTCAGTCACGTTAAGTGTCTGACTTTGGTTCAGGTCCTGATCTCAGGGTCCTAGGATCAAGTCCCACGTTGAGCTCCCTGCTCAGCGGGGAGTCTGCTTCTCCCTTTCTCCACTCATGCTCTCTCTGTGTCTCTCTCAAATAAATAAATAAATAAAATCTTAAAAATGAAAAGAAAGAAAGCAGGATGGAATGCCCTCACCTCATTGCTCTGGCATTTTTCTATTAGTGCTCCTTTAATTGTATTGCAATTACTGTTTACATAGCTATCTCCCCCATTGGACCATGTCTTATTCCACTTCTTAAGTTGAGTGCTTAGCACATGTCTGACAGAGTCGGTCTTAATGAATGACTTAACGGTGAATACACAACTTCAGATCTTAAGTGATTCCCTGGCTTCCAAGCCTTTCTCTTTTGCCTTACCGTCTTCCTGGGTCCTCTTTCAGGCTCTCAGAATTTAAAACCTTTAAACCTCTGTCCAGCTCTAAGCTGGGACACTCAAAACAACTTCTAGGTGGCGCACAGAGTGCTTTCTCAGGAAGACAAGGGAGATAGACTGGGAGCAATGTCTAGAAATGGAGATGTTCTGGGGGTGTCCCAGGAGTGCCACAGAGTCCTGAACCTGACTTTTTTCCTTTGTGGGAACCGTGACAGGGAGCCACAGTCAAGAGGTTAAAGGAGAGGGATGTGGCGGTTCCTGACACCTAGTGTTCATGTCCTTCCTCCCCTGTGTCCCAGGTGGAAGTGTGGGTCCCCCAACCACCTTCTCACTCCCAACCCTGGCTTCCCAAAGGCAGCCCTGGTCTTCATGATAACAGTCTCTCTTTTCAAGACAAATCAGCTGTTCCTTACAGCTGTGGGTGGTACTATCTTTTTTTTTTTTTTTTAAAGATTTTATTTGAGAGAGAGAGAATGAGAGACAGAGAGCACGAGAGGGAAGAGGGTCAGAGGGAGAAGCAAACTCCCCGCTGAGCGGGGACCCCGATGCGGGACTCGATCCCAGGACTCCAGGATCATGACCTGAGCCGAAGGCAGTCGCCCAACCAACTGAGCCACCCAGGCGCCTGGTGGTACTATCTTAACAGAGACAGCAGTCTGGCCGGCAAGATATTTCTGTCATCCGTGCTGTGGGAACAGGTCTGTTCTCCTTGGTTGCCATCGAAGGGCTTTTCCTACAAAGATGTTTGTGCAAACAGTCTGTTGGAGGGTAACTGGCCCTGCCTCGGGCCTGCTTGCTTATTGGCCAGCCAGTGTCTTTCAGCAGTGAGCCGTTCGGGAGCCAGGGTGAAGCGGAGGCCAATAAGAAGGCTGAATGTAGCTCAGATAATTGCACACTGCAGTGAGACAGACACTGGGCAGTGTAGCCGTGGCTTATTTAGAGGAAGCCTACTGTTTGCTTCAAGAGGGCCCAAGACAGTAGTTGCATACTTACCTTTCCCCTTCAACAGCCTGGGGTTGCTGTGGCTGGCCAAGGAAACTCCTTACCTCACATCCAGTCTTGTTGGTTCCTGGGCAGGTCTGGGGTCTCTGGTTCATCTGGGTGAGTGAACGCTCTCTGTAGGTTCTGTCCCTCTCTGCCATAGGCTCTAACCTGAGCAAAGCCGGGCAGAGTACAAGGGCCTACAACATTAGCAAGCTCCTGTCTTGAAACCTCCACAGCATCATCTGTTGAACTGGGCACATCCCTGATAATCTCCCTGGAGATTATCAGCTAAAGGAACACAAAAGGCAGCAGCTGTAGCAAATTCTACAGCAGTGGGGGCTTCTCTGGGAGTTCTTTCCTCGATAACATTGTACCTCACCTATTGCCATTCCAGCATATTTGCAAGAGAGGTAGAAACAGAGTACAGGGCCTTTCATGTTAGCTGGCCTCAGTGTGGTCCACGCTGACTATCCCATCATCCACTGGGGGTTGTAAAGAAAGGAGAGGGATTCATTCCAGCCTACTTCCCCCATGATATGAGACTGGGTGGAGAAGGAAGTCATAAATGATAAAAGTTGGGATCCCCTCAAGGGAGCGCCTAAAAATTTAAGAAAGCATGGTGTCACTAGAGGTGATAGATTCAGCATGTTAAGGCTGTAAGGGATGGCTGGAGACTGTCTTCAACCCTAGCATTTTACAGATGAGGACACCTAGCTGGAGGAAAGTAATTTGCAGAAGGTGCCACTGCCAGTCAATGTTAAGGCTGACACTAGAACTCGAGCCCAGTGATCCCTCCACTGGCTTTTAACTGGCTCTTGCCTTAAATGTAGTTGATAATTGGTCATCATGGTCATCTTTTACAGTCTTAAAGCTGGGGCCTGGAAAGAATGGGATGAAGAGAGCAGCTGTAATTTCTCTCTTTCTCCATCAGAATTCCAGAGGAGGCCAGAGTCTCCAGACAGAAACCAGCCTCCCAGAAAGACTCCCATCAGCAGCCCCAAATATTCCAAGGGTGTCCACAGAATACCCTGGAGCAGAGGTGGCCCAAACACACAAGCTCCAGCACAGCCAGGACCCTCAGGCGCCATCAGACTGCTGTTGCCACCATTGCAGCTGAAATGATAGTGCACAGGTGCCTGGTCAGAGAACTGGCCTAGGAGTCAGTTGCTCAACTAGAACAGCATGATACCCACAGGGCAGCCCTGGTCCAGCTGGCCCAGAGAGAGTCACACCTAGCAACAAGAGAGTCACACTAGCACACCTAGTCCATAAGAGAGTGGCCCTCCTAAGGTCCCGTCTAGGCCACTTGGGCCAGGAAGGAGACCCACAGACCACAGCTTCTGCCATACCCAGGTACTCAGGACTTTGGGAAGATTTCTCCATTGGGACTTGGATTCTTCCTTCTTTCTTCTCCTTTTCCTTTTAGAAGAAATTTAAAAATTAAGTGGAGGAAAGGAGTAGATAAAAAGATGAATAAGAAGCAAAGAAAGGAGTAGGCAACAAGGTGAATAAGAAGCAAAGAAACTTGGGATTTTAATAAAAAGATCTTGATTCGAAAGCAGGTAGTGTTTTAGGTTTTCTCCTTATGTTTCATTCTGTCTCAGCCCCATAGCAAAGGGTAGACAAGCCTCTGGATCAGGGCTTCTAATGATTATAATCAGGCCTCAGCCGGGAGGGGCCATGGTGGTGAGGCTTAGGTCTGTTTTCTTGTTAACCCCATGTCCCTTTTGTTATCATTCATACATTCAAGAGACGTTTGAAGGTCTACTTTATGCCTAGGCATTATCTTAAGTACAGGGTATGGTATTCATTAGTGATAAAAATGTACATCATCTTGGGAAAACAGTATGGCAGTTTTAAAAATTAAGACTGGAACTACCATATGATGTAGCAATCCTACTTCTAGGTATAGATCCAAAAGAATTGAAAGCAGGATGTCAAAGAGATATTTGCATACCCATGTTCATTGCAGCATTATTCACAGTAGCCCAGAGGTTGGAACAAAATAAATGTCCATCAGTGGATGAATAGATAAACAATATGTGGTTTATAACTGCAATGGAATACAATGCAGCCTTAAAAAGGAGGACATCCTGTCACATGCTATATAGCATGGATGAATCTGGAGGACATTGTGCTAAGTGAAATAAGCCAATTACCAAAGGACCAATGTTATCTGATTTTGCTTATATGAGGTATCTGAAATAGATTCATACATACAGAAAGCAGAATGGTGGTGACCAGGGGCTGAGGTGAGGGGAAGGGGAGTTCTTGATGGCTGGGTATAGTGTTTCAGTTCTGCCAGATGAAAAGGTTCTGGAGATCTATTTCACAACAATGTAGATATACTTAACACTACTGAACTGTATGTACACTTATAATAGTGAAGATGGGAGGTTTTATGATTTTTTTTACCACAATAAAAAAGATTACAGGGGCGCCTGGGTGGCTCAGTCATTAAGCGTCTGCCTTCTGCTCAGGTGGTGACCCCAGGGTCCTGGGATCAAGCCCTGCATCGGGCTCCCTGCTCGGCAGAAAGCCTGCTTCTCCCTCTCCCACTCCCCCTGCTTGTGTTCCCTCTCTCGCTGAGTCTCTCTCTGTTAAATAAATAAAATCTTAAAAAAAAAAAAAGAATACACATCATCCTTGCATTCATGGACCTTATTTAAAGGGGAAGATAGTCATTAGATAAAACTACAAATGAATAATTACCACTAGAAAGAAAACGAACAGGAAGAGTAATCAGGTGAGGCTAGAGATCACCTCGATGTGATCCAGTAAGGCCTCTGTGATTCTGGCGCAAATTAGGTATCAGTAGGCTCTGCAGAGAAAGCCATGCTCCCCATTCCCTTGTCCAAATGTAGAATAGTCCTGGAAATGAGTCTCTGCCAACCCAACTGCAGCCCCCTGCCTTGGGCATGGCAGGTGACATATGGTGGTGGTAGCGAGAATCTCCCACCAGCAAACACAGGCCAACTCCTCTTCCTCCCTAAAGCACAGAGTGGGCTGAGGGGGACAGTTGCCTGAGACTATCCTAGAACATTCTTTTTTTGTGTGGTATTGTGGTAAGCCTTTTGTATTTGACTTTTTTTTTTTTTTAGTCTTCGTAAGCAGGAATACTGCCTATTTTAGGCCTTAGTGTCTCAAAGCATCTTTAGTATCTCATTTACATTTACTGTGCAGAGAGTAGGAGCTCCACACACACACTTACCTCATAAATGCTCCTCTCCAGCCATCTCCAACTAATCCTTGGAAGTGGGTGTTTTAGTGGATCTTTTCAAACTCCCTGAAAAGACTTGCCCTTTTTTCTGGAGGTAAGAGAGTTACCTTTGATGCTTTTTTACCAAATGATGGTAAAACCATTGGTGAAACGTCTCTCCTTCTGTATCTTTGATGATCTCAACCTCTGCTCAATTGCTCAACTCCCTCCTCTGCCCAGGGCCATGCTGTCACCATGACCCAGGCCTCTGGGTAGGTACCTGCCTTCCTTGGTTCCAGAAAGTTAAGAATGGCAGGGGACAGGAAAGCAGGCCCCCTTTCCTCTTCCTTTCCTGCCACCTAGCTGGAAAGTCTCCACCCAGGAACTGGGACCAACTCTGATCGTCATAAACTTTTTGAGGCCTCAGAGAATGCCACTGGGTCTACAATGAGCAAGAACGATGGCATTTTCACACCAGAAGTGATACAATGCTAGAGCTACAAGCAGACTTGCTAATTTTAGTGCGGCTCTCTCATGTTGCAGAGAAAGAAGTTGAGACCTGAAGAGGTTCCAAGACCATGGAGTCCCAGGAGATGGACTTCCCAGTCCAGAACTTTTCCAAGTTTAGGCTTCACCCAAAGCTTACCTTGATCTCAACAGACCCCCAGCTACTATCTTCCCAGCGGTAATCTCTTGGTAGAGTGCAGGGGCAAGTGAAAGATGGGCCTGAGGTGTGGTTTACTCTTCTCGTCCAATGTTTGAATGCCACCCCCTCTCCACTGGTCACTGGTTCCAGTTGCTTAGGATTCTTGGGGCCCTGAGACTAGCCTTCCTCTCATCTCAAGCCTGAAAACAGCTCAGGAACAAGTCATTCCTCTTCTCACCCCCCAAATTAGCAAATAATTAAACTTCTGCCCTATCTCCTCATGTCCCGCAACCAAAACAAAGGCTTCCTTTTACAAATTACCTATCACCTCCCCGCAAGGTGACCCGTAAATCTTGAAAGAGATTTTTTAAAAGACTATTCAAAACTTTGTTTTAAATTACACTTTTTAACTAGTAGAGCTTTCTCATATACTCATGATATACTCATGGTCCACCCTAAAATCCCCCCCCCACCACCACCCCACCCTCCACACAGACAACTGTGAGGTTTTTCACTTCCAGGAAATTATGTGAGGGAAGGAGAGAAAAATGGAGAAGGGGGGGCGGTACAGGATAAACACAAGCAAAATCACAGCTGGGTTTGGGATTGTCTGGCTACATTTCTAAAGCTGGAGGAGCCAAGGCTCCTCCTCCAGCTCTACAGAATTCCAGTCCGCAGTTTGCCTGCCTCTCTTGCCAGCTCCAGCCTCTGTGGGTGGGTGAGCCTCAGAGGGTAGAAGAGGACTCTGGGAGGGGAGGGAAGATACTTGCCTGTAGAAAACTGCTGAAAGGTCAGGGCAGCTGCAGAAATTACATCTCCGGAGTCCCTCGATTTAACCCAACCCAGAGAATGGACAGCTCCATCATCCAGTAAGCTACAATGGCCAATCACAAGTAGAAAAAGGTGGATGCTAAACAAAGCAGAACTTTCTGGGTAATCTGATAGAGTGCCCTCCACCCACCCCCACACACAGGCATGTACACACACACACACACACACACACACACACACACAGAGCGGTACAGTTCAGCCTCCAGCTTTCAGATAATACACACACACACACACACACACACACACACACACACACGCACAGAGCGGTACAGTTCAGCCTCCAGCTTTCAGATATTCCCCACTGATTTCCTAGCTGATTCTCCTGCCCCCTTTCTTCCCCCTCTAATTCATCCCTCTGTGCTACTAAGGATTAACTTTTTTTTAAGATCACATAATTGAATTTTTTTAATTTAAATTCAATTAGCCAAGGTATAGTACATCATTAGTTTTTGATAATGTTCAATGATTCATTAGTTAAGTATAACTAAGGATTATCTTTTTAAAAGGCTAAACTGAGGGGGGCCTGGGTAGCTCAGTTAGTTAAGCATGATTTTGGCTCAGGTCAGGAGATCAGGCCCCAGCTGGGCTCCTTGCTTAGCAGAGTCTGCTTGAGAGTCTCTCTCCCTCTCCCTCTGCCCCTTCTCCCACTCTGTTTCTCTTTCTCTAAAATAAATAAATAGGGATGCCTGGGTAGCTCAGGTGGTCTGCTTTCTGCTCAGGTCATGATCCCAGGGTCCTGGGATAGAGTCCCACATCAGGCTCCTTGCTTAGTGGGGAGCCTATTTCTCCCTCTACCTGCTACTCCCCCTGCTTGTATGCTCCCTCCTCTCTGTCTCTCTCTCCCTGACAAATAAATAAAATCTTTAATAAGTAAATAAATAAATAACATCTTAAAAAAAAAAAGATAGGGACGCCTGGGTGGCTCAGTCGTTAAGCGTCTGCCTTCGGCTCAGGTCATGATCCCAGGGTCCTGGGATCGAGTCCCACATCGGGCTCCTTGCTCAGTGAGGAGCCTGCTTCTCCCTCTCCCTCTACTGCTCCCCCTGCTTGTGCTCTCTCTCTCTCTCTCTCTCTCTCTGACAGATAAATAAATAAAAATCTTTAATAATAAATAAATAAATAAATAAATAAAAAGATAAACTGATCATGTCACCCTTTGCTTAATTCCATCAGTGATTCCTTTTGGCTCACCGGAAGTTCAACCTCCTTAGCATGGCATGCACCCCCTCCACCTCTGCCGCCCCACACTTCCACCTTACTCTGGACTCTAGCTTGCAGAACTACCTGCAACTCTTCTGGAGCACCACACTGCTTTCACTCCTGTGCCTTCTGCAGGCCCCACTTCTTGGAGCTCCTTCTAGCCATGCTTGTCCTTTACCACCCAGCTCAAGGGCAAACTCATATTGGTCTACTCAGTTTGCTGCCCCTCTTCTACAGCCATATGCCCAGGTCTTATCTCCTCATGACAGCTCACTTACTTTGTGTTAACTGTCCAGTTGCTTGGCTTTTTATCCCACTAGAATTCTTGAAGACAAGGACTGGATCTTTTTCCCTTTTGTAGACCTACTGCCCAGTACATAGTAGGCACATAAAACTTTTAGTGAACGAATGATCTCAACAGTACATGCACTGCCCAGCAGAGAGTGGTTGGGAGATGACTTCATGCCTTAAAGGATCCCTGGGCAACTTCAGCACACCTCTGTCCTCTCCTAGTTGTAAGCACTTTCTAGGAGTTGGGGAACATGGAATCATTGATTGTTAGACATGGAATCATTGATTGTTAGACATGGAAGGGACGTCAGAGCGCAAGAGAAGCAGGGTGGAGATGGAGATGTGACAACAGAAGCAGAGGTTAGAAAGGAGAGAAGATGCTCTGCGGCTGGTTTTGAAGATGGAGAAAGGGGCCACGAGCCAAGGAATCCAGGTGGTTTCCAGAAGCTGCAAAAGGCAAGGAACAAACTCTCCCCCAGAGCCTTCAGAAGGAGCATAGCCCTGCCTACACCTTGACTTTAGCACACTGAGGCTAATTTTAGACTTCTCACCTCCAGAACTACAAGATGATAAATTTGTTGTAAGCCACCAAGATTGTGGCAATTTGTTGCAGGAGCAATAGGAAATCAATACAGATTATTATTTGAACAGGATTGGTTTATTATTATTTGAACAGCATAGGTGTGTGTATATAACTGTAAATGTATATGAAAATGCATTATGCCTTTATGGATGACAAAAGCAGCACTAAGGAAATTTTAAGCAGGACCAGCCGGTGAGCAGGTCTGCCACTATAAACTACTCAGACTGTAAGTCAGCCACACACCTGAAACAAGTTTCTTTGACAGTGCAGGCAATTTGTTCTTCTTCTCTGGTGATGACCAGCCTGCATGCCCTTTCCAGGCACTTTATAGAAAGATACAGCACCTTTGGAGGTTTACAGACATTAATGGCAGTGCTTTATCCTCTGGGAGAGGGGAAGCTTAATGGGGAAAGAAGAAAGAGGGTCTAAAGGAGAAATTCAAGTGAAAAGGCAGGGTGGATAGTCATCACCCTGAATTGGCCGGGTTTGGACTACCGGGTGCCAACTGATGACCTGACCCACCTGGAACTCCAGCTGCCTTAGGGCCTTATTGTTTTCATAGCAGGCTCCATGCCACAGCAAGGGTGGAGGCTCTGGTCCCACTCCAGGCAGAAGACCTCACCTCAGTGGATACCCAGATTATGGAGCCAGCACCAGCCAGCACCACATCATAGACACGCTGGGCCTGACATAATGCCTTACCCTAGAGACACTGTCACCAGCCTCCCAACTGCCTGAAGGCTTGCTCCACAGTGCCTCAGAAAGCCAAGAGCTGCTCACTGAAACACAGTTCCTAGAGAGTGATGATTTGGTGTTAAATGTGGCTGTCAGCCACTGATGGTTGGAGAAAGTATTCTATTCACCTATAAGGATGAGCTTTATGGCCTTAAGGTTTTTGCCATTTCTTTTTGGTTGGGGGGTAAGAGAGTGCCTGCGTCTCCCCAGGGCAAAAATGACTTGCCTGAAATACATGTGAATTATGGCAGGATCCTGGGCAGCCAACAAACACTTGGCTGAAATGAAGATCAAGACCAACCACAGCTTGAAGAATTACTGAAAAGTACTATACCGGTGCCTGTTTGGATAGTTTGGATAATCCAGTTACTTGGCTTTTTATCACCTCGAAATGTGTGCCTCCAATAGCCCCAGGACACATCACAAAGTCATACTTGGTCCAGAACCTCTCCATGACCTCCTCCAAGTCAGGCTGGTTTTCCTGGAGGTGTCGAAAGGTAGCACAGAAGGCATCTACAACCTTGTGGCCGGCACACCCAGCACTAGATCTGCCCACTTCAAAGAGCTCAGCCACACAGCCTGGAGGCATCAGGGAGGCCAGCAGATACATTTCAATGGCTACTTTCTGACGCACAGAGGAAGGCAGCTTCCTATGGGTGGCTTCCCTTTGAAGATTCAGGGCCAGCTTTTTGCAGATACAGTAAAATGTCTCCCGAGACATTCGGAAGGCTTGCCTCCATCTGCGAGGGCTAAGTCTGTCTGCTTGGAGTTCCTGCCAAAGAGGAGATTGTGTAGGGAGAGCCCCAGTCCTGTGTGCGCATCTTCCAAGGGACTGGGCTTTCTGAGCAGAAAGTGGATGACTGCGTGGGTTCTCTAGGTATGGAGGACAGCCTCATTCAGGTGGACCTGCATGGCCTCGGCCAGGGCCGCCTCCTTGTCAGCCTCTTCACTCTCAGCCACAAGCATGGCAACAATGGCTCCCATTTGCAGGGTGGCTCGTGTAACAAGCTGCGGCACTCATGGAGTATGCTTTGGGCATTGTGGGTGCCATTGAGCTGAGTTAGGCAGAGTGATGTGTAGGTGTGTATGCCTTTCCTAATGATGGTCAATGAAATTCTTATCCCCCAGGTAGGTATGGGCACCAGGAAGCTCAGGGTTGAGTTAGCTGATGAATATCAGGCCTGCCATTATGAACTGGATGTAACAAATGTAATTTCATCTGTGTAACCACACATTAGCAACTTCCGTTCATTTTCTTGCAGATTGAGTCAGCAATACAAGAGCCAGGATAAAAGAGCTCAGAGCAAATGAGACTAGGCTCTTAGTGTGGCTATCAGTTTGCCCTCTCTTCTTCACAGACTTCTTAATGACTGCTAGAGGACTTTTCCTTTCTCCTGGCCTTCTGAATCTCTTCACAAAGCAAACGCATTGGTGAAATTCTACAGGAAGTCCCCTCCCACACACTAAAATCAAAGGTTACCCTGAAAATACAAAGAACTTCACCAGCCAGTTTTACTTGCCCTGATCATCTGGTGCTCCCACAAGGAAGTACCTGAAGAGCTAATTAGTTAATATTTTGGAGGGCAAGATGATAAGATCCATTTCAATCTCAGGTACCTGGCTTTTAGTTAAAAATTTCACCCTGATTTTCAACTTCTTTATTATGAAGAAGGACCTGCTTCACAGAAGCACAAAAAGAGATCAAGTATCCCTTAGAGTTTTCAGAATGAACAACCACAAGGCAGAATAGGCTTTAATGTTAGCACTTATAGTTCTAGATCTGAGAGTTACACGTTGCCAAATCACTTATAATGACCCTCTGAGAACTGAGAGGCTGCTAAGGACTTCACACACCACTGCAATGCCTTTCCTGATGTTTTTTTTCCTAATGAAAATCTACTTCCATGACATCATGCGTCCTTTGGGCTGATCTTTTTCTAAGAGCTGGTGTCCATCCTAGGCAGGACTAGGAGCGCTCGTGTCCTAGCTCCATAGGCTGTGTGAGCCTAGGAAAGCTACAACCTCTCAGTGTGTTTCAGGTGTTCTCCTTGTAAAGCAAATAGGGTGGACTCACCTAACCCTAAAGTCCCTTGCTGCTCTAACATCCTTTGGGCTAATTTAAAAGGCCAGATCCTGTAAGATGTCAGCTAAGATGGCTGAAACTGCATCTCAGAGCTTGTTTCTAAGAAAGTCTAATAAATATAATGTAGTAAACACTGTGAATTCAGCAATGCATTCCACAAATATTTATTGAGCCTTATTATGTGCTAGGAATTCCAACAGGCATAGAGGATTACATTTCACCTTGGTTATTAGATCAGCAGCTTAGAGAAAGAAAATGCAACGATTACTCATCCCTTTCTAGGTGGCTATCTGTAAATGGAAAGTCTCTGCTTGCTATTGGTGCCTAATCCTTGACTTGGGCAAGACTGAACATTCTGGCACTTGGGCCTTTTATGACTTAGATGAATTCTTCCATGTAGTAATTAAACCTATCTCCTATCTGGATGGTTTATTGGTTACTGTCACAACCTTGGGGCTCACTGTAATCTCATTTTAATAGTATATTCCCTGTCCACCTGTCTGGAAAATTGCTCTCTTACTAAACTTTCTGGCATCTTCCACTTGGAAATGACAGCTTAGCCAACCCCCATTGATCAAGAAGAAATGTCAGTTTCTATTCTGTGCTCTCTGCCTTACTATTTCCTTTGATGTAAGACATCTCCACCATCAGTCTTTAGTAATACCTCCTCCTAACATGTTAAAAACTGAGCGTCTAGTGAGTTTGCTTCCTCCTTAGTTAGAGGTCAGGTCTTTTCACAAACCATTTAAAGTTCCCCCTAGCAGTCACAGACTGGTCCCATTGGATCCCACGAGGAGAGACGGAGGCAAGAGGAGTTTCCAGCTGATTTTCTCCACATCCCATTGCCTACCTTTGAGCAAGTCCTTCTGTTGCTAATAAGTTGCTTTTAATTGGTTGGTGGGAAGTGTAAAGGAAGAAAAATGAATGCTCACAACGCCCCTGCCCCCCCCCGCAACACACCCCTTAAAAGGGGGGGGCGGTACATGGATGAGGATAGCTTAGGAACTTTATTTTTCCCATTCCGGTTTGAAGCTTTTATCAAGACACTGCCCCCAGATCACCTTTACTAATAGCTCTACTTCATCCCTTCTCCCAAGGTTTGCTCTCCCTCTTCGCCAGCACTGCCCACGTTACGACCTCCGGGCAGTCCCTAGAGGAAAGGGGGTTTGTTAAATTTGAAAACCTGCACTACGTCCTTGCAGCGCAGATGCAATGAACCGAGGACTGACCTGACTCCCTGGTTGGCCTCGGAGCAGGGCGCTGTTCACCTAACTTGAACTTCGGCTTCCGGGCGGAGGCAGGTGAGAACCCGCCGACCCCAGCCCTGGCCAAAGGCACGGGCCACTGGGGGCCGGCGAGCCGTCCAGCCCCAGCCCGCGCTCATCCTTCAGCCCTGCTGGCCGGACAGCCGGGAGGACCTATGCGCCGCAGGGACCCGGCGCCCGCGGGAGGCGGAGCCCGGACCCCGATCCCCGGAGCCGGGCGCGTCTAAGTGTTGCCGCTGCGCGCTCCCCCTCCGCCCGCCATCCGCCCCACCTCCCTCGCTCTTCTCGGCCTCTCCCTTCTCCTCGCTTCCTCCACGCCGCCTCTACTTGCTTTTTTAAAGTGTATATAGCCAACTTACGGAAAAGTTTCAAAAATAGTTGGAGGGACTCCTGTCTGCCATTTACTGAAAATCCCCGATTGTCTTTTTCCGGGTTGGCGACGCTTTAACTTCAGTGGGAAGACCATTCTCTCACTCCCCAGGCCTCCGAAAAGGATCTCTCTCAGCCATCTGTCGAGGGGTCTGCCCTTACAGGGATAGAAAACTGACTTTGAAGTTAAAGAGTATTAAAGGCAAAAACCCTCCAGAAGAGATAACAGGTGGCTGCTGGGTGTTACTCTTATCAGATACCTGGACCTTGCTGCTATCAACACTTACGGTGAGTGAATTTATCAGACTTCTTCCAAGCAGACTCTTAGCTGGAAGCAGATCCTTGCAACAAAGGAGAGTTGGTAAGCCGGGACAGGTCCACCGCATGGGTGACTACCTGAATTGGATTCTGCAGTTTGGTAACTTGGCTCTCAGAATGAAAAAGGCAAGAGAGAAAAAAATTTAAAAACCCTCAAAATAAAAACAAAAATTCAAAACCTTGAAGTTCTGGCTTCCCATTTCCTCTCTGCAGTAGAGACGCCCTCCAGTGATTACAAAACAAGGTTCACAGAAGCTTGGTTCTTTGGTGCAAGAAGGTGACCACCAGAGGATTTTGACTGATAAGAGAAATAAATGCTTAAATTAACCTGTAACAAGAGGTTACTCTGGCTCTGTAAGCATGGTTCTAGTCCCCTAGCTTCTACAACCAGCTGTGTGGCTTCCAGAGTGTCTTTCCTCCTCTGTAGGGGAGGGTGTCGACCTGACTGGGGAGGCTGTTTGCACCTGGAACGCTGAACACTCTCAGAAGCCAAGCTTATGACCAGTGGGCTGAATCCTGCTTCTCAGACTGGTTTGGTTTTATTTTTAAATTAGTTGCTAACATTAAAATACTAGGAGATTTCTGGGGCGCCTGGGTGGCTCAGTCGTTAAGCGTCTGCCTTCGGCTCAGGTCATGATCCCAGGGTCCTGGGATCGAGCCCCACATCGAGCCCCACATCGAGCCCCACATCGAGCCCCACATCGGGCTCCCTGCTCCGCAGGAGGCCTGCTTCTCCCTCTCCCTCTGCCTCTCCCCCTGCTTGTGTTCCCTCTCTCGCTGTGTCGCTCTCTATCAAATAAATAAAATCTTTAAAAAAAATAAAAAATACTAGGAGATTTCTTATAAAAATCTGGATTTCCATCTTTTTGGAAAAAAAAATTCATACATACATGCCATCAACACTGGACCTATATTTTGCACATATCAACAAAAGGCAATTACTAGATACAGTCTTTACCAAGCCAGAGTCACACACTGCTACCTGCCAGGTGACCGTTGGTATTTGAGTGTGGGCCTCTGCTCTACTCCAGATCTAACCCCAGGTTACACTCCTTCCCAGGAGACCAACCCTCATTTCTCCACTTAGTCTACTCTTATACTTTATCGGCCACTCCGGGGCCTTGGTCTACCTCCCCCAAGCATGAGAGAATATTCTGGGAAGCCAAGTAGAAACCCTCAATTGATACAAAACCTATGGAAACTGACCAGAAAGGGAAGTGAGTTTGGCCTGCAAAATTAAACAAATTACTTCAAAAGGGGGAGCTGATAAAAGACTATCAGAAGACTTAGGAAAGGATGTGGTCATGATTAACACTGGGACCCTGTGCTTCTTGCTTTCCCTTTAAGTGCCATAACTTATAACAGTTTATTGAAAATAATAACAGCTATATTTATTGAATGCTTACTGTTCACAAGGCAACCCAATGAGGTTAGTACTGTTATTATCCCCATTTTGCAAATGAGGAAGCTGAGGCTTACAAAGGTCAAGTTATTCCCACAGGTCATAAAGCTAGTGAGCTCGTGGAGGTGGGATTTGAGCCCAGCATTTAAATCAAGAGGGGGAACCCTAGGTGTCTTGGAACACCTTGAGGTTAGGGAACTGAGTTTGCCTTTTTGTAGCTCTCCAGATAGATAAATGCCAGAAATTAAGAAGAAAAGAAAGAAGAGAGGAGAGGAGAAGAAAGGAAAGGAGAAAGAAAAAAAATGAATAGCCCAAAATTTATATTTTTTATATTTTTCATGGAAACAATGAAATTGAAAAAAATGGATTTGAACTTGTTATGAATCCATTTGTCTATCCTCCAGTCTATACATCTCAAACTTGCTCATTAGAATGAGCAAAATGCATTCATCGTCTAAATAAAAACATGGCAGTCTTTTACCTTATCACAAAGGGGAGCAAGGTTTATCTAGAATAATTTCTTCTCACTGAAAATTCACTGGCACCTAGTAATTATTTCCTTCCTTTTCGTTATGGTCCCAACTTGCCCTTCCAAGAACTTTGCCCAGGACTGGCATCTACGGTTTGCAGAATCAACTCTCTTCCCTTTTTCACAGATTGGAACAGTGTGTACCCATCCACAGCCTTTGGCACCCCTCCCTGGCTCCACAGTCCCTGAACAGCTGCCAACAGTCTTCTCATACATAACTTCTCTTGGTCCCCCAAACGGAATTTGTTCAACCTTTGGAGACATAAGCTCTTTCGAAGCTAGGCGCTGTCTTACAATATCCCACTCATTTTGTGCTCCAGCGTCTTCCTACTGACATTTGTATGACGAATATTCAATTTTACAAAGGTCAGAGCAGGAAAGCTGGTGTTCTGAGATGGAAACCAGGAAGTCCTACATGCAAATCCAGGTTCTGTTACTCTCCAGCAGTCTGAGCCTGGGCTAAGTTATCCAATTCTTTGAGCTTCAGTTTGTACCTCTGTAAAATAGGAATAATAGCTACTATTATTAGATGGTCAGACCTTAAGGAAGATTGGAAGAGATCTTTGTAAGAGTGCTGAGACGAACTGACTGAGAGTCACAACAACGGAGAGGAGACGAATAGATCTGCTTCCTCGCAGATATGTGGATTTATGGGACTTCGGAGTTGGAAGGTACTAGAGAAGCGGCGCAGTCCTGCCTCCCACTCACTAGAACTGGTACTCATGAACAGTGCCTTTCAGCATTCCATGGTTTCCCTCTGTCCCACATTACCACCACAACTTCCGCTCCTGAGCCACGCACCTGTGCCTTCCATGCTCCATCCAGAGCTTCACAAGGCCTTTTCTCTGTGCCAGGCACTTACCACAACCCTACATCATATGCATTTTTTATCTTCACTTTACAGCTGTGGAAACTAAGATGTTAAGTAATTGGTCCACGGCTACGTAGTTAATAAATGGGATTCAGCCAGATCTGTCTGGATCTGAAGCCCCTGCTCTTTTCTGCATGATTACACTGCCTTTTAAAAGAAAAGAACTGTGCTTATTTTTCCTCAAGTCTCAGCTCATCCCCTTGCTCCTCTTGTAGGTGTACCCCCTTCTGTTATGGACTGAATTACGTCGCTCAAAATTCACATGTTGAAGCCCTACCCCTCAGTGTGGTCCTATATGGGGATGGGGCCCTTGGGAGATACTCAGGGTTCGATGAGGTTGTGAGAGCGGAGCGCTCATGATGGGATTAGTGCCCTAATAAGAAGAGGCCCCAGAGGGTTTACTCTCCACCCCCTCCTTACCCACATGCCCACAAAGAGGAGGTCATGTGAGCACACCTCTCAGGGTCAAAGGAGAGGCCTCAGAACCACACTTACCTCTCAGGCACCTTCATCCTGAACTTCCAGCCTCCAGAACTGTGAGAAATAAATGTCTGTTGTGTAAGCCACCCAGTCAATGGTGTTATGTTCTGGCAGTCTGAACAAAGACACTGTCTTTGCGGCTATGCTTTCCCTTTCCCAGTTGGTCTTTTCCAAATCTGACCTCAAAGAGCTTGCATTTCAACCTGCAGCGTCTCCCGCTCTCAGCTTCCTGCCGCCCCCATTGTTCATTGTATCCTCAGTGTTGGAGTTTTGACGGCTCTCTCACCTTCTGGAGACATCTTTCTGTTCAGTGTCTCAGGCCAGGTAATCAGACCTGAATGGTTTGACGTTTGCCTTCATAAAATCTTACTGTGTCTGTCCTTGGGTACTCCAAATTTTTAAAAAAGGCATGGTTACTTCTTACCAACACTCCTAGTGCTTTCAATTGACTCACTAGTGTCTGCTCTGGGGTCCAAGTTAGGCCCAGACTAGCAGTGTCCTCTTACTTCCTGTTCCCTAGGAGCTGCGCTATTGGCCAGGCAAATCAGCAGGTTGCCAGATGCAGTGTATGAGCCTTCCTGCTGTGCTAGCATCTCCTTTCCCTCGGCTTTCCCATCTCAAATCCCTGGGTGTTTGTTGTTTTTCTACCCAGTTCGGCCCTTGATTACAGGCTGTACCTTGCATAATCAAAATTAATATATGTATCTTTAAATGTCCACACACTTAACGTCATGAAAAAAAATTAGCTACGACTCAACTCTAAGGTGGTAACCTATAAACAATATTTGATGTAAACTGTGGGTTCATTTGAACCTGTTTGGAATAATGTGGGGGTAGTAGGGCCTCTGCAAAAGAGAGTACCTGGAACCTAGCCAAGCCTTAAAACAGCTCTGCTTGATTATGCATTATTTCAAATTTATTCTAATTCCCTCTGTAAACTCTTTTTTTTTTTTTAAGATTTTATTTATTCATTTGAGACACAGAGATACAGAGAAAGAAAGCACGAGCAGGGAGAGAGGCAGAGGGAGAAGCAGGCTCCTCGCTGAGCCAGGAGCCCGATGTGGGGCTCGATCCCATGACCCCGGGATCATGACCTGAGCCGAAGGCAGACGCTTAACCATCTGAGCCACCCAGGCGCCCCACCTCTGTAAACTCTTGATATCTTAGTAAGTCAAATCCATCAATGTATTGATATATCTACTATGTGCTAAATACTGTGCCCGGTATTCACGGTGGGAGTGAAGAGTAATATATAAAAGACAAAATGGGGTCCCTGGGCTTAAGGAGTTCAAGGTCTAGGTGGCAAGAAGGGGCTTCATCTTTCCCAACTTTCCTTTGCCTCTCCTGGCTTCTTTCACTTCCTCAAATTCACTGAGCTCCTTCCTTCCTACCTCAGGGCCTTTGCAGATATCTGCTCTTGAGAATACTCTTCCTGCCACCCTTCTTGCTGCCTAATCCATCCTTCAGGGTCTGTTTAAATGTTGCTTCCTTGGAGACCTTCCCTGACCACACCCTGCCCCCACCCTCTACCCCCTCTAATTTAGGCCCCTCTGTTATTCATAATTTTCCAGCGTTTTTTGTTGTTGTTTTTGTTTTGCCTTTGCAGTGCTTATCACTTGAAATTGTTTTCTTTAGTTAGTTATTTACTTACAGTCTATTTTGCCTCATTCATTTATAGGTTCCAGGAGGGTAGAAACCAGGTCTGTTTTGTTCACAGCTACATATCCAGTGTCAATCACATTGTTTGGCAGACAACAGTGTTCATTGAGTATTTGCTTAATAACTGAGAGAAGAGCACACACTCCTAAAGTCGTTAAATAGCAATGTGCAAATGCCTAGAATTAAAAGGAAATCACAATACTCTGTATGATACAGCAGTGGTGGATACATGTCATTATACATTTGTACAACCCATGGAATGAATGTACAGCCGCAAGAGTGAACCCTAATGTAAATTATGGACTTCGGGTGATTATGATGTGTCAACATAGGTTCATCAATTGTCACAAATGTACCACTCTGGTGGGGGATGTTGTAATGAGGGCAGCTATGCCTGTGTGAGGGCAGAGGGTATATGGGAAATTCCCGTACCTTCTGCTCAGGTGTTCTGTGAACCTAAAACTGCCCTCAAAAAAAATGAAATCTTCCCCATAAAAGGGAAATTGGAAAAAAGATATGGACCTATAAGGAAGCGGTTGAGGAGAGAGAAGAGGGTTAGACAGGATTTGATTACATGGAGAAGGGGACTGAGCGCTGAGTTGGGAGAGCTGCATGAAGAGGAGCCTGGTCTCAGAACAATTGAAAATCTAGCTTGACTGCCTGATTCCCACTTGAAAATGGTGGAAGACCAAATTAGACAGTAGGTTCAGACCATATTGTAGAGGGCCTTGAAAGCTGTTCTAAGAGTCATAGTAGTGGTGAGACATGATGGAAGCGTTGGAGGTGAACTGCGGGATAGATGGTCAACTGGGCAAAGAACAGAGACAGGGTTCAGGAAGATGGACCAGCAGACCCTTGCAGTTATCCATGGATGAGATTCTAAAGGCTCTTTGAAAGCAGGTATCCTATTTTTCATTCTTTTTATATACCTCACTACGCCCTATTAAATTCTAAATATTCAAGTTTGAATCATAGATGAGAAAACAGAGATAATCTGACATGAATACACTAAATAATCTTTAATTGGAAGAAAAAAAACCTGTGAAAACAAAAGCATACATTTCCTTCAAAACTTCAAGTTGAGCCATGAGTTTATTTTGTTCTATTTTTTAACATTGAGTATCTGGGGTAATTAGAGCATGAGTTTGCATTTTTTTCTCTCTAAATTATTCAATCTCCATGCATGGATGGAGAACGGAGGCACAGAGGGAGAGTACCAGGCCTGTATTTTGTGTTTCTTGCCCAGACAGCACTGTCACTTGCCTCGTGCTCCCTGATACAGCCCCATGTGCCTACAGAGCACTGATCACTAATTATAGAGGCTCTGATTGCCACTGGATTTACCCCTGGCCTCTGTGACTGGGCATCTCCATGTATTGCCTCATCCTGTCTAGTTCCTTAAAAGTTTCTCTTTGAAATGGAACTCCTATGAGGTGAGAAAAACGCTTACTCTGTGTGAAACATAAACATAACACTGCTATGAAAATGACCTTGAGTTAAAAGAGAATGTGAAATATAAATGTCTGTGCATTGTTAAAAATAACAGTGTCTGTATTTTTTGACATGGAAGAAACCCTTGTAGCAGAGAGCCACATGTCCGTTCTCCCCTTCGTCCATACTGTACACCCCTCAGTGATCAGCTGGTCGCAAGGCCTCTCGGAACCAAGAATCCATTTCCTGCCATCCCTTCCAGCGAGGTGTCCCTGTGTGTCTAAGTCCTTTATATGCCTACTGTAATAGCTTTTAATGAGGCTATCTTATATTTTATAGCATCTTTTTGCTAGAAGATCGGAAGTTTTTTCTACATTTTCAAAAATATTATCTTTTTCATTAATTAAAATTTTAATATCCATAGTGTTCAAGGTATTATAATATTTTTATTACCAAAGGATGTTAACAGCTGTTTTAAGAAACAATAACTTTCCAACTTACCCAAGGACACTTTTTTTTCCTTTTTTTTTTTAAGATTTATTTATTTACTTGAGAGAGAGAGTGCATGTGTGCAAGGGGGGGAGGGGAGAAGGGAAGGGGGGTGGAGCAGAGGGAGAGGGAGAGAATCTCAAGCTGATGACCCTGTGATGAGCGAGCACTGAGCCTGTGGGGCTCAATCTCACAACCCTGAGATCATGACCTAAACTGAAACCAAGAGTTGGACACTCAACCGACTGAGCCACCCAGGCGCCCAGACATTTTTTTTTTCTTATTTTAATACATGTAAGTTTCTTTGGAAAAAAAAATAGAATAATGGAGAAAGAAGCAAGCAGTCTAATTTCATTTTTAAATGTGAAATAATTTTCCTGGTAGTTATTTGCAGGAAAGTTATTTAGATTACTTATTTAACATTTAAATCTAATTTAGGGTTAATAACGTGTAATTAACACCACTCACATTTTACAAGAGATAACTGATGTATGAGAAGTATGTATCAGTCAGGGCTCTCTATAGTGAAGCAAAAGGAAACCAACTGTGGCTGATTTAAATACAAAATAAATTTATTTGTTTATTTTAATTTTAATTTTTTATTTTTTTATTTGAGTACAGTTGACACACAATGTTCCAATAGTTTCAGGCATACAACATAGTGATTTAACATCCCTATCCATTATGCTGTGCTCACCACAAGTGTAGCTGCCATTTGTCACCATACAACACTATTGCAATATCATTGACTCTATCCCTGTGCTGTGTCTTTCATTCCATAACTGGGAGCCTGTATCTCCCACTCACCTTCACCCATTTTGCCCATGCCCCCACAACCCTCTAAATGGATTTTTTTTTAAGATTTTACTTATTTGAGAGAGAGAGAGAGAGCACGAGCAGTGGAGAGGGGCAGAGGGTGAGGGAGAAGCAGGCTCCCCGCTGAGCAGGGGGCCTGATGCAGGGCTCAACGTGGGGATTGATCCCAGGACCCCGAGATCATGACATGAGCTGAAGACAGATGCTTAACTGACTGAGCCACCCAGGCGCCAGTGGATTTATTTTTAAAGTATTGGGAAGGTCATAGAATCTTCCAGGGTGTGAAAACTGGACTTGGAGGCCACATTGCAGAACTGACATCCCTGATAAAGTTCAGATTCAGTTGCCTTCTAAGTGAAACCAGCTAGAAGAGATGAAATGTCCTGGCTGGGCAAGGGAACAATTTGGTGCCCTTGGCATGATTTTGAGAGATAAAGGCATACTTGGCTATAAAAATGGGATACTATGGCCTTAAGGTTTAAATTAAGTTTACATGATACAGATGATGACTGCTATTCCTTTTTTTTTAAAGATTTTTATTTATTTATTGAGAGAGAGAATGATAGAGAGCACGAGAGGGGGAGAGTCAGAGGGAGAAGGAGGCTCCCTGCCGAGCAGGGAGCGCGATGCGGGACTCGATCCTGGGACACCAGGATCATGACCTGAGCCGAAGGCAGTCGCTTAAACAACTGAGCCCCCCAGGTGCCCGATGACTGCTATTCCTAACTTAACGCAAGCATGAAAACATCCACCATCTCATAAATCTTACAAAATTGAGTCCACAAGACATTGTAAATAATGCATATATTCTATCTGTTGTGTTACAAATACAGATTAACATGCTCAATATTAAACAGTCACCTGATTTATTTGTGCATATTTAAGGCTCAAAAAGTTGCCCCCCAAACTCTCACAGTTATTGAAGCTGCCATTAAGAACTTAAGAGGGGTCAAAATGGGTTATTGGCAACAGTTCAGGCATAAGGCGAGGAGCCAGTCCTGGCAGTCTGATTAAGGAGTTTGCAATACAAAACAGCTCATGAATTCTTCCTCTGACCGGAACAGAAAGCACCTTTGTCCCCTTTGCAGATGGTTGTTATAATCAGCAAGATGCCTTCACTTTGAATGGTTTTAGGGTTAGAGAGACAGGGTGAGAAATAGACGGGGTCTTTGGTATACCCACCGGGAACGTCAACCCCACCCAGAAGTGTGCTTTGACTGTTATTTGCTGTTTGTGAAAGAGGAGACGCCTCACTGATGCATGATCTCACTACCCCCTTTATTATTACTATTTTTTTTTTTTTGCTTAAAAAATAAATATTTGTTATCTCAAAGTGTCTGTGGGTCGGGAACTCAGAAGAAGCTTAGCTGGATGGTTCTGGTTTAAAGTTTCTCATGGGGTTGACGTCAAGCTATTGGCTAGAGCTGTTGCCATCGGAAGACTTGAGTTGGGCTGAAAGATCTGCTCTCAAGGTGGCCTGCTCATCTGGATAGCAAATGGGTGCTGGCTATAGACAAGGGGTGTCAGCTTCTCACCACATGGGCCTCTTCATAACACTGCTTTTTTTTAAATTGAGGTATAACTGACATACATAACATTCTATTAGTTTCAGGTGTACAACATAATGATTCAATATTTGTATACATTGCCAGACGATCACCACAGTAAGTCTAGTTAACACCCATCACCACACATAGTGACAGATTTTTTTCTTATGATGAGGACTTTTAAGATCCACTCTCTTAGCAACTTTGAAATATGGATACAGGATTACTACAGTCACCCCACTCAGTGCTTTTAAGACAAGAAGAGAGAAGAGTAATAATAATACAACTTTCTAGCACTTAATGAGCAGCCACTATGTGCCTGGGATTGTGCCAAGCATGTAGATGCTTTACATCCTTTCATCCCTGTGAGAATTCTGGGTGGAAGGCACTGCCATGTCTCCATTTCACAAGTGAGGAAGCTGAAGATCTGAAACTTTGTGCAACTTCTTCAAGGACATGCACATAATAGTGGGAGGTAGCCTGGTCCAGAATCCAATCTGTGATGGCAAAGCCAGGGTACCCAATTTCCATGCCACACATTGTGCCCTTTCTATGGGGTCCTGGCCTTTCTTTCCTTCTTAGCATTTTTCTTAATGTCTCTCAACATCCTCCACTCCCCTTCACATCTCTCTCTTACCTGCCACTTGGTTCCATGGCAGTGCCCTGGGAGTGTAATTATTAGAATGACTCACTGTTGAGCCTCTGTGTTCTTACTGGAACCTCACAGAATCAGCCACAGAATAATGAAATTATCAAACTAAAGAGAACTCTATACATCTTCTGCTCCAGCCACTCTGAATTTGTGTCTCATAAGTGGCATATATCATTAGTAGAGCTGCCTAGTGCAGCATTACCTCTGCAGGCTCGGGACCAGAGCTGCTCCCTCCACCACACCAAAGGGAGACCCATCCAGGCTGGAAACTTCACCAAGCCCAAGCTGTATCAGGAATCCATTTCCTTGCTTATCTGGCAGAGTGTTCCCATCTGGCCTCAGCTTGGGTTTACACTTCCCTATGGGCCCTCAGTCCCTGCATACATTGCTCCAGCCCTGAGTTCTGGCTAAGAAAGGGTCTTCCTTCTGATGCTCCTGAGGTTCCCTATCCAGGCTCAGGAGATTTTGCACTAACCCTGTCCTTTCCTATTTTCTCCTTTGGGAAGCAGGAGAGTCTCCAACAGTCCAGAGAAGGCCCACCCTCTTCCCTGACCTTTTCTAGGGATCCACCAGTCCTGTTCAGGCTGATCCTAGCTGGCAAAAAGCAAGCCACAATGCAGGAGAGTAAGGAAAGGGCCTCAACTGAGCCTCCTTGCTCTAGAGGTATGCAAGTCACCTGAGGGGACACCATCTTCCACTGGAATTTTTTCAAAATAATTTAAATGAGGCATTTTGCATGTTAAGAGTACAATCTGGTGATTTTTAAAATAAACGTATCGAAAAGTGCAATCCATCAGGATAAACCCACTTTGGAACATTTTCATCACCCCAATAAGATTCTTTATGCACATTTGCTGTTAATTCCCTGCTCCCCACCCTAGGGAACCACATAGATAATTTCTGTCTCTATTGCTAGGTTCTTTACAGAATTTCATATAAATGGAATCATATATCATGTGGTTGCTTGTATCTGGCTTCTTTCACTGAGCTTAAGTTTTTTGAGATTCATCTGTAATTTGATCCTTTTTAATGCTGAGTAGTTTTTTCGTTGTATGGCTATACCATGGTTTATCCATTCACAAACTTTGGTGAACATTTAGGTGGTTTCTAATTTGGGGCTATTATGAGTAATGCTGCTATAAACATTTGTGTGCAAGTCTTTGTTCTTTGTGTGGACCCTGGAGCTCTTTACAGACTTAATAGGCCAGTCTTTGTGGTTTTTTTCCCCCAATCCTAACCATCAGATTCCTATATTTCTTTTGGAAACACTCCTCTAGCCATTGGCTCATTTGGAAAGCAGAAAAGACTCAAACTACCTGTGCCAACCGGTGATCACATCAATCATAGTTCAGATTATTACCTTCATCTATTTACCCAAATATTGTCTGGAGCTTCTTAGAGACTCACTTACCCACCTGGAGAAGGTGGAACCCTTCACAAATCCCCTGACACATATTTCTTCAGTGGATTGCTTTCCTTTTTAAAAAAGTTTTAACAAATTTTCTATTGATGGGTTTTCAGATTGCTTTCAAACTTTTATTATTACAAAAAAACACTACAATGCGTCATCTTGTAATCTAGTACAATAAGAGTTGTAAGTACAGTATGTCTTTTTTTTTTTAAGATTTTATTTATTTATTTGACAGAGAGAGAGACAGCGAGAGCAGGAACACAAACAGGGGGAGTGGGAGAGGGAGAAGCAGGCTCCCCGCAGAGCAGGGGGCCCGATGCGGAACTCGATCCCAGGACCCTGGGATCATGACCTGAGCCGAAGGCAGACGCTTAACGACTGAGCCACCCAGGCGCCCAAGTACAGTATGTCTGTGGAATAAATTTCTGGGAGTGGAATTTCTGAGTATATGGTTTTATAATTCGGATCATTATTGCCAATCTTCCATTCTATGGGGTGGCAATACATGCATATTTCCTCATACACTCATTGGCTCTTGGAATCCCAACCATTTTTTTTTTCACTGTTTAAGGAATTTTTATTAAAGCAAGAATTTTATAATCCAAATTACGTTTCCTTGCTCAGTTATCAGTTCTGTTATTTAAAACAGAAGTGATATTCTGAGCTATTCCACAGTAAAGAATTACAAAATTAAAGAAAGGAATGCTTTAAATTTTTGAACTTTGCTGAAAATTCTTTTTCCCAGGGTCTATAAAACATTAATTTGTTTTTATATTTTACTATTTTTGTGGGGTTTTTTGTTGTTTTTAAATCAATAAGTAATCTAGGACTAGCATTATGTTTGCTAGACCTGGCATTTGCTCGGTACATAAGGTTCAAAGTTTCCTTTCCTTTTTTTATTTATTTTATATTTTGCAATGTTTTTTTCCCATAATGTTTAAGTTTTTCGATGTTTAGATATTTTTCTTCGGTGAAGCACGAGTTTCTTTTTGGAATCCCAACTATTTTTTAATCTTAGCTAACCTAACATGTATAAGGTAGTATCTCAATGTGATTTGAATTGAATTTCTCTTTTTAGGAGTGAAGTTGAGCATATTTTTGTGTATCTAAAAGCCAGCTTTGTTTCTTTTGTGAATTCTCTGCTCCTGTTATTTTCCCCATTTTTCTATTGTACTTCGGGTCTTTTCCTTATTACTTCTTAGGACAATTAACCCTTTGTTCTGATAAAAGTTGCAAATACTTTGTTTCTTTTCACTTTGGTGGGTTTTGCCAAACAGAATTTTATTTATTTTTGTGGTAAAATATATGGAACATAAAATATTTATCATTTTAACCACTTTTCAGTGTACAATTCAGTGACATCAGGTACATGCACCATGTTGTACAACCATCACCATTATCCATTTCCAGAACTGAAATCCAAAATAGAAACACTGTACCCATTTAATAACAAATCCCCTTTCCTCCCTCCCCGCTTGCCTCACCCCGCTCCCTGATAAGCACTATTTCCACTTTATGTTTCTGTGAATTTAACTACTCTAGGGATCTCATATAAGTGGAATCAGACAGTATTTGTCCTTTTGTGACTGGCTTATTTCATTTAGCATAATGTCTTCAAAGTTCATCTATGTTGTAGCATGGGGCAGAACTTCCTTTTTAAAGCTGAATGATGTTCCATTGCATATGCCACATTTTGTTTACCCATTCATTAGAATTTTATTTTAATGTGGAAAAAATCTATCTTTTTTAAATGGGTTCTAATATTTAGGCTAATCAAGGTATAAAAATTCTTCTCTAGTTTCTTCTACTACATTGATAGTTTAATTTTTTTTTTAATTTTACATTTGAAGCTTTGATTCAGCTGAAATTTATTCTAGTTGAATTTGTGAGGTTTGCATCCAACAAAGAAGAAGGTCGTTTTGAAGATCAGCCTCCCCAAGAGACAGATTTTGGGACAGAGATTTGAATACAAGAAGTTTGTTGAGGAGCACTCTCAGGAATGATACCTATAAGGAATGAAGGAAGTGAAATTGGGCAGAGGGAGAAGTTGAATTGTGATGCAGCGGCAACAAAGCTTTATCCAATTGCATGAGCTTTGGACCTGGAGTGGCTTTCCAGAATTGTCTTAAATTGAGCGAAGAGGTCCAGGCATTTGTATTCCTGCATCAGCCAGTCCTTGGATATTACTTACCCTAAGGGTATGCTTTTAGATGTGACAGCTCCCTTCGGCTGAGAGTAATTCCTGCGGAGGGACTCAGCCAGGAGCTTCAGTGAACAGCACTCCCAGCAGCTGGGGGAATTGGTGCGTTGGTCCTGAAAGCAGGGGTATGGATGGCACACGACAGCATCCACTACACTGCCTTCCTAACACCGTGTAGTAACTAATGCATTTCTTTGCTAATTTTATTATATACAAAATCCCATATGTGTTTGGGTCCATTCCTGGACTTCTCTATTCTGCTCCATTGATCTGTTTTTTCATATATCAGTAGTATACTGTTTTAAAAATTATAGTTTTATAGTATGTTTTAATATATGCTACAGCTAGTCCCTTCTCATTAACTTCAAAATTTTCCTGGATATTCTTGCTTGTTTATCTTTCTATATAAACTTTAGATCAGCTTGCTAATTAAATTTGGGTGGGGAGAGGATGACTGGATTAAATTAATAGATTAATTTAGAGAAAACAGACATACCTATGAAGTTGAGTCATCATCCCCTCCAAGAATATGTCTTGACTTTCCATTTGTTCAAATTATCTTTTGTCTTCCTTACTGGTGTGCTAAAATTTTCTTCCTATAGGTATTATGCATCTATTACTGTTTAATTTATACGTACGTGGCTATTTTATCCTTGATTTCTTTTTATAAATGGGGTCTTTTCTGTGTATTCCTGACTAGTTGTTTTTCTATGTAAGATTATTTCTGTATATTAATTTTGAATGCAACTACCTTGCTATATTCTTTTACTGCTTATGCTAATTTTTAGCTGATATTCTTTTTTTCTTAAGATTTTTATTTATTTATTTGAGAGAGAGGGTGAGCACAGAGGGAGAGTGAGAGGAGAAGCAGACTCCCCGCTGAGCAAGGAGTGCAATGCGGGGGGCTTGATCGTAGGACCCTAGGATCATGACCTGAGCCGAAGGCAGACGCCTAACACACTGAGCCACCCAGGCGCCCTTTAGCTGATATTCTTGGGGTTTTCAGATATGCAGTTTTATCACTTTCAAATAATGACATTTTTGCTTCCTCTTTTCTAATTTTTCAGCCTCTAATCTCTTTATTCTACTTAATAAGCAAAAGTACAAGATATTTTAAAACACTAAGACTCTGAAACACATCATTCACAACAGGAGAAGAAAGCCGTTGTGTATGCTTTTCCGGCTGTGATTACCACACTCTTACAGTTATAATTACATATTGTAGTTATAATCTTGTAAGTTTCTGTCTCCATTGTAAACTATGATCTTCCTTGAGGGCAAGGACTGTGTTATTCACTTTTATATCCCTGGCACTTAGCTTAGTGCCTCAAAAAATGTCTGTTGAAAAATGAAAGAAAAACCAATAATCCAATGACCACAAACCAAAAACCAATAATCCTAAACAAGTAAAAATAACTGTGATTTACAAAGTATCTGTTAACGTCAACTAGCCCTATTTCTCTTAAACTTTTTTAAACCATGGAACATGAAATAATGTTTTTTAGGTCTGAACACCTTCTCTCATTGGCCTAGTTCTCTGTTCTGCCAACCAAGTGTCTGCTTCAGAAGCCTGATAACCTCTCTATCACCAAACATCAACTGCCTAAGACTAAGTGAGCCATGCTGGTCAGCTCCAATACCCTGGACAACCTGGGAGTTGAAGACTCCAACCTCCAGGTGTAGGGCCCGTGTAATGTGGGTAATTCTGGAGAGCATAAACTGGAGACTGAAATCCTTCTGATCAGTTTCTATATTTGGTATCTATAATTTTTAAACATCTTTGCAAAAAAAATCAAAATAGGATCTGGTCTACTCCGAGGTCTCTCAAATTTTTTGGTGGTCTAAAATATTTTCTTTCTTTTTTTTTTTTATTAAAGATTTTATCCATTCATTTGACAGAGAGATAGAGAGGGAACACAAGCAGGGGGAGTGGGAGAGGAAGAAGCAGGCTTCTCGCCGAGCAGGGAGCCCGATGCGGGGCTCGATCATGACCTGAGCCGAAGGCAGACGCTTAACTGACTGAGCCACCCAGGCGCCCCTAAAATATTTTCAAAATAACACAAGTACTAACAGACTCAGCCAGAACTTGAGGTTACATGCACTGATTCCAAGTCCAGTGCTCTTTCCAGCAGATTACCATGTTGCTTCTGCTTGAATTTTACTCATCAGGAACTCTCAGTTCTCTTCCATTTTGGTGATGGTGGTGAGTGCCTTCTAGTTTACAAAAAATGTTGTCAGTATTCCTAGGAACCTTAACACACAAAGGGTGATTACAGTAACAATGAACAATAAAATCTCAGCCAGAATTTGCAGGAAAGATACAAGGTAATACAATAATGAAGTACTATTTTACATTTATTAAACTACCAACAAATTCTGTGGTAAAAATTTCTAGTGACAGAAGATTGTGCTGAAATGCTCCTTGATGCAGGAGTATAAATGCTGTAATTTTTTTTGGAGAGCAATTTGGTAACAGATACAAGGAGACCTAAAAATAGATATTCACCCCCTTTTACTCCATCATCCTACTATTCAGGACTTATGTAAGGAGTTAATTCAATTGAAGAAGACAGTCATCTGAAAGAAGATATTAATTTTATGTAAGATGTGCTCTATAATAAAAATAAGTCTAAATAGCCAACAATAGAAGGATGGTTTTTAAAAATTATGCTACATCAACTGAAGGGAATGTTATATTGACATTAAAGTCAGATTTATGAAGACTGTGTAATAATATGGGGAAAGAGTGCTTTATGACAATGTTAATAAACACAAAAGTACATGTACACAAAAATAATAATCAAGGTCCCACCCACCCTGCAAAAATATGCATCCACTAGGGAGAAACACAGAAAAAAATAAAATAGATGTATTAGGAACTCATAAAATTAAAAATTGCCACAAGTTGAGTTCCCCAGAAAGCAGAGTCTGAGATGGAGATTTGAATTCAAGAGGTTTCTAACCCCTTAATCCCTTGTGATCAGCACCTGGGAGGGAGTGATGGTAGCAGGAGTGGGTGGAGAAAAAGTTGGATTTGTTGGAATCCCAGGAGAAATTCTGAAGCTGGACTGGCTGGCCTTGGGAAGGAGTGATTTTGGATGAGCCTTGTGAGCCTCTTTCCCTGAAGGAAACTTAGAGGAAGATTAATGGAAAAAAAACTTGTCTCCTCCACTGCACCTGGTCTCAGCATCCCACCTAGTACTCATTAACTCCATCTTCTACTGTCCAGGATGAATTTCACTCACCCTTAGCTAGCAGTTTTTCTGGGTTAGGTGGTTTTTCTAAGTGGCATGACCCAGACTCTTACACCTTAGGGGCTTGATCTCCTGGTCACCTTGCCCTTCTCAGGCTAAGGCTGATGCAAGAGTGTACCAAGTGGTCACCAATATATTGGGGTCAAATATACTATTCCATGCCCCCCCATCTCCTCCAGATGTTTAGGGTCAATTTCCCCCTAAGACATTCTTTCTATGCCTGTTGATTTCTTGGCATGAGGAACCTGAAGTGACTAGACAGCAGACAAACTTGAACTTGAATAGGATTCTTGCTGTGCACCCTGGTGGAACATCCTCTTCCTGGGAGCCAAGCTCTCTAAATTCACAGAGCCCAGAGTTGCAGGAATAAGAGCTCTCCCAGTGGATCTCTTGGAGTGTGGGTAATCAGAGACACTTCTATTTCTACCCCTTGGTTCTTAGACCCATGTACTCTAACCATTAGGGACACCACACTGTATAATGGCTATTGATTTAGGGTATATACTGTAAAGTATCACTTCCAGGCTGATCTCTCAGTTGCTCCTCAACAAGTCATTCCATTGCTTTATCTGTGTGGTGCAGTATGGGATGAGATAAGGCCAGTGGATCCTATGATCATATACTTACTACTGTACCTCACCTTATTCCAGTGTGATCTTTTGTAGAACCCCCTATTAGTGTATCAAATACTCCATGAGCCCTTGGATAATGGTGTTGTCCAGGAGCCTGTAAACAGAAAAGACAAACTAATAGCTGGAATATTTGTTGAATTCAGTCAAGATAAATTATTGCCCCTTCCAGGGTGGAAGGAGTCCAGTGAAGTCAGCTTGACACCAAAAGCCTGGTTGATCTCTTCTAAGTGATGGCACTGTATTAGGAAAATAGGATTGGTCTCTATTGCTGGAAGATTGAAAATTTGGTGGTGGCAGTAGCCTCAGCAGTCTTAGTGGGTGGGGGCCCATACTGTTGAACCCATATGTATCTCCCATTCCTGCCACCATGGCTACTTTTTTGTGCCAACACTGAGCTACAACACAAAGCCTAGCTGATGTCAACTGGCTGAGCCATTCTGTCTACTTAGCTTAGTGTGTTCTGTGGTTCAGTTAAGAGTTCTGGGTGTGTAAAATAACCCAGGTATGGAAGCTCACAAAGGATCATGAGTTTTTGTTGTTGTTTTTTTTTAAAGATTTTTATTTATTTGAGAGAGAGAGAAACAGCATGAGAGGGGAGAGGATCAGAGGGAGAAGCAGGCTCCCCGCCGAGCTGGGAGCCCGATGCGGGACTCGATCCCAGGACTCTGGGATCATGACCTGAGCCGAAAGCAGTTGGCTCCACCAACTGAGCCACCCAGGCGCCCAGGATCATGAGTTTTTATTGGTATTGCTGCCCTCAGCCTTTTGGTCATTCGTCCTTGATCATTTTGATTAGGTAGATTGAACAATACTCTTGTCGGCTGTATATCTATCTTGCCCATAAAGATACACTCTGTTCTGTTAACAAACTCCATAGCTTTCTATGGATCAGGCTCCTCTTGCTACCTCTCTAACTTTGCTTCTCACTATAACAATTGAACTCATTTTGCTTCTAAAGGTTAAGCACTGGGTGCCTGGGTGGCTCAGTCAGTTGAGCATCTGCCTTCAGCTCAGGTCATGATCTCTGGGTCCTGGGATCGAGGCCCATGTTGGGCTCTCTGCTCAGCAGGGAGCCTGCTTCTACCGCTCTGCCTGCTTGTGTGTGTATGCTCCCTCTGTGAAATAAATAATTAAATAAATAATAAAAATAAGTAAATAAAGGTTAAGCACTGCCACTGCCTCTAATATTTCAGGGTATTGTCATCCCCATCATTATCAAAGAGCCCAGTTCTGTAATGACACCTCTAACCACAAGCTCTGGACTATAAAGGAGAGCCACCAGTGAGTTCCTCGGTGAATCTGATGTCCCTCTTACCAGGGAATGTTATGGAAAATAGTCATCTAGTGGAGTTTTCAGCCTCACATAATAAATCCACTCAAGCATGCTTCCTTCTATGGGACATTTAGTTCTTTTTTCCACAGTCTACAAGAAAGGTTCTGGCATTTACTCCTCATTGACTGTGGGCATCACTTTCTCCAAGTATCTAAGAGCTGTCCTAGCAGTATATGCTGGGGTCCCTGCCAACGCTATATAGCCCAGGAGAATGCTCCCATACCAAATGACATGCCCTTAGCCAACTTTATATTCTACTTCCCCTTGATTCCACACCCTCAGAATCCAATCCTGTACATCCTCTCTTAGCTCTGCTGGTACATATTGGCTAGATCCTACAGCTTCTTCAGGGTATAGTTCCTTTCCTCCTCTTGTAGACCCAGTGTATCCATGACTGCATTTGCTATGACTTAATGGGTTATGTTATTGACTATAATGGGTTATGATGGGTCTAGTGGCAAGAAGGGAAATGGTGGCAGATTCTGATGGGAACACATGTCTTGCAAGTCAGAGGCCTAAGTACCTCCTTAAGTGGGGGATGAGTACCAGCCTTTGACAGGGAGGAGTAGGTCCTTTTTGCACACCTAGAGGCTTCAGGGGAACATGCAGATTCAAGATTTCCATCACATCAACCCAAATATCCACCTCCCATTTACCAGGGTCCCACTCTTTCCCCATTAGAGCTTGGACCTCAGTGTAGCAAAACTGCCACTGAGAATTTAAGGTTTTCTGGAGCTCTGCTAAGTTTATGCCTAGATCTGAGCCCGATCTTCAGTTTTATCTGCCCTCCAGCTATTGGAGATGAGAGTCTCATTGTACTTTGCAAGGAGGCCCTCTGGCTTTTATGTTTAGCCTATAATTGCTGGTTTCCTTGTCTTTCTCCAGAGCATTTTTTGCCCTTATAATTACCAATTTCCTCATGCTTCTCAAATACTGGTTCCATTGCCCCAGCCAATGCATTCCCTTCCAAAAATATGCCATTCCAGAAAACTGTCAACAATCACACTACTACTGTGGGCCTGGCTTTATCCATGCTCTACCAACCACTTGTGATGGGGTCCTTGTTTCCAGATAACTGATGGGTGAGCCAGATTTAACATCTGCTTTCTTGCACCACTACCCCCATCAACTGTCACAAGTTGGGTTTCCAGGAAGGCAGAATCTGCAGTGGAGGGCAGCATGCAGAAAGCTTATTGGAAGGCACTCTTGGATCAACATCTGTGGGCGTGTAAAGAAGTAAGATTGAGCAGAGAAGTTTGGCTGTGAAGCTGTCACAATGTAGGCCTTTGCAAATTCTAAGAGTCTCTAGAACTGGGATGGCCCTCAAGAGCTGCTCTCACCTTGGGTACGTTGACCAGTCATTGGGTGTGGGCTGCCCCTGAGAAAGGGACATAATTGTGGATGAAACTTCATTTCAGCAGAGGATAATCTCAGGGCAGAGGTTAGCTGGGATCTGACAGCCATCCATCCTCCTTGCAGCTAGCTAAAGGAAAATAGGCCTGAAAGAAGGGTCTGGATTAGGGCAGCACAATACCATGTCCACTGTAATGTTTTTTATACATTTTATACATATACATTTTCATTATACGTTGTTATAATGAATTATATTTTAACAGCAGAAAAAAAAAAAATCAAGTCATTTAAAAAATGCCCAGGAGAAAATAGTACCGTCTTTTCTGTGCTTTCCTCCAGAAAGCTGGTGATTTGTCCTAGGGCAGATTTCCCCTCCTGAAGAATGGCCCAGACATCCCACAAAACAAATAGAAACTTGGGAGCAGCTTGGTCAGTGAAACTACTGATAGGGGGTCAATTAGCCTCTCGTGACTCACCATCCCCCAACTTACCCAACGCAGACCCAAAAGAGGCGTGTCAGGTGTAGACTTAAGGCTGCTTCACGGCAGAACAGGCAGGCAAACCTGTGTAACCTGAACAAATAAATCGAGGCTTGCTTGGAGGCCTGTTGCCATGTGGCACCCACGCTAAAAGCAAGCATAAATCTGATGCCTAAGACCTTGAAAAACAGTTTACGTCTTTACTGAAGCCTGGTGAAAATGTGGCAAGGACACACTTCCTAAAAAAATTTATACTTCCTAAAAACCCTATGGCGACAGCTCATTCCTAGGTTTCATATCTTCAAGCTGCTGCTTTCTGACCCCTCCTTTCTCCTGCTGGCAAAACTCCAGAAGACCCTTGCCTCCACCTCTGGATTTAGTCCTTTCTTTCATGGGTATATATACAAATCGATTTTATGTGTGTAAATCAATTTTGTCTTTCTCTGCACATACCAATTCTCCTGTCCTCATTACCTTCAACAGCATGCAAAGGACAGACACAGATTCATGAGCGGAGGTGGTGGGGGGGATGTAAAATTTGACCTGTCCCACTGGAATTGGTAAATATACTATATTTTTAATGCTATATTTGATGGTAAAACACTTCACCTGATGAGAGCCCAATCATAAATTAAAATGTACGAATCACCCCTTCTTTGGAGCTGCCATCTCATTATTCTTATGATGGCCTATCCCCTCCTCATCTCCTCATTGCCCATCAGAGTGTTTCCATGGTGCTTTGTCTGGAATAGACCTGGCTGCTTTCCACTTGTCCTTTCAGAGCAACTGATCGACCTGCCTGATAGGGGAGAATGCATAAATGTGAGTGCAGACTTGTGCATAGACACATGAACACAATTTTGCATATTATTTCATTTAATTCATGGACTCCTCAATAAGTCCGTCAATAACCACTTAATTGGTTTCCTTCCCTAACTCTCAGTTCCTAAAATTCTGACCCCCAAATTTTAGCTAAACCAGTAATACACTTAGATGTCCATGACAGGATACAAACTCCATTTTTTTATATTGGCAAATGATTCATCCTTATAAATTACATAGAGCATACATAAATTGTATACTAGGGAAGCCAACATTTTTATTCATCCTTCTTTCCTCAGTTAGTCACTCATTCATTTAACAAGCATTTGTTTGCTAGACACTTACTATTTTGGAATAATGTATTTATTTAAAATCAATTTCCAACTTTAAGAAGGAAATCAGTTCATGGGGACAACTGCTATGTAATTAGACAATTACAATAGTGCACTAGGACAGAGCGTGCTATAGGAGCCTCGGAAGAAAGGGAAAGGGAGGGCGGGGAGGGCACCTGATTCAGCCTGAGAGTTCGGTATGGCTGAGAGTGATTTCAGGGAGAGCTTTTTTGGAGACAGTGGTACATAAACTGCATATTGGGGAATTCTTAGAGTTTTCAGAAGACAAGAGTGGGTGAAAGATGTTCCCTCCTGAAAGGATAGCATTTGCAAAGACGGAGAGGCAGGAGGAAGCATGGTGGGTTGGTGTACTAGGGCTGGGGTGGAGGGTAGATAAGGAGACAGTTTCAAGAGGTGAAACAAGGGCCAGTTCGCAGAGGGCCTGGGGTGCTGGCTGAGGAATTTACTCCTTATCCCCAGTAGGACGTGGAGCCTCTGAAGGCTATTTAGCAGTCACGACATAATCAGATTTGCGTGTAGCATGGTGAGGTGTGAGAGTTCTCACACCCACGCATGGAGATTGCTTCTATGTCAGTTGCATTTACAATTTGGAAATAATAATAAAGAATTGAAATTATAGATGACTTGCTTTTAATTAAATAGGTACTTGGCTATATGTTTAGGTAACAGCACTCTGAGCCACTTGCTTTTATTTTTTTATTTAATGTTTTTAATTATGTTATGCTAGTCACCATACATCATTAGTTTTTGATGGAGTGTTCCATGATTCATTGTTTGCTTATAACACCCAGTGCTCCACGCAGAACGTGCCCTCTTTAATACCCATCACCAGGCTAACCCATCCCCCCACCCCCCTCCCCTCTAGAACCCTCAGTTTGTTTCTCAGAGTCCATAGTCTCTCATGGTTTGTCTCCCCCTCCGATTTCCCCCCTTCATTTTTCCCTTCCTGCTATCTTCTTTTTTTTTTTTAACATATAATGTATTATTTGTTTAGCCACTTGTTTTTAAATATTATTTTGAATGGAGTTATCTCCAGAGCTGTGGGAATAGCATGCGTAACTCCCATACCAGCTTATCCCTGTTCCAGCCTTCACAGAGGCTCCTGATATAACCTCTAATACCAGTGTAATTTAAATAGTTTGTTTATAATCTTATATTTATTTCCACTTTATTTTTATTTTCCAATTATTATATTTTTAGTTTTAAAAGGAGAGAAAATGGGGGCGCCTGTGTGGCTCAGTCAGGTTTCTGACCCTTGATCTCAGCTCAGGTCTTGATCTCAGGGTTGTGAATTCAAGCCCTGAAAGCCTACTTTAAAGAAAAAAAAAGGAGAGAAAATGAAAATGAAGAGAACATGCATAGAACATCAGTATCATTAAGGGGATATTCCACTTACATAGTTAGAATATGCTTCTATTAATATAATACCTCTTCCCTGAGTAGTCTGTGGTCTATTTGCTTTACTTTCTAGTTAAATTTGCGTCAGAACTTAGATCAACTCAAGGGAGAGGGTATGCACATGAATGTCATTTGTCGTGGTATGTGGCAACGGGAAAAAAAATGTCTAAACCCAATTAACTGGGGAAGTGAAAAGAACGCAAAGTTTGGTAACACACAATCTGGGTTCAAATCCCAATTCTGTTACTTAATGAGATAGGTAACATTGTGCAAGATATTTATCTTCTCTAAATCTTAGTTCCCTTTGTATAAAATAGAGCTAATAATAATTTTCTTGTAGGATTGCTGTGATGAGTGAAAGAGCATGTATTCAGTGCTTGTACAGTGTTTAAAAAGTCGTGGTTAACAGTAGAAAGATCACCATGAAGGTAGTGGTTTCTGAAGCTGGGTTGCTTACCACAACCAGGCACAGAAGACTCACCAGGGAAGATGAGCAGTTAGCTCAGGAGGCCTAAACGAACACAGTTGCGAAGAGGAAAGAGACTAACTTTTAGAAATATTCAAAACTCAGGGCGCCTGGGTGGCTCAGTCATTAAGCTTCTGCCTTCGGCTCAGGTCATGATCTCAGGGTCCTGGGATCGAGCCCTGCATCAGGCTCTCTGCTCCGTGGGAAGCCTGCTTCTCCCTCTCCCACTCCCCCTGTTTGTGTTCCGTCTCTCACTGTGTCTCTCTGTCAAATAAATAAATAAAATCTTAAAAAAAAAAAAACAGAAAGAAATACTCAGAACTCGATGGTTAACTGGAATATGCTAACTACTGTAGCAACCCCCAAATCTCTATGGTATGATACGATAAAGGTTAATTTTTCCCCTGTGTTAGTTCAGGGCTGCTGAGAAGCAGATGCCCGGATGAGATTAGTCATGCAAGAGGTTGAATGGGGGAAACACCTGTGAAGGATAAATAAAAAGATGCCAAGGGAGGAGAGGAGAGCTTTCAGACCCCAGTACAGACCTGACACCACGGAAGGAGAGCCACAGGGAAGGAAGATTGGGTAGGGAGATTCCTGGACTTCACTGTAATTCTAAGAAAAATTCATGCAGGCCAGTGGAGACTCCAGGAGTCAGAGTCACCTTCTAGAGGAACCCCTTGTCTTGCAGGAATGGGTCTGAATTTCTACACTCACCATGGTCAGTCCTTTGCTGGTAGCAGCCCGTGGGAAATGTAGCCTTGGCACAAACACAGTGATAGGCCCAGTGTGGCAGCTGCTGGGGTCATAGTAAATCTTGTCCCCCTCTCCCTGCAGTAGATCTGAATGGCACACTTCCGTGACCCCACCCCCAACACCTCCCCCCCACACACACACACACATCATAGTACAATGCACTATGGAGTTGCAGAGCTCCATTGAGTCATTCAGGGACCCAGGCTCCTTATATCTATGGTTCAACCCTCCTGTAGGTTCCCGAAGTTTTCTCCATTCAGTTGGCAGATGTGGAAAGAGAACACAAATAACGTATGAAAAGTTTCCACAGGTTTCACCCAGACTTTGCTCACATCACCTATGTTCAGATTATATTGGCCAGGACACAGTCATATGGCCCCATCTCATTGCAGGAAGACTGGAAAATATAGGCCAATTGCATACCTCAGCAACCATTTGCACAGGGCAGATGAGAGACAGAACAATGTCCCCAATTTCTGGCTTGGATTACCGGATAGATGGTGATGCCATTCATTGATACAGAAGATACAGGAGAGGATGTGACTTAGAGGAGGTGGAGCTGTCCAGCACCCAGCTGGCCATTCAAGTCTGGAACTTGGGGTTAGTCAGACAACCCACGTAGTGGTTGAAGCCATGAGTTGCTGAGAGATAGTCTTAGCACCAGAAAAGAAAAGGGCTAAGAACACAACTCTGAAGAACACTGAAATTTAAGGGACTGCGTGACTCAATATCTATTTCAATCTCCTTTCAGTGAGCCTTCCTGTGCTGCAAAGTTAGAAAGCTAAAAACGTTTCCGAGACTCCCTGCAGCTAGGGTTTCCAAGGATGTGATTTGGGTTCTGCCAGTTGGATGCACTCACATAAGACTCCAGTTTCAGAGCGGAATACGTGGGGGGCCAGGCAGGACAGGTGGCATCCCTTTTGCTGGTGTGGAGTGTAGCAACTCTGGCCCTCAGGCGGGCCGCTGCAGCTGCGATTTCCCAGCTCAGCAGCCACTTCCAATTGTGGCGGAAGCAGCAGCTTCCTTGGCCACCCAGTCCTGAGTGTGGCTTTGTTCCTAGTAACTCAGCCTGGAGCCTACTTCTTCAACTCTCCCACTGATTCTGTAAGCCAATTAATACCTTGTAATTATCCCTTTCTACTTAAACTAGCCAGGGTGGGTTCCGCCCTTTGTACCTAAACCAGGACAAGATAAAGTCAGAGAAATCTGAGCCATTGATCGAGAAAGAAGAGGAGCGGCTAGAGAATTGGGATGAAAACCAGGAAGGACTGCTGCCCCCAAATCCAGGGAAGGGAGTGGTTCAACCAGTGGTCAGCAGTTAAAGGCTGCAGAGCAGCCAAGATGGATACAGGTGTAAAGTGAAATAATTCAGCCAGGAGGTCACAGGAAATCTTGACAGGACCAATTTCAGTGCAATAGTTGGGGAGGAAGCCAGGTTCTAAAAGATTTAGGAGATTCTTCCATTTTTTTTGGACTCAGTTTATGGAGTTAGAGTCAGGTGTTATTGTCAGGTATTTGGAAGATTATTTCATGCTTACTACTGTGCCTGAAAATCCAGCATGGCAGTCAAATCCCTCCAGATGTAGGAATTTGTCTTCTGACATCATTTATTCAAGAAGGCTGTAATCCCAGCTCTGTTAGTTCTGTAAAATAGTTCTCTGTGAGAGAACTAAAAAGATCCTTTAGCAAATGGACATACTGAATCTTCTTGCCTTCTGCACAGTACATGGAGATAAACCGCCTGCTTGTACAAATAGTAAGCCCAGAAATCCCTGGAGATGGGCGGGTGAGTTCCTCTTGCTTCCCTGCCTTGCCCAGCCCTACTCTTGGCTCTCCACTACTGCAAAGAGGTGGAATTACACGCCATTCTCCGCAGCACCCTTTCTTTGTTCCTCCCCACAGGAATCCAGCCATAAAGGTGCCTACGGGTGGCCAAGGAACCGCCTGATACACCCACCCCACCCTATCCATTTTATTTTTTTCTATTCACTGTTGTTCTAATTGTCAATCATCCATTCTCCCTGTTAACTCATTCTGTAAGGTGAAGAATTAAAGCTGTGTTAGAGTTCAAGGTCAGGCTACCTTCTGCAACTGGAGGCCCCCCTGGCAGCCCTTGGCTTTACTTGCTTGACTGCTATTCTAGACCCTTCAGGAGTGGGCAGCAGGGGCATGTGGGCAGAGACAGGGTGGCGTGCTGAACAGGTGTCAGTGCTGGCTGAGTCAGTCCACTAAGAGCGATGGCTGGTGCTGGCCCATAGGAGGCTTAGGAAATCACTCCCGACTGCTAAGCCTCTGAGACTTCACGTCTTATAATTTCCCCAAACAGACCTGTGATTATAAATGCTCAACCTAGTCATCACTGCCCAAGCCCAGATGTTCTGAGGAAGTGGGGCGTAAGCTTGTATTTAAAAGGAAAACGATAAGGAGGTATTTACCCAGCAAATACATTCTGTAGAGCACATCACACGTACACATTGTACTGCCTTCCTCCATGTTGCCACAGCACCCTACGAAGCCCTCCACAAGCCACGAAATCAGGATTATATTGTGGCTGTCCTTTCTGTAGGCCGTGCTCAAATTCTTATAAAAGATTATTTAATTTTATTCAATTCCACCCAAGTTTATGCATTTATTTTAGTTCCTATTCTATGCCTGGCACTCTGGGGTGAGACATGAATTAAAACACTGGGACTAAATCTAAAAAAAAAAAAAAAAAAAAAAAGCGTGCGTGGGTGGCTCAGTCGGTTAAGCATCTCCCTTCGGCTCAGGTCATGATCCCAGGGTCCTGGGATTGAGCCCCGCATTGGGCTCCCTGCTCAGTGGAGTCTGCTTCTCCCTCTGCCCCTCCCCACCCCCTCCTGCTTGTATTCTCTCTCTTGCAAAAATAAATAAATAAAATCTATAAAAAAAAAATAAAACACTGGGACTGCCTTGAAGGTACATTCAATAGAGTTAGAGAGATAAGCACCTTGACTATTTCACAGTGAACACTGAGGGAAGTAGATAAAAGTGCTCTTGGTTTTTCTCCTCTCTACCCTAGACTTTCCGAAGATCATAGCCTATACTTTCCTCCCTCTCTCTTGCCTTGGGGAAAGAAAAATTGAAACCTTTATGTAAGGCTTATTCCTCCATGGGATTTGAACCACACAGGGACTTTGCCTCATTCATCAACTTTTTCTCTCATTGTCAACCTCTTTGCACTTGCCCTAGAAACACGTTCAAATCTATCTTTACATTTCTTTCTCTATCTTCCTTTCCTCTTGGGATATAGTTTTTTTTTTTCTTCCCATTCATGCAGTCATTTACTCATTAATTTCCCAAAGGCTTAGTGATGGACAGTGTGGGCAAGGCCTCTCCTAGGTTGGAGACATAAAAACAAATAAAGTCTTGGCTTTTGAGGAGCGCATTTTGTGGCTGGGGAGACACATTTAAACAGGTATATATTAGTGCCCCCTTTCTCCCTCTTCTCATTGTTCAACCTCCTGGAAGAGGAGCCACCGCTTTGTTTCTCAATCCCTGTGGCCCTCACAGCTCTTCTGAAATAGACATCATGAGTCTGCTGGAACTTCCTATTTCCAAATATCCAGTCCTCATCATGGCGCTCACTCATCTCGGCCCTTTTGCTGGATTTGACATCTTGCTGAACTCCTGTTACAACCTGGTTTTCTGGAGATAGAGAGTTCCTGTTCCAGCTACACCACTTACTAGCTGGATGGCCTGGGTGAGTCACATATCCTTTCAGACTCAGTTTATCCAGAGAGTCTGTCAACCAAGAATTTTAAAAGTCTATGTAGCAGGGTTATTGTGAGGATTAGGTGGAGATATTGCATGAAAAGTTTCTCTCATGTGATTGGTGTTAAACAACTATTTGTCTCCTTTCCTTTGATGACACTAAACATTCTTTTTAGTTCTTTGCCAATGTCTCTTACTTGGTATTTCTTTCCCAGATAGGTATCCTCCCTATACCTTGAATGATAGGCATTGCTTTCATGGAAATTTGTTTTTGTGGGGGGGGTCTCCTCTGCAAAATTCCAGGGCAAGTCCAATATTTCTGTCTGGAGAGTCTACACCTTCCCAACTTCCAGCTCCAGCAGATCTGAGCATTGCATGTTACCCAGGCGTGACCAAGTAGAGACTTTCATTCTCCTGGACAAACAGTGATTGGTTCAGGAGTGGGCAGAACACTTCCTCTCAGAATCACTAAGATTCCAGGAGATTTCTGCTAAGGCTTCTGGGAGTGAGGCACTTTTTCCTACTGGGCTTGAAAGTATGAAGATATAACACCCGCTGCAAATACAGCCATCCTGCTACTACAACAGAGACACAGCTTATGAATAGAGCTAAGCCAGAGGAAAGAAAGCCAAAGGATAGAGAAAGAAAAGTAGTCCTGGTGATATCATTTGGACCTCTGTACCAAATCACACCTAAAAACAATATAACATCAGGACTTCTCTACTTATTCATTAAGTCCCCCTTTTGCTTAAGCATTAATCCCTTTTTGGATTGAGTTTTCTGATACTTATAAGTAAATAAATTTTAACCAAGAGATAAATATGTTAACATTCATTCCTCATTTATTCAACAAGTGCTCATCGAGCATCTTCTGTGTACCAAGGACTGTACTAGGAACTGGAGATACAATTGTGAGTGAAACCCATCTCTGCCTTCAGTAAGCTATTAAGAGACAAGGAAGGAAGAAAAGACAATATAGTGCCATTAGAACTACAGAAAGGGGCTTTATAGCCTGCTCTGGAAGCACAAAGAGGGGAGACCTACACTGTCTCAGGGAATGATGGAAGACTTTCCAGGGAGCATAATCTACATGGAAACCCAAAGGATACATAGCCAGGCAATGATGTAGAGAGGGATGAAGAAATGGTAAGAAAGGGCTCAGAGAAAATACAGAGCACAGGACATTTTGAAGACCTGTAAAAAGTAAAATAGTGCTCTAAGGAAAGAGTCTATCAAGAGTCTAGAGAGGTAAGCAAGAATAAAACTATGAAGGACCTTGCAAGCTTGAGGAGTTTGTTTGGAAATGTGAAAAGCTTTCAACAGGAGAGTGTGTGGCCATGATCACCTACTGTTACACACACAAAAGTACCATCCGTTCCCACAGCTGTCAATGTCATCTACTCCTAGGCTGATGATATCCAAATCTATGCCTCAAGCTTCTGTCCTGAGCTCCAGGTGCACGTCCTATGGGAACCTCAAATAAATCTCTTCTTTTTCCTCCCTTCTCTGTCATTCTGCTTGAGTCCCCACTGACTCTAAAACCCTGAGTCATGCTTCTCTCTTCCATTTCCTGTACCATACTCAATGGTTGCTATATCACAGCAATCTATTTTCAGAATGTCTCTTTCATTTTTATGTGAACTAGAAGCTCTATCTTTAATTTTCCAGAAAGCTTTCCTGTCCCGCATCTTCTGGTAACTGAGCTGGTATATGACCAAAGCCTGGCTATTCATGGAATCCTGCAGATAGATACTAGGGTGACCCTTCGTGATTCCCACTTCCTAGTGTTCATGCCTCTGTGTGATCCCCTCTCTTTGAGTGTAGGTAGGATTTGTGATTTGCTTTTACCCAAAAGACTATGGCAAAGGTGATGGAGTGTCACTCCCATGTTTATGTTATATTATATAAGACCCATCTTGCTAGAAGACTTACTCTGCTGGTTTGATGAAGTAAGTGGCTATGTTGGGGAAGCCCACTTGGTAGGGAACGGGGGTAGCCTCTAGTTGCCAAAGGCAGTCACCGACCAACAAGTCAGGGACCTTAGTCCTACAACAGCAATAAAATAAATTCTGCCAACAACCTGGGTGAGCTTAGAAGTTTTGCCTCCAGATGAAAACCTAGTGCTGTCTGACCTTGACTGCAGCCTTGCAGGGAAACTGGTTATACTGTCCTCAAACCACTGACCTATAGAAACTGTAAGATAAGAAGGCTGTCGTGTTTTAATCTAAGTTGCTGGCAAATTTTTATGCAGCCATAGAAAACTAATACAGTGTTTCCTTCTCATTGCTTGGTAGATATGCTAGTTGTTTGTCTGCTAACCATTGTTCTGTCAGAATACTAATTGTGTTTTAGAGGTTGGGCATTTGTGTGCTCCATGGGTACCTCTCCAACTCTAGGGGGTATCGGTTGATTGGTCTTAACCAATCTTGTTTATCCCATTTGCCTCACCACTGATGGGCTAAACATGCATACATAGGACACAATCACAACCAATGAAACTTAAGAGGATATTTCCTGGAAAGCTTTCCTCACTCTAAATATGGATGCAAGTCAAAGACTTGCTTCTTTTTGCCCAGGACTTTGTTATGTGACAAGATGATTCTGGAAAATGCAGCAACCATCTTGCCTTTGAAGGGAAAATCAAAAGAAGAGCAGAGAAGCCGCCTGAGACCCCAACTAACATCATTGAACCACTATCTTAACTAACTCGGAACCTCTTGTAATCTAAATATTAGATTATCCTGATTATTTAAACTACTTTAAGGGCGCCTGGGTGCCTCAGTTGGTTAAGCGTCTGCCTTCGGCTCAGGTCATGATCTTGGAGTCCCAGGATCGAGTCCCACATCGGGCTCCCTGCTTAGCGGGGAGTCTGCTTCTCCCTCTGACCCTCACCCCTCTCATTCTCTCTCTCTCTCTGTCATTCTCTCTCTCTCAAAAATAAATAAATTTTAAAAAAATTTTAAAAAACTACTTTTAAATGGGTATTCCATAGCTCCCAGCTAAGAGCACTATCACTGAAATCTTGTAAAAGGTTCAGAACAAGGAATGGGAACAGGGTCTCTTAGAATCATTCACTGGGATTGATGTCCAGGTTCTGGACAAAGCCCGGCAGGCTTGCTAAGTTGGAGAAGGAAATGGATCCCAGGCTGCTAGAGGGGATCCATTATCCCACCACTTTCAGAGGGGCTCTGTGCGGCAAAGGGCAAGGCCAAACTCATGGAGAGAGGGAGAGGCAGAGCAGTAGAGAGTCCCATGCTGCCCCCAAGCTCTGGTTTCCTGTAGCTCGTATCATTTGGTTCTATAAAATAACCTCACATTCTTCTTACTTTTGCCAACCAAGAATAAACTCTTGTTTACTCAAGTTTAAGTTGAATTGCTATCACCTGCCCTGTAAGAATCCCAGCTAATACACTCTTCTGCCCTTCTAGTACCTGCCTAATTTACTGCCTGCCAGTTGGTCTCTCTCACCTCTGTTCTTTCTCTGTATCTGATTATGCCATTTCCCTCCTGAAAACCCCCCAGAGCACCTCCTGGAAGGCAGCTTTAAGCCAGAATTCCTCAGACCAACATTCATAATCTAGCCCCGGCCTGCCTTTCACCATCTTTTGTTACGGGTTTCTTGAACTTTCTACTTCTACCATCACCTGCAATAAATATTATATACTTTAAAAAGAACTATTATACAGAATATAATTTTACAATATATAATGATATAAATTATGTATTTTATAATAAATAATTACATGTTATAAATTACATATAAAATATATACTATATAAAAGAAAAAAGCATATTGTACATGGTAAGAGTAAGTATTGTTTTGTAAAATGTTTTAGTTGTATGTATTTATGTATTTAGATAGGGTCAAATGTAAAAAATGCTTATATTATACATATATAACAATATAGTATATATAAGATTGTATACTGTACACACTATAATACTATATATACTATAGCACATATTATAGTATAAACAATACTAAAATTATATACTATATATAGTATATATGTAATATATGTATGTGTGTTTTATATTAAGACCTAACATATGTATACACAAATATAACTAAAACAAACATTTTTTTTTAAAGATTTTATTTATTTATTTGACAGAGAGAGACACAGCAAGAGAAGGAACACAAGCAGGGGGAGTGGGAGAGGGAGAAGCAGGCTTCCCACTGAGCAGGGAGCCCAATGCGGGGCTCGATCCCAGGACCCTGGGATCGTGACCTGAGCCAAAGGCAGACGTTTAATGACTGAGCCACCCAGGTCCCCCTAAAACAAACCTTTTACAAAACAATTCTTATCCTGACTGTCCACAATACACTGTCTTTCCTTCTTTTCTATTCTGTTGATTCTTTTTTAAAATGCTGCCTGCAGCCCATGTGCTTCTCTTCTCACCAGAGTGAGAAACACAGTTGCTTTGTGCTCTGGGCTGCAGTCACTATGGCTATAGGGGATTCGAGATGTTCTATGCCATGATGAGGAGCCCCAAGACCAGGGCTTTTTCTTATAGGGAGCAAATCTAGAACCCAGTTTCCTGCCTCCAGATTTAGGAAGTTTGCTGCTGGGGATGAGGCTGAGCCTTTGGCAGGAACTGTAAACCCTGATGGCTCAGAAATGGATTACAAGGAGCAGGGGATGATTTCAATCAGCTTCTCTTGGACCGACCCCCGGGGCACGCTGAGATGCTCAAACATTGAATAACTGCTCCTCACAGACCTCCTAACAATCCACATGAAAATAATCCATCGAGAAGGAGAAGTCTAGGAATCTCCCTGTGAAGACCAGTTTCCAAAGCGGCAGAGAACCAGACCTCATCTCGTAGGCATCTACCCCACCCTCCCTCGTCTGTTCCCCGGCAGCATTTTAAGGAAGTTCTGATGGAACAGTGTACTTTCCACGACCTGAGTAGAAAACCCATTTGAAGTAGAGAGCAAGATTGGAAAGCAAAGAAAGATAAACAAGTACAATAATCACAAGTGAGAGCAAACAAGAGACTTGGTGACTTGTTGGACAACGAGATGAAGGTGAAAAGGCAGAACCTTTGTAAAGCATGTAAAACAGAACATAGTACATTGCATTAGTGAAGACAGCATTTTATGTATTATGTACTGCTACACTATATCACTCTGGGATTCTTTTGTTTTCAAGCTAATAATCATGAAAATATATCTTTATACACAAACATGTCCCCCACTCTCTTCATGGGGAAAATTTTAGCTGATATTTAATGTCCTCTAAAATCACTACTTTGTAGTTAACTGTGGTGTAGTAGAATAATTGAAAATTTTGGAAGTTCATAGGAAAGCCATTATATAGACCACAAGTAAGAACTATTGTCATCTTAAAAAATGCCAGTATTCCCTCTGCAGACAGTATTTTAGGTATTTTAAGGTAGAAAAAACACAAAAACTTGAGCTTCTTCAAGCAAGAAAGGCCCTGAGATAGGGCTACTTTTTATGACTGATTTATGACAGTATTTTAAACTTTTATATTCAACTGATGCAAAAATGTTAAGAGAACATACCTTACCTTAAGAAACATTATGGTAATGGGGGTTCCCTTTTGTCTTTAATTTCAAGAATCACTTGTTTAGTGACAGACATTGAATATTTTTAGAAAAGTTTCTTTTTTGTCTTCTACATACATGAGCAGGAAATAAAGTAAGTAGCATATTCAGTATAAATCAGTGTACTTGTGTGTTAAACGTTTTCCCCAAGAAGAGCTCATTTTGTCATTTAATTCAAGGGAAGCCAGTAGAAAATGTTCTATCAAGTTGCCTGAAATATAACAGGTCCTCAAAGACTTGAAATAGAGTTAAGTGAATATGAATGAAGTTTGCAGTAGTGTTGATACAACAAGTTCCATTTGAAATAAGTTGGCTTGCCATGTATCCAGATTCTCAGCACTCCCAACTTCTGTTATGAACACATTCTTCCATCCTTCCTCAACATCTTGTCCTGTTTTCTCATAGGCCCTGCCAAGCTAAAGCTACCATCTCTTTTCCATGTATTTTTTAACTTGTTATTTTGCGATATTTGTAGATTCACATAAATTGTAAGAAATATCACAGAGGAATCTCATATACCCTTTATCCAGTTTCCCCCAATGGTAACCTCTTGCATAACTAGAGTGCAACATCACATTCAGGATATTGACACGAATGAATGCAATCCACCCACGTGTTCAAACTTAACCAGTTTTATTTGCACCTGTTTGCATGTGTGTGCATTTAGTTCTATACAGTTTATCACAGGTGTAGACTCGTGTGTCCACCACCATAGTCAAGATAAGGAACATTCCACCGTGGGGATTCCTTGTGCCACCCTTTTATAGCTACAACCAGCTCTTGCCCTTCCCCTATGCCCTAACCTGTGGCACCTACAAATCTTTTCTCCATCTCTATAATTTTGTCATTTCAATACTGTCATATAAATTGAACCATTCAGTGTATAACCTTTTGAGATTGTGATTTTTTTTAATTAACATAATTCCCTTGAGATCCATTCACGCTGTTGCCTGCATCCATGATTCATTCTGTATTATTGCTGAGTGGTACTCCATAATGTAGATGTATGACAGTTTATTTAACCATTCCCTGGTGAAGGACATTTGGGTTTTTTCCAGCTTTTAGCTATTATGAATAAAGCTGCTAAGAACACTTGGTAAAAAATAAAACCAAATTAAACAAATGCTGTTTGCAGTCCACAAATTGATGTCATGATCCACTAATGGGTTGGCGCACAATTTTAAAAGATGTCTTCAGTTCCTTGGCCCTACTACTAACCTTGTTCTCGAGCCACACTAGAGGTCTTGCTTTCCTCACACATGGCTAATGAGCTCCTATTTCTCTAACCTTGCTTAGGCTATCATTTATGCCCCAAATACTCTACTTAGAACATCTTTGTCTAGTGAAGTCCTAATTACTAGAATAAGTTAGGCATGCATTTGGCCACAAATCACAAGAAACTTGACTACAGGATTTTTTTTTCTCTCTGTCATAACAGGTATTGCCTAGAGCAATAGAAAAAAAAACTATTAATATTATGGAAAAAGTTGGCAAACTTTTTCCATAATATTAATAATAAATATTTTAGACTTTGTGGGCCAAAAAATAAATGGTAAACATTTTAGACTCTGTAAAAGTAAAAAAGTAAAATCAAGGATATTATGTAGGCCCTTCTATAACAGGAGAGAAAACTCCTGCCCTGCCCCATTTGTTTGGTGTGGGCCGTGTGGGTGGTGGGCATGCTTTGCACCCAGTTGTCTTCTGCTGCAGACATTCTTGGGAAAGAGAGCTTACCGGCTTAAGTGGGAGGGGCCTGGTCAGGTAGGTAGTAGAAATGGCTACCTCATTGGTTAATTTCACTCTGCCCCAGTGATATCCAGGGTCCTGTGCATCGTATACTCCTGTGAGCCCAGCATATCAACTTGGGCAGCTGGCCAGAGACAAGGGGACTCACATGGTCACCAAACCCCGGACTGAGAGTCTACTACTCAGTGCCCATCTGTTGCCAACGGTGGAGTCCCTAATATCTTGGTGGTGGTCAGCTGGACCCTAGACACTGGTGATGCATAGCTGCCTGTTGGCCAGGGAGCCAAGTACCAAGAGCAGAGAGGGGAAGTAGGGGCAGAGGAGGATACCCTGACTTGGTTCCTCGGCTTACCATGCTGGCCTGCTTAGACAGTGCCCCTGAAGCGTACAAACACAAATTTGGTTTGAGGGCTGTAGTTTGCCAATGGTTGGCCAGAGTAAGGTAATTGCTAGTTATTGTATGGGGGATTCAAAGATGTCAGGATTGACATCTTTGTGATTCTCTTTGCCTTTCCCTCATGGTCTTAAGATGGCTGCTTCAGCTCCAGCCATGACATATGCATTCAGTTCAGAAGGGAGGAAAATAAAAGGGACCATGCCTATCTCATTCACTAACAGAAGTTTTTGCAGAGCCAAGTCCAGCAGGTTTTCTTTTAAGTTGCATAGGCCAGAACTAGGTCTATGATTTCATTCTCAGGCGGAGTCTCTCAAGTACTGGGTTTGAATGGTCCTCCCTAAGCAGATGTGTGTCTCTTTACCAATGATTCCTGCCAGGCCTTAGGAAACTCTGATCGGCCACCCTGGGTCCATTCTTGACCCACAGGCCAGGGAAGGGGGGCAATGTGATTGTCAGCACTGCCATATGAGGGAGGGTGAGTTCCCAAAGGAAAAGATGCAGGCAGAAACAGATGTCACTACAGAAGAGAGTCATTACATTGCTGCTAAATTGAATTGAAGTATCATTATGAAGTAGTTATACTCAAGGTTTTAATGGATTTGTAAATGCTGCTCTCCTGGCAATATACAAAACAATTGACAGTATTCGCCTTCAAGAAATTTACAGCCTGGGGTAGACATTGGTTATTTGGCTACATGTGATTCTTTTGCTAACAAATGAAAGAACATTTAACAACAACAACAACAAAATAGCATGGACAAAGCCATGAGATTCTGAATAACAGAGACTCTGAAGTAAGTCAGTGGTATACTTTTACATAAACAAACAGAAATGGAGAAGACTTAAATGATATATCTGCAGCTGTACTGAAAATAGTGACCAAAGTGGGGTCAAAACACAGGATTGTTACCGTGGGAGCAGGGACTGAACGTCGTGAGTCCATCCAGCTTGGTGTTTTATGCCCTAACATGAGAGGTACTCCGTCCCGGCAGACGTGCAGAGTGTCTACAGACTGTGATCATGTTTCCCATGGGCGTGCTCAAAGCATCTGGCTAGCCATGAGGCATTTTGCTGTGCCAGACAGCACACAGGCTACCTGCAGCCCAGCTGGGCCTTGGCCAATCAAAGAACCATTTCACAACCAGTGATACAGGACATCCTTGATGATGTGAGAGATTCTAGGTTTCCTCACTTTCCTTTGCCAAATGTAGACTAGGACAGAGGATGCAGAACATGGAAGTGGCAGTCCTAAGGAGAAGAGGGTGTGTTATGCTATGGTGGTGCCATCAGGTGGGGATGGTCAGAGAGCTTGGCAGTAGCAAAGCAAAGAGCAGAAAATCCTCTTAATGTGTGTGAGGCAGCTCAGTGCTGTCTTTATTTGGTAATTACTGAATTAAACCACCATACGGTGTGCATCAATTCCTGCTTGTCAGCCATAGCCAAGATCTAACAATTCAACAAGGATTGTTGATAGATTCAAAGTGGCCCACACCCCCTAAAATGCAGTTGTAGTCTCCTTATCAGTGATAGTTATCAGGGCAAGTAATACAAGCACTGATTAATTTCCTCTGCCGTTCAATGATGCAAGCACCTTCCATATTTGCATGATTCCAGGGGTATGAGGCAGAGAAGGAGAGGCAGTGTTGAAGGGGAAGACAACCAGAGTGAATACAAGGAGACCTACAGCCTCCAATCTCACATTATCTGTGTGATGCCAGACAAGCTCTCTGGCTTTCTGGATCTGCTTTCTCATCTGTCAAATGATGGAGTGATTTCTAAAGTCTTTCCTAACTCCATCAAAAAAAAGATGTTAATGTTTACATTAAAACCATTCTCAATTGCGGCGCCTGGGTGGCTCAGTCGGTTAAGCCTTACTCTTGATATCGGCTCAGGTTATGATCTCAGGGTCATGGGATCAAGCCCTATAGTGGCAGTCTCCTTGAGGATTCTCTCCATCCCCCTTCCCCCCCCCCACCTCTTGCGTGTGGGCATGTGCTCTCTCTCTCTCTCATTCTGTCTAAAATAAATAAATCTTTTTTAAAAATAAAAAAATAAATAAAAGCATTCTCAATTAGAACTCTTTTGATTATCAATAACAGAAACTCACCGGAGCTAGTAAGGCTAAAAAGGGATATTTGTTGGAAACTCTAGTGTGCAAGGAATGGCACATTAGTGTATTTCCTTTGACTCAGACAAAACCTGATTCTGATCCTTCATCCCGTTGTGACCTCAGGAACATGCAGGATAGGGTGTGTGAGAGTGCAGGGGTGAGGGTTTGAGGGGCAAGATGATGCACAAATATTTAATACCCACTACAGCCACAGCCACAAAGATGCATACCAGCAGAACATGAGCCTGGGTGGATGGGGTTGGGAGCTGGTGAAATGGGAGAGCGAGGGGAAAAGAATATTAGACAAAAGTAGCTCTTCTCTTTTCCAGTTCTTTTCCTCTAAAACATGAATATTGGGACCTTAATAAATTAACTCAACACATAAAAATACATAAGCTTTTAACAGAATTCAAGGGTAGAGAAAGAGACAGCCTACAAGGATGAATTAGAATCAAGGGTTTGGATGACCTTAAGACTCTAGATCCATCTCTTGCAGGCTCCTCTCTGTAGGAAGGACTCCCTCCCTGTTTTCTTTTTTTTTTTAATTTTATTTATTTATTTGAGAGAGAATGAGAGATAGCACAAGAGGGAAGAGGGTCAGAGGCAGAAGCAGACTCCCCGCTGAGCAGGGAGCCCAATGTGGGACTCGATCCCGGGCCTCCAGGATCATGACCTGAGCCGAAGGCAGTCGCCCAACCAACTGAGCCACCCAGGCACCCCATCCCTCACTGTTTTCTTTCTCTCATTTGCTCCAGCTGGCTTTGTCTGGTTTTCCACTTTGCATGTTGCCAGTGTCTCCTGAATTTACTTTTTTATTGTTCAAAACATCACATAGATTAAGGATGAACCAAACCCAAATTTTTCATGAAAGGGGACTAATTGGCAAAGCTTGGGTCAAGTGCCTTTTCCTGGGCCACCTAGCTGTGACCAGCGTGGCATAGGCATATTGGAAACAAACAAGCAAACAAACAAACAAACAACCCTGCTGTATGCTATTGTGGCTACAATGTAAATGGTAGCACAGGAGTGGTATTGAAAATATTTAACAGTTGCTATGGGATGAGCATCAACCACTGAGAATGAACACCAGCCATGAAGAACCAGTACAGTTGGATAAGGGCATTCTAGCTGGCTATCAGCCTGGGATAGGGACAGAAGAGGACCAGTTTCTAGAAAATGGGAAATAATCATGAACTAGGCAATTATCCAGGAGCGGTCTATTAAAGAGTCTGAGAAAAAATAGTCAAATCCATTTTAAAAATGAATAGTGTCCCTGGAAACTTTTTCACAATTAGAGAGATAATTTAGGTGCCGTTTTGGTTTCTATTTGATTGTAGCAATAATTCCATAAGATGCTGTGTTAAGTGTTGCAAACAATAGAAGAAAAATATAGCAGGGGACACTCCCTACCATCAGCCCCCAGGAGCTTTCACTCTGATTTGAGGAGGAAGACAGGGGAAATGTATAGAAGCAGGCATTTAATTGCATAGTGCCCAGTGTGTGCCCTGAGAGTCAGAAAAAGAAGACATCCTTGTGGGCTAGAGAAGTCAGGGACACCTTCAGGGAGTAGCTGAGGATGCTTTTTGTGGCTCCTTTCAGCAAATTCTATAGATTAATGAAGGGACCCACCATCTCGACTTTGAGGGATGTACTCAAAAGGTCCAGAAGAGCCTTATAAATCAAAGATGAGAGTGCAAGAAACTTTGCTAAAGATTAAACACCAGCCTTCTGAGTGAAGTGCTGATACATGCTATAACATAGAGGAACCTTGAAAACATTATGCTCACTGAAAGAAGCCAGACATGAAAGCCACATATTAGATGACTCCATTTACAGAAAATATCCAGAATAAGCAAATCCATGGAAGCAGAAAGATAATCTGTGGTTGCCAGAGGCTGGAGGGGACAGGGAATAGGGACTGACGGCTAATGAGTATGGGTTTCTTCTGAGAATGATGAAAATGTTGTGGAATTAGATAGTGGTGATGGTTGTACAACATTGTGAATACACTAAAAGCCACTTAACTGCACACTTTAAAATGGTAAACTGTATGGTATGTGAATGATATCTTTTTACATTTAAGATTTTATTTATAAAAAAAGAGACGCCTGGGTGGCTCAGTCAGTTAAGCATCTGCTTTAGGCTCAGGTCATGATCCCAGGTCCCGAGATTGAGTCTCACATCGGGCTCCTTGCTCAGTGGGGAGCCTGCTCCTCCATCTGCCTCCCGCCCCCCCGATTGTGCTTTCTCTCCCTCTCTCTCTGACAGAAAAATAAATAAAATATTTTGTTAAACAAAAAATGATTTTATTTATTTGTTTGTTTATTTGAGAGAGAGAGAGAGAGCGCGCGCGCGCACGAGTGGGAGGAGGGGCAGAAGAAGAGAATCTCTAGCAGACTCCTCGCTGAGCACGGAGCCGGAAGCAGGGCTCGATCTCACAGCCCTGAGATCATGACCTGAGCCGTAACTGAGATTCGGACACTTAACTGACTGAGCCACCCAGGTGCCCTGTGAATTATATCTTAATAAAAACACAAACAATAAGAAAAACAAAAAACCACCAGCCTTCCGGTTAGAAGTAACTTCTTTGTTCTTAGCCCTCTTTGCTTCCCTCTATATATTTGTCCTCCTAATACCTATGCTGTGAATGTCTCTCTGTTCACTGACAAGTACCTAATTTATAATGCCAGACTAGAACCCTCCCCTGGGCTCCCACTGCAGCTGAACATCTTCCCCGAAGATCCCACAGGCATCTCAAACCTAACATAAGGAAAATAAAATTGCAGTTTTGGACCTGGCCCTCCTTTTCCTCCTGTACTTCATCCCTTAGATGATAGCTCCCCGACCACCCAGTCATTTAAGCCATTCCTGTGTGGGTCATTCTTTATGTCATTCATTCATTCATTTGTTTATCCTTTAAGTTAATGTTTTTTAAAGACCTGCTATGTATCAGGTAGGTGCTATGTGCTGGGAACAAGATGTACATGGTTTTAGCCTCTGCAGAGGACTCTGGGAAGACTATTTAATCAAGAATTCCAACACAGTGAGGTGAGAGCTATGACCTGGGAAACACAGGGACGTACATCTGTATGTAAGCACACAGCTACGGGGATCCAACCTCCTACCTCCGATTAGCCACCAAATGCTTTTGATTTTACCTTTTAAATACTTCTTGAGCCTGGTGTTTGCTCTTCATTCACAGTATACCCTTGCCTTCTTTCAAGCCTTCAACAGCTCATGCCATCATGACTGCAACTGCTTCCTAACCGGTCTCCTTGTCCCAGTTTCTCAGGCCTCCAGCCTCACTAGTCTCACTTCCTTCCCCCATTGCCTCCAGAAAGATCTTTCAAAAACAAAAATATCTCACGTAATTTCCTTGTTTACAATTGTTCACCTCCTGTAGTGTCCCAGCATACCTGGGGGGTGTGCCATGCTCCCAACAGACCAGGAGCCCACGACAGCAGAGATTGATGACATGAAGGGGGTTTGCCCTCCCCCCCCATCTCCAACTCTGGCAGAGAATCGTGTAGTTCAAGTTCCTTCCTGGGGCATGCATAGTCCTTTATTATGTGACCCCCCGCTTCCTTCTCCAATCTCTCCTTGCCATGGCTCCTCTCATGTGGTAGGATGGATTTTCTTTCTCCAACTTTCCCATCCCCATGGTCTACACATCACCAAGCTGAGACTGCTCCCCAAGGCAGAGAAGTTGAAAGACTAAATATAACAATTCATAAATGCTTTGCTAGCAAACGGATAAATGAGGCCATATGAAAGGTCTGAAGATCTTTCAGGTATTTGACCCTAAGGCCAGCTCCTGGGCTCTATCCCCCACCCACTTGATTTGAAGCCCTGACCCAGTCCAGCAGTAGAGGTGGATGGAGTGACTGACAGCCTCCCAAGACTGATCACAAGAGGTGGGATGCTGGGCAGAGCAGGGAGTGGAGGGAATGAAACAGCTTAAAAGTACCAAAGAAAAAAGGCAGAAGAAAGAAGACAGAGAGAGAGCTCAAAGGGGAGAGATGACTCTCCTGTCCTGGCTTACTCAGGGTACATATCACATGGCCACTGCGAATGTTGATGCTCAGTCTTGGTGCTAGTTAGAGGAACCTGTGGGGTAAAAGGAGCTGCCCCTGAGTATCTCTCCCCCTGAGGTTTTTATATGAGTTGGAACATGCCACTTGAACCCAAAGTAAAGGACTGCTTTTACTTTCTTTAGTATTGCATGTGTGTGATTAAGTCTCTTCCTTCCTTGTTGAGGGCTGTAAGCAGCAGTTGCATCCATATGTGCCCTACACACTAGCCGTTGTCATTCCCTGCTAGTGTGGTACTGTTGTGTGCTTCTCAGCTTCTGTACCTGCTCTTCCCTCAGGCCAGAATGCTTCTCTCTTCTCCTGTCTGCTCATTAGTCCTCATCCTTCATGACTTACCTTAAGCTTTTCCTGACCCTCCCAACTCAATAGCCAGGTGACTAAGGAGCTAGGTGAGGCTCCTTCCCTGTTTTTCCATACAGGGAAAAACATCCAGTGTCCATCTCTTATAGCCCTTGCCAGAGTGTATCATAATTATTTGTATAAACATCTTCTCCACTAGTTGGGAGAATGGGGATTGCAAATGTATCTCTTAATCCTTAGGTCTTAGCAGAGTGCTCTTAGCACCTAGCTGGTCTTCAATAAATATTTTCTGAATAGATGAAAGAATTAATAACAGACTACTGCATATTGAATAATAGGCACATGTCCCTTTGTCTCCAGACTAAATCTTATTTAGTGTCCTCACAGCATCCAAGTAAGCCATTTCTCTCCCGACCTAAATGATTTGTTGAACCCCTTGTCAAAAATGTAGAGAGATCAGGGCTAATTGGATTTGTCCAAAGAGGAAGAGAGAAGAGAGAGAGAGACTTAAAGCAGTCAGGCCTCATCTTGTTGCAAAGTTTACTGGACTCAGTCTCAGTAAAACTGGATCAGCCAGCACAGTTCTCTTGCAGCCCTGATTTAATAGAGGGGACAAGAGATGTCAAATGCACCATTAAAGAGGAGTACAGCAGGAAGGGAAACTGTTTAGATCCAAAGGAGCTGGCCGAAGGAGCCAGTCATGCCCATTAGTGGCTGTTAAGAGAAGGGCACATTGCCTATTGCACTCAGTGTCCCCTCCAAGAACCTCTGGTTCTTGGAATCTAAGCATGCTGATTTTGACCTTCCTGCCACCCGCTTCCCCAGTACCACTGATGATGGAGTGACTCTGACACAGTTTATGGTTGCCTTGAGCTAGTTACCTCTTCTAACATCTATTTTAAAAAGAGAATAAAGATACTTGTTTATTGTTGTTATGAGCTCAGAAGCACCAACACATCACAAATGCTATAATTAACTTCATTATATTTTTATCCTATGGTGATCTACAAGTAATTATAGTCCATTAGAATTATACTTAGGTGCAGAACAATGAGCAACAGCCGTTTGTTTATGTATTTATTTTATTAAGGATTTTTTGAAAAATGTTACAAATTATTTTAAAAAATTAAGTTCTTCTGAAATATCACCATCTAGAAATAACCATTATGTGTGTACAACTTTCTTTCTTTTCCTTCTTTCCTTTTTTTTTTTCTTGTGGTGCATAGATGTCTCTCTCTCTCTTTTTCTTTTTTTTCAGATTTTAGTTTTAAGTAATCTCTACACCCAATGAGGGGCTCAAACTCACAACCCTGAGATCCACCAACTGAGCCAGCCAGGTGCCCCCCTCTATGTCTTTTTTAAAAAATTGGATCATACTGCATAACCTGCTGTTTTACTAAACCACAGAACTACAGACTGCAAGTTTCTCTATGCCACATGATCTGCACTATTTTTGAAGACTATACAGTATTCCATCTCATGCATGGACCCTAGTTAATTTGGTCAGGACTCTGTCATCATATTTTACCCCAAAGACTATTTGCCCTGTGAGCTTCCTGTTGAAACTCCCTGTAACAGGCATCGCCAGGATTCTAAGATTCTGGTCAAAATACCCAGGCTATTAGGTAATTAGCTAATTAGAATTAGGTAATTCTTGGAAGTCCTCAGGAACATTTGGGGAGAAAGACCCAATAAAATTGGATCTCTATGCATAGAGTGGTTTCCAGGTTCCTCCCTGGGTGTCTTCAGGGCTGGAGAATCGTGGTCTAGTGGGAAGAGTAACCGGAGAAATTTAATTTAATTGAGAGGGAGAATAAAGGAGGGGGAGAATTTTACTTTAGTTTGAACTCTTCAGGATGCCCCCTGCATAGGCTGAATTCCTGCAACTCAGTTTAATTCAGTTCAGTTTAGTTTGACTTTAAAAAAAATGGAGTGGTCTATTTCTGCAGCATGTCCCGCTGGGGACCCAGAATTACCCTTGCTCATTCTTTTTTCTTCTCTCTCCCCCTCTCCCAAATGGGAAAACATGCTTATCCTCAGTTGCTTTTCCTTGTCCTCATTGTTTCCACCCCGGGGGCATAGTCTTTTCTAGTCCATTTCTAAGATCATTCTACCATCCTCTAAGGGATCTGGAGTAGATGATCATGAACTCCTGGGCTCACTGGATTCCAAATATGCAGAGCATTCACATTATTTGTTCACTTAATCAGTAATATTTTTTCCAGCACATACTATGTGCTAGGTCATATGGGTGTGGCAATGAATGGCATGTACACAAACCTTGCTACCTAGAAGCTTACAGTCGAGTAGAGCATGTGGAATTACAAAATGATGTCATGATGTAAGAGAGGCCAGCTCAAGATGCTTTATCTCATTAGACCAAAGGTCACTTTTGACCAAACTTACAACTTTAAACTTGGCTCAACATTTAGGTCACTGGGCTCATTCAGGGAGGTATATAAATGAACTAGAGAAGACTCCAATTTATCTACTCCACTCCTGAGGTCTGGGCTGGGGTAGCCCTAGACCTCCCCTCTTCTTCCTCATACTCTTCCTTGGCTATAGCTCTAGATCTCCAGATGGCTACATGGACGGGCCAGTTCTGGCTCCCTAGCTTACCACTATGCAGTAAAAACAGACTCCGTGAACGTGAGCTGGCTTAAAAACCGATCAATTGTTGCATTGATTTTTTTTCTTTTTAAAATCATTAAAACACTGAAACCAAGCCAGAATCAAGCATGAATAATGCAGTTGTTAGTCATGTTGTCCAAGATTGCCATTTTCATCTTTCCATGCTCTTTAAAAGAACTGAGAGCCAAGATAAGTCTCTTTCAGACAGACATCAACTAAAAGGCAATGGATGGAACATTCTGCCACTGTAGGGGATTCTGGCCCTACCCCATGACTGTTTAACAAAGGATGGTCTGTGCCTTTGCTCATCAACTTGACTTAGATGATAGATGATAGACAGAAATGAGCTAGAAGGGGTTGTATACTGCCGCCTGCAACACACCAGTGGGGGCTTGGCAAAGGCCAGAGGTTCAAACGCCTCAGTTTTCCATCCTGGGTGACTTCACATGACTCTTTTTCTCTAGTCCTAAAGCTGAGAAAGGTCCCTCCTAAATTTCCCTTTAGAACACAGTCCAAACAATAAAAAAAATTAAAAAAAAAAAAAAAAAAGAACACAGTCCAGATTGAATTGGAATTGGGCAGACTAAAAAATGTTTACTTCCCCAAATTTTTGACCTCAGTCTTGGAAGTTCAGTTCCTCTGATTTTCCCCAGGATCAGGGATTGCCCATCCTCCTCCCTCCCCCAGGATATAATGACTAAGAATCGGGAGCAAAGTGAAGGGAAGAAACTTAATTGTTAGCACCTTTCAAGAGGAGGGCAACCCCATTATTTACTCTGAGGCGTTTCCTTCTTCTAAAGAATAAGTGAAGGCCTCATATTTTAATAGCCACACTTCTATTTGCCATTCAATTATTACGACCCAATTATAAACTGTATCTTCTAAACTTAAGTCTTGTTTAGAACAAATGTTAAAATTAACACTTATATACATCACATGTCGTTGGAATGTAGGAATTTATATTGTTTTATTGATTATATAAAGGGCAACTGGTTGCTCATTTTATCATTCATCCTTATAGTTTCCCATCTGAAGCTCTTGGACCAGGCATGAGTTGCAAAAGAGTGGGAGGTCAAATGCAAGGCCACACAACCTCACACATGCCCAGGAGCAATTGCTGTATTTTGTCTCTCTTGTCTACATGTGTTAATTGGTTTGCTTCCTGAATTGTTAGTTAATTGTTATCATTAAGAAATAAAATGGGGGAAAAAAGGAATAAACTTCTCCAGATGAAATCAAATTAATGAACCCCTACCATTCCACTATTAAATAAGATAATGGAGATACACAATACAAGAAAACCATTATTCTTATTTTTATTTTTAATTTATTCAACCACAACTCATTAGAATCCTGTGTGTGAAATTGGTATCATGGTTGTTTCCCCACTTGGCCAGCTGGCAGTTTAGAAAATAGAAAAGCTGAGTGTGGGGGCGCCTGGGTGGCTCAGTCCGCTAAGCATCCAACTCTTGATCTCAGCTCAGGTCTTGATCTCAGAGTCGTGAGTTCAAGCCCTGTGTTGGGCTCCATGCTGGGTGTGGTGCCTACTTAAGAAAGAAAGAAAGAAAGATGGAAAGAGAGAAAGAGAAGGGGGGTGGGGGGAGGAAGGAAGAGAGAAAGAGTTAAGTGTGCATGTCTGATGATGGAATGTTAAGGAATGGATAGATTTGACTTCAGGGTTACAAAAACATATATTCAAGTTTCTCCAAATTACTCTGATGCAGTCAACTGGAATAAGTATATCTTCTCTTCAAGTAGAAAGTATTAGAACAAGGATCCTATAAGCAACCATTTACATGAAGCCATTGCTTTTTTACCCACATTTATCAAGCTCTCATTATGTGATAAACACAATGCTAAGTGCTTAATATGTTATTTCATTTAATCCTAGCAATAAATACATGAAGCGGGTATAATTATTATTTCCATTTCACAGATATGGAGCCTGAAGTACAGTACCAAAGGCTCTAAGTGATGGTAATAGGTCTCAGACTCAAGATGGCCTGACTTTCAAGCCCAAACTTTTTTTTTTTAAGATTTTATTTATTTATTCATGAGAAACAGACAGAGAGAGAGAGAGAGAGAGGCAGAGGGAGAAGCAGGCTCCCTAGGAGCAGGGAGCCCGATGCAGGACTCGATCCCAGGACCCTGGGATCATGACCTGAGCCGAAGGCAGACACCCAACCATCTGAGCCACCCAGGCGCCCCCAAACTTTTTTTTATTAAAGTATAATTGATGTATAACACTATATTACTTTCAGGTGTTCAACATAATGATTTGATATCTGTGTAGATTGCAAAATTATCACCACAATAAGTCTAGTTTCCTCTGTTACCATATAGAGTTATATAATATGCAATACAATATTATTGACTATAGTCACCATGCTGTAAATTACATCCCCATGACTTATTTATTTTATGATTGGAAAATTGCACCTCTTGACTCCATTCTCCCATTTCACCTACTTCCAAACCCCTCTCCCCTTTGGCAACCACCAAACTGTTCTCTGCACCTATGAGTTTCTGCTTGTTTTTGTTTGTTCATTTGTTTTGTTTTCTAGATTCCACATATATGTGAGATAATACACTATTGGTCTTTCTCTGCCTGACTTATCTCACTTAGCATAATACCCTCAGGATCCATCCATGTTGTCACAAATGGCAAGAGTTCATTCTTTTTTATGGCTGAGTAGTATTCCGTGCGTGTGTGTGTGTGTGTGTGCGCGTGTGTGTGTGTGTGTGTGTGTGTGTGTGTATCTCACATCTTCTTTATACAGTCATCCACTGATGGACACTTTGGTTGTTTCTATATCTTGGCTATTGTGAATAACACTGCAATGAATGTAGGAGTGCATATGTCTTTCCTAATTAGTGTTTTCATTTTCTTTGGAGAAATACCCAGAAGTGGAATTGCTAGACCATAGGATAATTATGTTTTTCGTTTTCTGAGGAACCTCCATACTGTTTTCCATATTGGCTGCACCAATTTGCATTCCCACTAACAACGCATGAGCGTTCCCTTTTCTCTACATCCTTGCCAATACTTCTTACTTCTTGTCTTTTTGATAATAGCCATTCTGACAGGTGTGACATGGTATCTCATTGTGAATTGAATTTGCATTTCCCCGATGATTGGTGAATCTTTTCATGTGCCTGTTGGCCATCTACATGTCTTCTTTGGAAAAATGCCTATTCAGATCTTCTCATTTTAAATCCCATTTTTAAATTGGATTATCTGGGGTTTGGATATTGTTGTTGTTGTTACTGAGTTGTATGAGTTTTCTATGTAGTTTGGATATTAACCCCTTATTGGATATATCATTTGCATATATCTTCTCCCATTCAGTAGGCTGCTTTTCTTTTTTGTTGATGGTTTCCTTTGCTTTGCAGAAGCTTTTTAGCTTGATGTAGTCCCATTGGTTTATTTTTGCTTTTGTTGCCATTGCCTTTGAAGTCAGATCCAAAAAACATGGCCGAGAGCCATGTTAGGGAGCTTACCACCTATGTTTTCTTTTAGTACTTTTATGGTTTCTGGTCTTATTCAAGTTTTAATCCATTTTGAGTTAATTTTTGTGTATGGTATAAGTTAGTGGTGCAAAGTGCTTCTCCTTTTCTCTGCCATGATAGTGAAAAAACTCACAGCCCTCAGTTTGTCTATGAGATGTAAAAAGAAAACAAAAATAGCTAGTGGGTTTTTTTTTGTTTTTTTTAAAGATTTTATTTATTTATTTGACAGAGAGAGACACAGCGAGAGAGGGAACGCAAGCAGGGGGAGTGGAAGAGGGAGAAGCAGGCTTCTGGCAGAGCAGGGAGCCTTATACGGGGCTCGATCCCAGGACCCTGGGATCATGACCTGAGCCGAAGGCAGACGCCCAAGGACTGAGCCACCCAGGCGCCCCAAAAATAACTAGTGTTTTTAAATAACACTATTTCTTGTATGAGTTTTCAGGAGTAGGTCTTTTAGGATAGACCAGTATAAACCAGTATAGATGTTCCAGCAGATGATGTAACTATAGCACACTTCAATTTCTCCATGTCACTGTAAAGCTAACAGTTCCTATCTCCTTCCTACTTCACATAAAATATAAGAAGCTTAAGGATACAGTGTCATTGCATGCACTTTGAGCCTCTTGGAAAACAATGCTATGTAAACACACTGTGAAAGCAATAGAAAAACAATGTCAGTGTGGTATGTATACAACATAAAATGGACCAAATTGTTTTGTTAGAGTTTGGGACAAAAATAGCTCCTTAATCTTGCATATCTAGTTTTTAATTATGCCATATATTGGCTATGTCTGTGGGTCTCAAGGGCAATCTGAACGGGGAATGAGTCTGATAGAATGTTGATTGGGTTAGCAGTTTAACATTCTCTTTTTTGAGGAAATTCTTTAATATCCCACATCTTGCCTGTTTCCAGCTTTTGGAAAAAACACAAGTCAAAATTTGTTGCCAGATGAAAGTGTTACATGGAGGGAGGTTGGCCGTGAATTTCTATATACTAAAGGCCACCCTCACTATCCTTTATGAAAGATCCAGGAGGCTTTTATTAATTCAAAAATAGTAAGGTCACTTTAGGACTCTTTTTTCCAGAATTACCAAAATGTCACTTGTACTGCCCAAACTGAAATGGGCCATCACCTCCAAGTAAAACAATGGAAGAAGCTAGGGTGAGATCCACGTAGTTTTAAAGGGCATGAAGGATGTGAATGTACTTAGCACTAATGAACTGTACATTTAAAAAATGGTTAAGGTGGCAAATTTTATATTATGTTTACCACAATTAAAAGTTTTTTCCAAAAGCTTAAGATGGTAACATTTATGTTATGAGTATTTTACCACACTTAAAAGAAAAAAAGGCGAGATGAATGAGAAACCACCTCCCTTATCTCGTGGCTCTGGACGCACCACTTGTAAACAGAACTCTCTGCCCCCAGACGAAAATGCCTGACGCCCGTTACACTTTCGGCTGTGCTTTCATGCCTGCCCCCTAGATAGAGCTTCATAGGAAAGGAACATTTACCATTTTCTTTTCTCTTCTTTTTTCTTTTCTAAGAGTTTATTTATTTGCCAGAGAGAGAAAGAGCACAAGCAGGGGGAGTGGGAGCGGGAAAAGCAGACTCCCCGCTGAGAGGGAGCCCTACTGAGGGCTCTATCCCGATCCCAGGACCCTGAGATCCTGGCCTGAGCTGAAGGCAGACGCTTAACCGACTGAGCCACCCAGGTGTCCCCTCTTACCATTTTCTTACTGTGACGCTGAGAAAGCCTTAAAGGACTCGTAGGTCTTCTTTCAAGACAAGAGAACCCTTCTGCATGCTCCAGGTGGAGGGACTCTCAGGGGAAAAGAAAAGCTGCAAACATAATCCACATGCATTTCACAGGCGTCCTCAGCTCTCACCGACAGCCTGCTTCAGTTGGACTGAGGCCGTGGTTGGGCCTTCATATTTGCTGACCTGTAATTTTGTTTCTAGAGTGGCAGAGAGAGGAAAAAAAGGGACTTTTTATCCCCTGTCAGTCAGCTCTGCTGTACATTTATGATCTCTGGCCAAAAAATAAATGCCTGTTAATATTGAGGGCTTAGGTTTTTGTGACTACAGGAGAATTCCCTGACATCTTTGGGGTGAAGCAGAGACAGAGAGGGCAAATCTGCCAAAGGCCTACCGTGACATTTCCGCTAGTATCTATGTGTGCTGGGCCCATGATTCTGTGGGAAGACCAATGGCCCTGAAGACCAGGCCCTTAACTCTTTCCTAATCCTGACTTGCTTCAATCCTGGCCCTTGAACTGCTGGATCTAAAAGTAAAAGTCTTCATTTATGAACTTCAAAGAACCCCTGTTGGAAAACCTACTATCTTTGCTTCATGCTGTTTTGCTTAAGATGAAGACAATAATAGATTTTTAAATGTTTTGAAAAGTGAAAACAGTGCAAATGTGAGGTGTTGTTGAACATGTCGTGGGAGCAGGGGTGGTCTAATGGCAAAGTGCCAGGTTTCAACAAACCAGAGCTAGGCCCGAGGGTCTCAGAAAAGTAATGACATGAATCAAATATTCTTCCTCCAGGAGCATTGGTTCAGGCCATCTTTTCAGGATTTGATCCGTTTTTCTTCTTTTTCCAGATAATGGAGACTGCTTTTTAATAGCAAAGCCGATTTGATTTGTTAATTGATGCTCCTACATCTAAAGTGTATTTTTGACCTGGTAAAATACAGACATTGCGGGCGAGGAGAGCTAGTCTGGGACCAGATGTGGAATCTCCTCTCCTGCCCTGTCCCCCTGTAAGTGGAGATCATTGATTTTGCGGACTGGCTAGGGAACTGTGGATTGAGGATATAGGGGAAGAGACGTCTGTTCCTCGCTTGTCAGTGTAAGAGGTGTGTTTGTGTGGTGCATAGTCACAGGAGAGTACTTCACGGGTGTATCTCAGGGGTGTGGAAATGTGTGTCTGCAAGGGCCCTCTTTGGTGTGTAGGATCTCGCAGGCAGAATAGACCCTGAGTGTGCAGAGGGCGGGGGGCTGGGGGGGGGAGAGGCCAGAATGTGAATCGGTCTTGAGATCCAAGATGAAGTTTGTTGTTGTTGCCGTTTCTCTCCTCCAAAAACACCTCCAAAAAAAACCAAAAAGCAAAAAACCCTCGGAAACGGCCCCCTGGAGTGGGTTCTTCGAACCGACAGGACAGTAATTAACGTGTCTCTCTCTCAAGCCCTCGGGCCTCCCCAGCTGAAAGGGGGCTGAGTGGGTCTGACCCGGGGTGGAAGGAAGAGGTGTCAGTCAACTTCCTCGGTGAGGCTGCACCCCGGCCGCGGTGGGCGCACGGGTCTGCGCATCCCGCCTCCAGCCGGGATGGGGCGGAGTCGGGCGGTGCCCGCCCCCCGGCGGTCCCCTCCCCCGGACCGCTCCCCTGTGCTGCGCCCGCTGCAGTCACAGCCGCCTGCGGGAAGCGGGTAGCCGGGAACCCGTGCCGGAGTGCGGGCCGGGCTGGGCTGGGCTCGCTCGCGGGCTCAGCCGCCGCCCCTGCCAGTGAGTCGGGGGCTCCGAGCCGGGCGGGCAGGGAGGGAGGTGGTCAGGACCTCGCCTTTGGGGAGCCCTCGGGCTCGAGCACTGGGGTGGGGGGGAGGAATGTCAGCACAGCGAGGTTGGAGAGCCCCAGACCCCGAGCCCCGAGGGGTGTCCAGAATCGCGACGTTGAGGAACCCGAGCCCGGGGACCGGGGGTCAGTGCGCCGGTGCTGGGAAGTCTCAGAGCCCGAGCCCTGAGAGTGAGGCGGCAGGTCAGGATCCAGACGTTGGGGACTCCCGGAGCCCGAGCCTGGAGGACTGAGGGGTCAGGACCGCGACGTTGGAGAGCTTCGCTGCCAGAACGAGGGTGTCCTGTCGGCATTCTTGGGGCGCCCTCCGCAGGGCGGAGGGGAACTGAAGACGGGAGGGGAGTGCGGCGGGGCGGAAGCCGGAGGCGGGCGGGGCGGGAGGGGAGCCCCGGAAAGGGTCGGAGGGTGGCAAGGCTTGTGGCTTCTTGGGGGAAGGAGGGAGGGGACATCTCCTAGAGGGGGCGCGGGAAGCGGGGGATACGTTGTGGAGCATAGGGAGTCGGAGGGATGGAACGCGGCGGTGGAGGATCTGGGGTGGCTGGGGGCGGGGGTGAGGGGGCAGGGACTCGCGGAACGTCTCGACCTAGGGGACGTACTCTCTCCGTGGAATGGGGCCATGGAAACCTGGAGAGGGCATTCACTCCGGAAAGCAAGACCAGGCCACCACAGACGGGGGGCGGGAGGGACTAGGGAGGGGCGCAGCTCGCTAACTGGCGCGGGGACCTGAAGGCAGCGGGGGCACCGCAGCTTCCAGTGCATCTGTGGGCCGTGGAGCACAGACCGACGAGGGCAGATCCGCGGGCTCGGAGGGGATCTTTGCTGCATCTCCTATTTCTAAGCTGGGTTAGAAGTGATTTTGCCTAGGGACCCATTGAGAACAGTCTGGGCTTAAAAGAGTAGTTAAGGAGTGAGATCTCAAATGTGCAGAGCTCTACCTGTGTGTGTGCGTTAGGCATAACTCATCATAAAGGTGTGTTTAATTCTTAGATCCACTTGTGTTACTTGCTCCCCACTCTCCTATACTCTCTGAGAAGCTGTTTCTGAGTGAAAACTGGAGGAAAATCAGCAAAGGGGTGGGGCGTGCAGGCACGCACACACACGGACACACACCACCCACATATGCACTGCATTCCACAGTCCAGTAAACAGGAGAAATATTGTACAGTTTGGATTGTTTGTGTTGGTATGGACTTCCTTTACTGAAGTCAATAGGAAGTTACCCGCATGGAAGGTGGACGGCCTTTGACTACCCTCTTAAGATATTCACAGCCGGTACCCACCCCTGTGGTGCTACACCCTCGACCAGGTCACTGGCAGGACACTAGGCTGCTTAGTGCCTCAGTGAATGGGTAGCCAAATGTGTGCCAAAGATAAACAAATGACCAGTACATTTTCTGGTTGTTTTTTTTTCCTGTTGTTAATTTTGGGTATCCAGCTTCCTTCAATTAGTTAAATAATATTGACATTGTGTATTAACTTATCCATATGGTTGATTTTGTATGGTAATTAGTTTAATTATTTCATATAACAGTTAATTCAGGACTACCCAGGGCCCCAGGAATCCTACTGAGTGGATTTCTCCCCGGGAAGTTTCCTGGGCTTTGAGGGGCAGGGGGAGAGAGATGATCCTCACTCCTTTCCTTCTCTGCTGTAGATATAGGTCCATATTCTGACACACACTGAGATTTAAGCTTCCTGGGAGGACCAAGGACTATTTTGGCAACAAGTTTATGTTGGGCCTCTTTTTTTCTTCATGAAAAGAAAGCTCTTCAATAATTATTCAAGTTAACGGAAAAACTATTTACTCATTTTGCAACTATCATTTCAGGACATGCTTTTTTTTCGTTAAGGGGGTGGTCAGAACATTGCACCAAAATCTGCATTATCATTATTGCACAGCATATTTATTTACTTGGACGTAGCTAGCTGATTCTTTCAATTCTTTATCCAAATGTTAAAATAAATATGCCTGTATTTATACATTCAAATGAGTACTTCTCTCCCCTTCGGGAGACTTATCTTGGTAAGCTGTGGACTGATTCTACTGATGCTGTCATTGCTGAGCATAATTTTGGAGCTCCTGCCTTGGAGTTACCTTCAGAGTTTGTAACACATTTACTGAATTGCCTCCGTGATGGCAAACCTTCCTCAGTTGGGAAACAGCCAAATACCAAGTGGGATCAACTCTGGTTTCTGAGGTGAGGAACTGAGGTTGTAATAGGAAGTATGCCTGTTAAAGTAATGAAAGTCCTCTTGAAGGACTGGCAGTTTTATTTATTTTTATTTTTTTCAAAGATTTTATTTATTTATTTGACAGAGAGAGACAGCAAGAACAGGAACACAAGCAGGGGGAGAGGGAGAGGGAGAAGCAGGCTCCCCACCAAGCAGGGACCCTGGGATCACGACGCGAGCTGAAGGTAGATGCCCAACGACTGAGCCACCCAGGCGCCCCAGGACTGGCAGTTTTAAAAGGGGCATCCAGTACAGGTATGCAAATGTGTTTAGGATTGGAAAGTAATTGCTTTGAAGCAACCTTTACTTGGGTGTATATGCTCTCATGTGCATGTAAAAAGAATTGGTACCATCACCTATTGTTATACCTTATGGCCTATTGGGCTGGAGAAAATAAGCCTTTCTTTTCTCTTTCAAGGTACTCTTTACCAGGCAGATTCCATCACTGCATTTTTACAGAAGACAAAACAAACAAACAAAAAGACTTGTTTTCTCACCAAAAAAAGGTACCCAGAAATGCCTGGTACTTGAGTTTTTATGTGAAAGGATCCATATAGAAATAAGGAGAAGAGAGTGAGTTCTGCAAATGTGTTTCAGTTTTGGGACTCCATGGCACACAGTGTGAAAAATTAACATATCCTTTTTCCATTTTTTCCCTAAATTACCAATATTTTTTTTTAAGGTTATATAACGTGAAGCTTCATACACCCAGGGCTTGAATGTTGATCTGTGATCTTGGGCAAGTGATTTCATCTCTTTCAGACTCAGTTTTCTTATCTTAAAATGAAGATGCTAATGAGTGTGCACTCCACGAGGCTGTGATGAGATTTCTGCATGTAAAACACTGAATCCAGTGCCTGACACATAAGTGCTCAAGAGAGTCTCGCTAATTTTGTTATTAATACTGTTTATTGATAGTTTTACATTAAAATTCCTTTGACACCATGTATAAATTTACCATTTCCAAGATAATGATATTCCCTCTGCTGGGCTTTGCAAATGAATATGTGAATGGGAACATTTTGTTTTTACTCTCCTAGCTTCTCAGGAATTTTTAAAGTGACCTTAAAAAGCAACCATTGCTAGCTGCTTTATTTTGAATTCAGATTTTTTTAAAATGAACATTCTTATTTTTATTGTATATTAGGTGTAACACTTCGGTGAAAATCCGAAGCTCCTCCTATAATTCTCTATAAATCGGTTGAATACTATTCTAATGCAGTAGCTACCGTTCTCTTGGCATGTATTGAAAGGGATGATTCTGGCGCACATTTGTTTTAGTTAAACTAAAATTTCGATCTGCTATGTTGAATGACAGGGAAGAATAACTTGGCACTAAGCTCTCGGCTCTTTCATAAATATTGACATTAATTTTTTTTCCGATTCTATGATTTTTGTTGTAATATAAATTAGGAAGATGTAAAAATATGGGAAAAGAATTTTATCTTAGTTTTAATCAAATAACTAGAGGTTGCTGTGAAATAGATGTTTCATGAAATCTTCAACATTTAGTGAGAGTTCTCTGTTTTAGGCAGGTGTGTGCAGGAGACAGGGGTAGAAACAGACTTGTCCTCCAAGAGTTCACATAAGGTGCTCCCTTAGGACCATGCAGTGCAAAAGTTTTTTCTCCTAATGGCTTATGGGACTAAGAATTCATGTGGATTTCACTACATGTTCTTTTCCCTCAATTTCTTGGAGAAGGCTAAATATACGGATCTCTTAATAATGTTCATATTTTTGAGGTGGATTAACTCTTGGAATTAGATCCTGCTGTGCAGTCATATGCCATGAAAGGAGGTAATGACTATAAAAGTACTTAGTGAATTGTAAGTGATATATAACCATAGCATAAGGTGGTATTATTGTTGTACAGTACTTTCCTAGAGTCTTCTGATTATCATATCCATAGTAGTGTTTTGTTCCAGCTCTGTCTCTCTTCTGAGGAGCTGTTTATGTACTTACAAAGTACCAGCAAACAAGACAGCGTGGTGGTGGTTTAGACTAGAGTAGTAATCCCCTCCCCTCCTGATAATGTCTGGAGACATTTTTTATTATCACAGCTGGAGAGGAGAGGGATGTTAAGGCTGGTAGTAAGTAGAGGCCAGAGATGCTCCTAAGCCTAATGTAATGCAAAGGACAGCCCCCAAAACAAAGAATGACCAACTGAAATGTCAGTAGTGCTAAGAAACTCTGGACTGGAGCATGGGATCTGGAATGGGCATCAACCTGCATTAGCATGGTAGCATGTCCCTGGGTAAGTTCCTTAAACCTGAGATTTTGTATAACTCATGTCTGAAGAGATATTGTGGAATTAAATGAGATAATGAATATAAAGTGCTTTGTGCACAGAAGGTGCCCAGTAAATGGCAACTCTTAGTCTCTTAGTGTTATGTCTGGTTAGTAAATCCGGGGACTAGGCTTCAAACAGACAGCTTTGGTTATTTAATTCACTGTGTACAGAACCAATCGAGGCTTCCTGATCCCATCTGTGTGTCTGATAGTAGGGCAGAGACACCTCTGCCCCCGTGGTTCCTTCTGCATTCTGGCCCAGGTTTTGCCCTGGTTCTGCTAGGCAGCCAAATATAGGCTGAAGATGACTCCAGCCAGGTGAACAGGACAGTCAGTCCCCCACATCTCTCTTGTGTGGAGCAAGGGTGAGCTGGGGGTGGAGCTTTCTGTTTCATCTGGGCTAAACTGGGAAGGAGATAGCCAGGCTGGGAAAGCCCCCTCCAACTGAGCTAATCTCCAGAATCTACTGAGACCCTTGTCTATGCCAGGGTCAGAGCTTTCTCTGCTATGTTAGCAAGGTCTGGCAGTTTACCTTTTTTTTCCTTAGCCCTTCCTACTCAAGCAACAAGTTCTTTAGGGGTCCCTTTACTTTTTAAAGAATCATCCAGATCCACTCCGGTTTTTGCTGTGCATGGGGTTATCAGCCATCTGTGCGGAGATAGGAGACCTCCCAAAAAGCCCAGGCTCTGCTTTGGTCTTGCCTTTCTGTGTTTACCTCCTGCACCCCAGAGCCACTGAGTGAGTAATGCACTCCCTCACTGTCAGCAGCAGAGCTTCGGCGCCGTGGGGGTGGGGCATCCCTTCTGGGTGCAGAGAGTATTTAGCAGACCGGGATGTAAATAAGTAACACAGTGGTTTTTTTTTTAGCTGTGAGCTAGAAACCATTAGTTGTGTTGTACAATAAAATCAACTGGGGCTCTCTTAAGAATGCACCTCAGCCCCACCACAAACCATTGATTCAGAATTTCAATGGGTAGGGCGTGGGCATCAGTTTTTTAAAATTATTCTGATGCCTAGTGAGAGTTGAAAGTTAGGACCAAGCCTTGTGCAATTAATGACCTGCATTGAAAGAAAGAAAGAGAGAGAGAGAAAGAAAGAAAGAAGGAAGGAAGGAGGGAAGGAGGGAAAGATTCTAATTAAAAATAAACATAAGAATTATTTTGTTAAGGGGCACCTGGGTGGCTCAGTCGGTTAAGTGTCTGCCTTCAGCTCAGGCCATGATCTCAGGGTCCCGGGATCAAGCCCCACATTGGCCTCCCTGCTCAACGGGGAGCCTGCTTCTCCCTCTCCCTCTGCCTGCTGTTCCCCTTGCTTGTGCTCTCTCTCTTTCTCTCTGTCAAATAAATAAATAAAATCTTAAAAAAAAAAAAGAAGTATTTTGTTAAGCTTTTGCTTTAGTGATCAATGTGTGCCTGTTTGCAATGTAAAATATGTTTCTTTTAATGGGTTACAATCAAAAAGTTTGAAAACATTGTTTTAGAACCTTAGAGGTATTTAATTAATATTGACAAATTCACCTCTTCCAGTATTCCTGCGTGAGCATCTGCTGGACAGATTTCAAAGTGCTTTTATTTTCCTTATCAACTACAACTTTTGCAACCATCCTATGGAGGCCTAGAGAACAGATATCATCATATTTTGTTTTGTTTTGTTTTGTTTTTTACAGATGAAGGGAACTTGGGGTTGGTGAGGGTAAGGCATTTGTCAAAGTCACAATGAGAAAATGTCAAAAACAGGGACTCAAACTTCCAGGGCTTCTGATTACTGCTACATGGCTCCATCTACCACATCTTTCTGCTTCTTCTGATTAGCAGACCCTAAGAGAAAGAATTACAACTAGAGCATGTGTCTGGCTTCAGCATTGTAAAAATAATAACTGTTGACCAAGCACTTGCTAGCGTCAGGAAGTATGTTTGTGTTACTTAATTCTCAGAACAATCCTATGAGGTAGGTACTATTATTAGCCCCATTGCACAGATGAGGAAACAGGTTGTGACTTGCCCAAGGAGCAGAGCTGGGCCCTGACAGCAAGCCCACATTCTTTATGGGTGCTCTTTATTGCCCCAGTACTGGTTTGTTGCCATTTCTCTTGATTCCTTGTTTAAATAACAGGGAAATGGCCCTATGTCTTAATCTGCTTAGGTTGCCATAACAAAATACCATAGGCTAGGTGGCTTAAACAAAAGTTTATTTTTCACATTTCTGGAAACTAGGAAGTCCAAGAGCAAGGTGCCAGCAGATTCAGTTCCTGGTGAAGGCCTTCTTCCTGGTTCACAGATGGCCGCCTTCTTGTTGTGTCCTCCCATGGCGGGGGGTGGGGGGAGAGCAAGAGCGCAAGAGCTCTTTTCTTCTATGTATAAGGACACTAATCTCATCATGGAGACCCAGTCCTGATGACCTCCTCTAAACCTAATTGCTTCCCAAAGGCCCCACATTCAAATATCAGTCATCACACGAGAGGTTAGGGCTTCCACGTAAGAATTAAGGGGGGGAACACAAACACTCCGTCTAGTACTTGAAGCTTCCACTCAGCTTTCCTTGTGTATGTGGCTAGAAGCCCACACCCCACAGTGATAAAGTGAGGAAAGCCCTCTCAGCTGCCTGATCTACTTTATGCATCCTTGTTCAGGCTGTTTATGATGCTCAGTGCCATGAATTGCTGAAATTCATGATGGGGCTTTGGTAGTCCTGGCAGAGAAGGAACCTGAACACTAACCCTGTGGAGTGAGATCTTGATGGACTTCTCAGTGGTGTGGAAACCAAAAGATACCTTGTTCATGCATGCACTCATTCGTTCATTCATTCATTATTCATTCATCAAATATTACAGACTCATTCATTCATTCATCACATATTATGGAGGATACAGTTTGCAAGTAAGTTTTAGAGATGACGCTTCCCTTTATTAAAGACTGGGGGGAGGGAATGTTTATCATGGCTTTCTAATACCTGTACACAGGGCTAAAATGACCAGACCAAAGCAAAGTTCAGGCCAAGTGTAAATAGGAGGGGGCTGGTTGGTTACCTACTGACAAGTTTTGAGTAGAAGATTAGACTTCACGTTATCCCACATGACATTCAGAAACCACACTTCCGCAAAAGTGGGGAACTACTGCTCTCTGTTGTAAATCAACTGGGTTGGATGATCAGGTTGAGTTAAGCCTGGGGCTTGGGGTGCCTGGGTGGTGCAGTCGGTTAAGCGGCTGCCTTTGGCTCAAGTCCAGGGATCGAGCCCCTGCATCAAGCCCCCGCATCGGGCTCCCTGTTCGGTGGGGTCTGCTTCTCCCTCTCGCTCTGCTCCTCCCCTGCTCGTGCTCTCTCGCTCAGTCTCTCAAATAAATAAATAAAATGTTAAAAAAAAAAAAAAAAGCCTAGGACTTAAGGAAGACTTTTCTTGTCTGCACATCTGGGAGGGTATAAGCTTCCAAGCCATCTAGATAGTCAATAAACTATTAGTATTTTTTATGTGAAGAGGATTCAGTACTTTATCAGAATAGTATTTGTTGAATGAGTGAATTAATAATAATTATGATGAATGTTAATATACAATAGAAGCAATTGGAGACTTCAAAATTTTTAATACACCCAGAGAAGTACCAAGGCTAGCCCTCCCGCCTTGGGAGAGTTGGAGAGTTCAGCCCCCAGGCTGAGCTGACATCTGACTTCAACCAATTCCCAGTCCTAGGATTTGAAGATCAAAGCAAAGGTTACTGATTTGAAGAGTTTTTGTTGGTCTTGAGATGTAGCTAGTATTAAGGGCAGTGACATTTATCTTTCTAGGGTGATGTAGTCCAAGATTAAGAAGAGCAAAGAAGAAAACATGTTTCTATTCTCAAGGAATAAAGAATTTGTTGCTTTTCATCAGTAGCTTGAAACTGCATTTGTCTTATCCTTGACACCTGCTCTTTGGAGTCTAAGAGAATACCTGAAAGGTTAAAGATAAGTCTACAGGTGGGAAACTGGAGGAGGGCTACACCTACCCCAGCCAATTGAAGATGGACTTAAAACACACATATTTTGCTGAATATGGCTTCTAGATCATATTTTGTGAGATATAAAACTTTTGTTGTTGAAAACTACCTTCTCATTTCTCTTTTAGACTCTGCAGAGGATTGGTAAAGAATTAAAAAATGGACGAAAAGGGAGGATGATGTAAAATCAATGTTGAAGTGTAATGGCTCTTGAATTAGAAAATTTATATTCTCCATGGTATATTTAAGTCTGTCCAAAGAATTCATTTCAAGAGTTCCATCTTAGCTTTTTTATTCCTGCACTTAAGCAAAATAAAGGCATTGATGCTATTCTCTTGAGCTGCCAGGAACCCTGAGCACTTCAGAATGTGGAGTTAGTTTCCTGCATATGCTGATGCTGAGCTTGGAATGGGCTGCGGTACTAGAACATCACCCAGCCAGGTTCAGGTAAAGCTGCAGGAATGTCGTTGAAATTGGGCAGCATTCAGGTAGAAACTGACTCATCAGATCTCAGCTTGGTGAAGGGTTCAGTTTCATTCACGAGGTGCTGTGGGTATTTCTTAGGTTTTGTGGCCTTTTTTTTTTCTTCTTGAAAACATTCTGAATGACGACTTGTTCAGGGCTTACATCTCTGGACTGTAATGTCACCTTCTGAGTTGCTGCTGTCAGGGACCTTGACAATTTTTTGTCTCATCTGAGATGGTCATATTTTAGATCTTTGCAGCTGGAGAGTCCTTCTAATAGAGAGCAGTTGGAAGGATGAAGGAGAAAAAAGAGACAGACATTCTTGGGGGAGTAAATGGCATCTTGCCAGAGCAGCAGAGGTGAGATTCGGATGGGAAATCTGTTAGTTCATGTGCGGGGATTTTTTTTGACTACACAGTAAGTGCCTAACACTGTGCTAGTTACTTTGAGGAATTCAAAAGAAACATAAAGCATTATTTTGTGCTTAAGGAGCCTATAATACATTTGGAGCATCAAATTTTTCTCATATGAAAAAGAAAACTTTAAACTGCTTATGGTTACATGCAGGGCTGTAAAGCACTGGTGGGGGGGTGTTCCCCTCAGTTTAGCAAAGGGCAGGAGAAATAGCCTGAGTGAGATCTGGAAGGGGGGTAACATGTAGGTAGAGACGTGGGTATTTCTGATGGGAGAAACGGCTTAAGCAATAGCACAGGGGCAAAAATCAGAATGGTACCTGTATCTGGCGCGTGTAAGGCCGTGAGGAAATCACTTCCTTCTGCTTCATTTTTCTTCACCTCTCATGGCGCCACTTGATGACACTGTCTCCTGCACCGGGTCCCGGGGTTCAGCCATGTGAGGAGTACACAGGCCAGGATTGCAGATCTAGATGCCTTTTTGTCGTTGGGTGTTTGGAGAAAGGAAAAGATAATGTTCAAGGGCCTACTCCGTGCTTGGCACTCATTCTCCTGTGTTGTTAGAGATACAGACGTGATCAAGATTCCTGCTTTCAAGTAACATGTATTCTCTCGGGGGGAGACAGACAATAAACAAGTAAATCAGAAAATACATACTCTGAGGTAGTGAAAAATGTTATGAAGAAAAATAACTCAAGGGGAAAGAGTGCTGGTTTTAGGTGAGGTTAAGGACAAGATAAAGATTTCCGATTAGCCCTAAACTCCCCTAGAGAAGCCTGAAGTCTTTGCTAATGGAATTTAGGCTTTATTGTTTCTATTCATCTCATCCATTGACTCTCCACTATATATATATTATACCTATATTATATATATATATATATGATGGGCATTCAGCAAGCATTGCACAATAGTAATAAGAATGGCCTTGCCAGACTTGAAATGGACCACATTTTTCTCCTTTTTACTTTTTGTGATTTTTTTTTTTTTTAATTAAAAGATACGGTCACAAGATATTTACGGAAGGAGAAAAGGGAATCACGCAGGAGAGGACATGGAGGTATTGATGACAGTAACATAGTTACTTATACATCAGCTCTGTGGAGGAGACTGAATGCAGCTGCATCAAAATTTTGTCAAATGAAAGAGAAAGAAAATATTAAACTATAATTATGTGGTCTTGGTACGTCTCATGGCCTGGGGAACCACTGGGTCTAAATATTAACCAAATTCCAAAGGAGGTAATAACAATACACCCATGTATACACACAGGCGTAGAGAGACATGAAGTAGCTCCTGTGCACCGAGGAATTCCCACGTGCCAGGCATTGTGCAGTGCGGTTTATTTACATTATCTCTAATCCCTAAAACAACCTTGGAAGGGAGATAATCCCAGTTTACAAAGGAGAAGACAAAGATGAAATGGCTGGCCCCAGGCCTTTACAGTTAGTAAGTGTCAGAGCTGGGGAGGCTGATGCCTTGTTTGCGACAGGGCATGGAGCAGATGAGTGGGAGTTTAATTAAGGACTCCCTTAGAGTGGTGAAATGAAAATCCAGGGTGGATTTTCCTGTCCATCCAGTTCATCACCCTATCGAAGGGATTCCAGGAGCTGGGAGTTTCTGGAACTGACTCTGAATGTATATATGCAGTTTCCTGAACCTATTGGAGGCTTAGACTCTGGTGGCAGGGGGTGGGAGGTGGTGGTGGAGGCGTACACTGAGCATTTTTTCATTACTCCCATGCCTGCCGAACTGCATATATGTGTGCTGCTCGGGCCATTAAAGCGTGGAAGTGCTTTGCTGTGGGCTGGGGTGACGGCAGCTCAGGTCAGAGCCAATCACCAGTTCATCTAAAGCTGACTCAAACCCTGACTTGTGTATCTAACTAAAAGATATGGGATAATGAGTATTTATTGGATGGGGTTGATTTGGTAAACTTTCAAAGCATAGGGAACGAACAGTAATCAATTTAAAACAGGTTTGATGATAAAAAGGTGGGGCAATAATGGATGAGTGACAGTGAAGCTCAGGGCTTGTCTGACTTCCCCCTCCCTCTTACCCCAGGACCCAACCACGTCTCTAGACAGGCAGGCTAGAGTGGGCCTCTTTGACCTAGCAAGAGTGCCTTCAAGACCCCGTCTGATCTATAACAGATCACATTTATTGAGCACATGTTGTGTGCTAGCAGTTTTACACGTATTATCTTCTCTCTTTCTCTCTCTCAGACTTCCTTTTATAGAAATCTTTCAAAAAGACAGAGGTGCACAGAATAGTATAATAAACCCCCATGTACCCATCCCCCAACATCAACAATTACCAACTCATGGCCAACTTCTTTGTATATATACCTTACCTCCAAATGATTTTGAAGCAAATCCCAGAATTCGTATTATTATTTGTGAGCATTTTAGAATGCATCTCTAAAAGATAAGGACTCCTTTATTATAATTCTTTAAAATTCCCAACAACCCTATTTATTAGTCGGGTACTATTATGTCCTTATAGATGAAGACAGTGAGATACAAGGAGATTAAATTACTTGCCCAAGGTCACCCAACTTGTAAGTGGCACTCTTACAACTTACCTAACTCCAGGGCCTGACCTGTTAACCGCCATGCTAGGTGGTTACCACTAGACCTTTCTGCTGTAGCTAATCCTACACAACAACTGGATCTGTTGGAAGAACAGACGTCCAGGGATGTGACTATGATTTCTGTGAATTCTACCACCTGACCACAGCTGCAAATTGAGTCATTTTAGGTACAGAGGGACAGAACGGCTCTGAAAGGCTTGGACTTGTCATCTCCATGAATAACATGACTGGCCTGAAACATTAGTGGGTTCTGTCTGATCAGCAAACCTGGTAAAGCACCATCATTGCCATAGTATTTGAGATGTTAGAGAAACCCACAAGTAAAAGGACTTGACAGAAAATATGACTGTCACTGGCCCATGGCTGCCAAGGGAAGTAAAAGCTTTCTTTTAAAATGAATTTCCCTTTGGTTTTCTCTCTTGGCAGAGGGACTCAGTCTTCCCACTGAGGCTTTTCAGTTTGTTTCTAGCACAGCTAATTGTGTTTATTTGTCTCCAGAATCACATGCCTGCCTCCTCTCCCTTCCTTTTCTTAAGGTCTCTTGCCTGCTTTGTACTACAGTTACTGCCAAAAATGTTCTCCTCACCTGGGAGCCAGTTGGCTGACAACACAGAGTAGATGTTGGGAGGCCAACTCTGTCTCCCCAGAGGGCTAACTTGGCTTCTGGCATACAAGCTCACCTCAGGAGAGAGGGAGAGAGATTATATAAGCTGGCTATGAAAAGAACCATGTCGTTTGCCTTGTCTGCACCCACTTGGTCCATCAGTGTTAAGAGCAGAAGAGAAAGCAAGTAAATACTATTGATTGAGTGAAGATGAGAGCTTTGCTGGTTCAAGTTCAAGAAATGGATTCTCCATTTTTCCTATCAAAACAAGCATCGCATTGACTTTTCTCTTAATTCTCTCCTTTGTCTTCGGGATCACTGACATTTACTTGACTCTCAAACCTCAGTGTTTTTTTTTCTTCCTCCTTCCCCATGCAGTCCTATCACGGAAGCTACATAACCGCTGGAGAACTACTCATCTCCTACTTAACCCTCTCTCATGGAGCTCTAAAAGGTGGCACCTGTCAGGGTGCAGGTGAGCAAGAACTTAGAAATTCCACCTTTGGGGACACCTGGGTGGCTCAGTTGGTTGAGCGTTGACTCTTGGTTTCAGCTCAGGTCATGATCTCAGGATCGGCTCTCAGTGCAGAGTCTGCTTGAGATTCTCCCTCTCTCTCTCTCAAATAAATAAAAATCTTTAAAAAATAAAAAATAGGGCGCCTGGGTGGCTCAGTCTGTTGGGCGTGTGCCTTTGGCTCAGGTCATGATCCCAAAGTCCTGGGATCGAGTCCCACATCGGACTCCCTGCTCAGCGGGGAGTCTGCTTCTCCCTCTGCCTTTCACCCTGCTCATGCTCTCTCTCTTGCTCTTGTAAGTAAGTAAGTAAATAAATAAATAAATAAATAAATAAATAAATTCCGCCTTTGGCTTTCTCTGGGACATGCCAGCAAGGACCTTGGCTGGGGTCCTTTTCAGGGAGCATGGATTTTCTTTAAATACTTATTGTCGTGAATATTTCAAAATAGTTTTTTATGATTGCTGCGACTTCTACTTTTTTAAACAGTCAAGTGGGGAAAACAGTGGACTGCAGGTCTCTTAGCTCTCTATTGTAGAATCAACTCAGGAATAGCAAATACATGGCTCTGTGCCAGGCTCCCTCCTGAGCCTGGTGTTCCTCAAGAGCCCGTGGCAGTAAATCAATCACAGCACCTTTCCCTCTGAGTTTGGCCCACACCTAGAATGCCTCTCAGCACAGGACTCTAGAAAGCCCTTACCAAAGAGGTTGGCATGAGGGTTGAAATCTATTTGCTGTTTCCAAAGTAAATGGTCTTTAAAGCTCTTCCCACACTAAAATCCCTTGAGCCTTTCTGCCTGTAGTCACATTAGGTCCTTAAGAGCTAGGGACCAGCTCTCCTCTTTCAGCCAGAATCAGATCAAAGGTTGGGAAGAGAGAAATGTTACCACCATCTGGAAAACAGATGGGAGAGGAAAATGTTTTAAATGTTGATGGTTCATGGAGGATTTAGAGGCGGTGACCGACTGTCCTTTTTCAACACATAGTAGGTCGTGTGGATTTACATAGCACAAACCCGTAGTAGGTTGTGTTTGTAGATTGTTGGTTAGTCAGTAAGACTAATTAAAGTCGTTCTTTTCGTGGGAGAAATGGAATGTTTAATGCTCAAGGGGTATAGAAACTAAATGGCAGCCCAGAACTTGTCTTTAAGAGTTCCTAATCTGGGGGGTGCCTGGGTGGCTCGGTTGGGCGTCTGCCTTCGGCTCGGGTCGTGATCCCGGTGTCCTGGGATCCAGCCCCGCGTCAGGCTCCCTGCTCAGTGGGGAGTTTGCTTCCCCCTCTGTTCCTCTCCCCGCTTGTGCTCTCTCTCTCACTCTGTCTTTCTCTCTCAAATAAAGAAAAAAATAAAATGTTTTTTAAAAAAAAAAGAGTTCCTAATCTAGTCTAGCAGTTGTATTAAGCTGAATTTAGATTCAGTGTAGTTGAATGAGAAGTGAAAACAAGAAACTTAGTGCTTAGTTGTAATTAACTTACTCTCAGCCGACTCACAATTCTTTTTACTTTTGAAGAAATTTGGAGGTTGTTAAGTTAATGCCTGTGAAGCAACAGGACTTCCTTGACAGAAGATGTTTTAAGTACTCAGTACCATATTATAGATAATGTACTAGACTATAGGAATGGCCTGGGCCGGTCTGTAGTCACCAGAAAAAATCACCGTCTGATAAACTGTGTGGGCAGAGGCTGTGAGGGCTGCTCCAGGCCTGGGCGTCTCCAGGAAGATTGACAGATTGACAATCTGTCAATTTTGACCCAGGCTTGCACTCTGGGTGGTCAAGATCAGGCTGTGCATTCTCAAGTGTGGTTTTCTCTTGTTGTTTTAACCGACAGTACATTCTTTTGCAAGCAAAAGTCAAACCAGGGATCTTTTTGGAATGCTCTGATTTACTAGCAAGGACCTGCAGAGGCCCTTTTCCAGTTCAGAAGTCTCAACTGGATATGGGGGCTGGGGGGAAAGGGCAGGGAAGGGAAAAACCACATCGGTCAACAAAGCATTAGTTTGGCCAAGTATTTTAAAGGTATTTTTAAAAATCAGGTTAGGTTTAGAGCCCTGCTTCCTACTTTTATCTAGCTATGCTTATCTAAAAAAAAATCATACTTCAGTTGCAGTCACTTCTGGTTTACGACATTCTTTGCCTTCTCCACTTTTTTGGATGTCGTAGAGAAAAAGGGCCCCCAAACATCATTTGCTGCTGTTATTTGGGGAAGTAGTTGAATTCTCTGGCAGGGATGAATGGCTGGTGAGGCTGAAATAGCGAGCTGGGGAATAATTGCAACTTTTCAGTAGATACTACTGTCCTTTGTGGAAGCAAGCGCTGGGGTGGTGGAAATGGAACTGTAAGTACTGACCTTGAGTTTTCTGGTAACAATCAGTGCTTGTCTCTTCCCAAGACCATATGATCTGTGCAACTTGCCTGAAGAGCTTCTGGCTGGTACTGCATCTTTTGTTTTCCAAAGGCACTCTGGGGATGTTAAAGTGCATCCTTTTTGGTTAAAATCATTGGATCTAAAAGCATCTCATTTGAATGTTAAATGGATGATGCACTTACATAATGTGGGCTGTTACACACGAAATCGGCTTAAAACTTGGAAGTGACACTTTCTGGACCTGCAATCATCTTGTCTTAGGCTTATAATTACATTCTTTTTTTTATTTTTTCAACTTTAATTCAGAAATCACAAGTTGTTGGCCTTTATTATTCTCCCTTTACAGATGGCACTATTGGTGCCAGAAGGATTGTGGTTTATTTTTAAGTATGTGATTCATTTGATTTGAGTAGGATTTGGGCCTTCTGCCTTCTGGCTCCCTTGGCCTCCAAGATCAATACAACCTCAAAGTAGAAAAAGTTGTCCATTTTTTAATAGTGTTTATATAATGGGTAGGCCTTGTTTACATTAATGACAATGCATCTACTACAGTATAGCTTTGACTAATCAAAGTCTTCAGTTAAGCTAATTGCTAGTGACACATTCCACTTTGGAAAAAAAAACCATCAAAGCAGGAAAATAAAGTCCTATTAGAACTTTTATTTAAGAGGGACACCTGGGTGGCTCAGACGGTTAAGCGTCTGTCTTCAGCTCAGGTCATAATCCCAGGGTCCTGGAATCAAGTCCCATATTGGGCTCCTTGCCTGCTTCTCCCTCTGCTTGTCGCTCCCCCTGCTTGTGCTTGCTTTCTCTCTCTCTGACAAATAAATAAATAAAATCTTAAAAAAAAAAAAAAAGAACTTTTATTTAAGAGCAACTTCCCAGTAAGGCGCTAGGCTCACCAGAGATAACTGTCCACTATCTTTCTGACCATTGGTAGCTCTGTTATTCAAGCTGCCTAATGATCACTGATATCCAGAAGGAGCTGAAGAACTTGCACAGTTCTTTATTATCCAAAATATTTTCACTTACACTTTTAGGAACGTGAACGAATACATTTTAGAATGATTTTCAATAAATGAGGTTGAAACAGCACTTCCTGAGAAGGAAGTAGAAGTTCAGGGCATAGGCTCTGGCACAAGACTACCTGGGTATGGATTCTGGCTCTCCCACTTCCCAGATGCGTGGTCCCTTCCTTGGGCAAGAGACTTGACCTGTACTCCATTTCACAGAGTTGTGAGGAATAAATAAGTTAATGACATGCAAAGAACTTAGAAGTGTTCCTCGCACAGAGTAAGAGCTCAATATATGTCAGTTATTATAACAGTTATTATTGGCAACTGGATAAGGAGGAGTACCAGGTTAGGCTGAGGGAAAATATATATCTCTGGTTTCTGGGAGCCATTTACTGAGATAGGAGCAAGGAGCATGGGACAGAAGCAAGGTCAATGGAGGAAGAAGCACTGCTCTGTTCGGTTGCGTTCATTGTGAGGTACTGTGTTACAAATGAGCAGAGATCTCAAATGGACATCGATAATAAATGGACATGACAGATAAGAACTAAGTTTTCTGTGTACTACAGATTCTCTCCTTGGCTTTCTTAGGGATTTCTTGTGAGCTCTCCAAAAACAACTGAATTCCATGTGCTTCAGAATTTCCATCTGAACAGTATTGAACATAATAATGGCACATAGTAGACACCCAGCAAATATTTGTTCAAAGAATAGTTGCTTTCATAAGGTGCTAAGTAGCTTGCATTAAGGTAATGTGTGGATGTATGGATAGACAGATAGCCAGATAGCCAGATTGAGATTTTGATATAGAAACAAGGGAATTAAAGACCAGTATACTGTCAGTGTCTTTCTTTCACCAATTCATTTATTTACTCTTACAGTGTATATTTACTGAGCACTTACTATATGCCAAGTCCTATTCTAGGTGCAGGGATACATTAGTGAACAAGATAGACAAAGATCCCTCTGGTAATAGAGCTTATATTCTGGGCTAGCAGCAGGGCCAGGAAGGACAGACAATAAACATAATTAATAAAAATAATATATTAACATCATACCCATTAAGATGACTCCAAAAAAAAAAAAAAATCCAAAACAAAACAGCCAGATAATAACAAGTGTTGCCAAAGATGCTGAAAAATTAGAGCCCTTGTGCACTATTGGTGGGATTGTAAAATAGTGTAGGCAGTATGGAAAATAGTATGGCAGGTCCTCAACAAATTAAAAAATAGAATTACCGGGGTGCTTGGGTGTCTCAGTCAGCTAAATGTCTGACTCTTGATTTTGGCTCACGTTATGATCTCAGCGTCATGAGATCGAGCCCCACAAAGGGCTCCCGATTCAGTGGGGAGTCTGCTTGAGATTCTCTCCTCCCTCTGCTCCTCCCCCCCACCTCTCTCTCTCTCTCTCAAATAAATAATTAAATCTTTAAAAAAATAGAATTATCAACGATGGAGCAATTCCCCTTCTGAGTATATGGTAGTGTCCCCCTCATCTGTAGTGGCTACATTCCAAGACCCCCAGTAGATGCCTGAAACTGCAGGGAGTAGTAAACTCTCTATATATTCTATACATACATACTTATGATAAAGTTTAATATAAATTAGGCACAGTGAGAGATTAACAATAACTAATAATAAAATAGAACAATTATAACAATATACTATAACAAAGTTATGTGAATGTGTTCTCTCAAAATACCTTGTTGTGCCGTACTCACCCTTCTTGTGATGTGAGTGGATAACATGCCCACATGAGGAGATGAAGTGAGGGGAATGATGCAGGCATTGGGATGTAGCGTTAGGCTCCTACTGACCTCCTAAGGATGCATCAGAAGGAGGATCATCTGGTTCTGAACGCTTGTTGACCGCTTCTGAACCACAGTTGACTGCAGGAAACTGAAGCTGCAGAAGGCGAAACTCCAGATAAGGGAGGACTACTCTATACCCCTAAGAACTGAAAGCAGGGTCTCGAGGAGATACTTGCACACCCATGTTCATAGCCACATTATTCACACTACTGAATGTAGTGTGGAAGCACCCAAATGTCCATTGACAGATGAGCGCATAACCAAAATACAGTATATACATACAATGAAATATTACTCGGTTTTAAAAAGGAAGGACATTCTGACACATGCTACAACATGGATGAATCCAGGGGACATCACGCTAAGTGAAATAAGCCAGTCACAAATGATTCCACTTATCTGAGGTACCTGGAGTAGTCAAATTCATAGAGACAGAAAGTAGAAGGGTGTTTGCCAGGAGCTGGAGGAAAGGGGGAATGGGGAGCTGCTGTTGAATGGCTATAGGGTTTCAGTTTCGCAAGCTGAAAAGAGTTCTGGATATTGGTTGTACAACAATGTGAATGTACTCAATGCTACTGAACTGCACACCTAGAAAGGGTTAAAATGGAAAATTTCATTAGGTATATTTTACCACAATTAAAAAAAACTTACGAGAAAGAAAGTAATGTATTAAGGCACAGAAAACAAGAAATAGAGCAGAGGAAGGGGCCCCAGAAGGCTGGGGAGGGTACAAATGATATTAAATGAGTAGGGTGGTGGGTGGGGACGCCTCCTTGAGGAGGGGCCATTTGAGCGAGGACTGGAGGAATTGTTCATCTCTTGGCTGCTATTACAGAAGATGGAGGAGTCTCCATCTTCCAGGGCCCGCAGGTGGTGTGCAGCTATGCCAAGGCAATGACCAAGTGGTGCGTAGTTGGAAAGCTTATGTTGGTGGGCAGCTGATGCAGAAACAGTGGCCGTGGGCATTTCAACTCAATTGGAAAAACAATCCAGGCACTCAGGTGGCATTTGCACAGATTATAATCAGATGTCATCTGAGACTCGCGGTCATGTTACAGTAAAGAGAAATGGTTGTTCTCATACTTGGCCCTTTCTAAAATCAAACTCCATAACCTAGAAACAGCAATCAGGAGTTGGATTTTTTTAGTGCCTCCTAAGTTTGCGTCTTGTTGTTTAGCCCATTTCCAACATGAGTTTTAAGCTCCTTCATAGGACTAGGATTTTTAGGGCTTCAGCTGACCTTTCTGTCAACCCATAACTGGGGGGGTAGGGGGTGGGCAGCTCAAGAGTATTTATTTTAGTTACTGTCTCTCTGGTAGGTCATATGGCTTGGAATGGTGAGCTGCTTATAAAAATCCCATGACCTGGACATGTTTTATTACTAATTTATGAGGCTGATATAAACAGGTATCAGCTTGCCATCATTTAAGCCAATACTTTGTACCGATGAGTAAAATGGAAAGAGGTTTGCAGCATTGGGTTCTTGAACTGATTTTCCCACATCTCATCTGTTAACCTTTTCCATGTCTAGTAAAAACAAAAGAAGTATAATGAGAATGTATCGCTGCTTTGGAGTCAGGAAGTCCCTCATGATGCCCTCATTGCCACACCACTGAACTTGGAGGGGAGATGAACATCCATGCGTGGACAGGCACCTTGCCTCTCCACAATCCTGTCCCTGGTCAAGGATTCTGAAGCTACACTGGCAACCATTGGAAACACACACACTGTCTGTGCCTCTCCCCCCAAGGCTGGAGTCATGCAGTGATTGCTGAGGTCTAGGGACTATTAGGGGCTAGGTAGAAGGAGGAGAAATGGATTCCCTCTTAAGTCCTGCCTACACTGGGGGCACTAAGCATTGGTTGACTGATTTGTCACATGCTTATCTGCTCCATGTTTGATTTCTTTTACATCTGAATATATTTGCTTTGATCTTTATACATAGACACTGCCTGTGGTCATTAGGCCCAGAAAGTTATCAAGCTCAAGATATCCCCTGTACCTCCAGTTCCCCCAATATACAGTGTTGATGGTAGTGATGGGCTTCTCTTTCCCCTCATGGTGAAATGGTAGCGCACAGGAATGCAGCAACCATTAAGTGTATACTGTTGTCATGAGATATGTGTCATTAGATGGTGATAGCAGTGCTTGGTAGCCAAAGAAGGAAAGCTCAATGGCTTCTACAGGCATTCCCCATGGATCTGCTCTGGGCAAATATCTGCACTTGGCTCTAAGTCACAAAACTAGGTACATCAGTAGTTGGTTTTAAACACACAAATGCTTAACATGGAATACCCAGATGTATATTGTAAAGTGTTGGTGGAGGTTAAAAGGCAAGGATTCATCATGATCTCATAACATTTCATGAGTGTCTCTAGCAGTACACAGTAGCTGGTAAGGAAAGAGAGAAATTGGGTGTAATCAAGGTGGGGCTATGCAGGCTGACCCAGCGTGGAGGGTGAAGGATGCTGGCCAAGGTAGAAATGAAATGGCTGGCAGTGGGACCAAATGAGGTGGGTGGGCTAAGAGAGAAGAAAGGTTGGGGGACCAGAGATTCGGAGGAGCGTGTTAGAGGGTGAGGCAGTAACACAGGTGGGCATCGGGAGTATTATGGTTGGGAAGGAGGAGCTTCAAATCTGAGATCTTGGAGCTAAAGCCATCCTGAGTGATAAACAGTCACTACCTTGGTAGAGAAATTGCAGTCTAGGGGCAAGTGGGCAGTTGTCATGTAATGGAGAGGAAAACTGGAACTACCACATAGTTTATAGTTACTGATCTGAACTTTGTTCAGACTTTTTTTTTTTTTTTAAGATTTTATTTATTTATTTGACAGAGAGAGACACAGCGAGAGAGGGAACACAAGCAGGGGGAGTGGGAGAGGGAGAAGCAGGCTTCCCGCAGAGCAGGGAGCCCGATGCGGGCCTCGATCCCAGGACCTTGGGATCATGACCTGAGCCGAAGGCAGATGCTTAACCGACTGAGCCACCCAGGTGCCCCATGAACTTTTCAGACTTTTCAAACAGAAGCTCCTCTCTGGAATGACTAATGATTTTTAACTGCACTGGCTACTGATTATGAATTATTACTCCATGTTGTAGAAAAGGTTACAATGGGAAGTGGAGAGGGGTCTTCAAGGATACCCTTCAGAGAGTCCTCCTGGAAAGTCCTAGGAGAGGAGGCTCTGGATAACACACCTAGGATGTTACAGGGAGCCAGGATTCCTCATCTGTTATCAGGTCGGAGACACACAGACACTCAGCGTCTCATCCAGCTCTTCTTTTTCCATTCATGTTTGCACGACTTTCTTTTTCTGAGACACAGGTAGCTGGCTCTTGGGACACAGAACTCAGAAGCAATAGGGCCTGCCCCTACTTTAAGGGCTGATTTGGTTTAGGGCTTTGAATAGATCACTTAAATTCTTTGTGCCTGTTACTCTTACAATCAAGTAACAGAAACTTAAATAAATAAATAAAATTAATGTCTTGAATAACGTCCTTGTGCAATTTAATGAATTTCACCATTTAATGTAAAGGAAGACGTATGTACAACCAGTTACAACATAATGCTGAGGGGGTATAACAGGACATGACTAATTCTGCTCGAGGCTGTTGCTAAACTGCACAGAAGAGGTTATATCTGAGCCAGAATGTGGCTTTGCCAGGCATAGAGAGGGGTGCAATTAACACTGGCGAAGTGTGTGGCTTGTTCAGGGAACCAGGACAGTCTGTTCTGACTTCTATACAACAAGGATTAAAAAACAAACAAACAAAACTAGGTCTCCTAATCTGTGAACTCCTGTTCCAATGTTATTTTACTTTATCTTTTTTTCTGCCTGGCCTCTCTCTTTCCTGCATCTTTGCTTAGGCATTCATTTTTTTTTTTAATTTTATTTTATTATGTTAGTCACCATACAATACATCATTAGTTTTTGATGTAGTGATCCACGATTCATTGTTTTCATATAACACCCAGTGCTCCATGCAGTACGTGCCCTCCTTAATACCCATTACCGGGCTAACCCATCCCCCCCACCCCCCTCCCCTCTAAAACCCTCAGTTTGTTTCTCAGAGTCCATAGTCTCTCATGGTTCATCTCTCCCTCCGATTTCCACCCCCCTTCATTTTTCCCTTCCTTCTCCTGATGTCCTCCATGTTATTCCTTATGTTCCACAAGTAAGTGAAACCATATGATAATTGACTTTCTCTGCTTGACTTATTTCACTTAGCATAATCTCCTCCAATCCCATCCATGTTGATGTAAAAGTTTGATATTCATCCTTTCTGGTGGCTGAGTAATATTCCATTGTATTTATGGACCACATCTTCTTTATCCATTCATCTGTTGAAGGGCATCTCAGCTCTTTCCACAGTTTGGCTATTGCGGACATTGCTGCTATGAACATTAGGGTGCATATGGCCCTTCTTTTCACTACATCTGTGTCTTTGGGGTAAATACCCAGGAGTGCAATTGCTGGGTCATAGGGTAGCTCTATTTTTTAATTTTCTGAGGCACCTCCACACTGTTTTCCAAAGTGGCTGTACCAACTTGCATTCCCACCAATAGTGTAAGAGGGTTCCCCTTTCTCCACAACCTCTCCAACATGTGTTGTTTCTTGCCTTGTCAATTTTTGCCATTCTAACTGGTGTAAGGTGGTATCTCAGTGTGGTTTTGATTTGAATTTCCCTGATGGCTAATGATGATGAACATTTTTTCATGTGTCTGTTAGCCATTTATATTGCTTAGGCATTCTTGAGCAAAAAGTACCAATGGTAAGAGGAGATAGACCAAAAGTGAGCTGGTGGCTGGAAATCAGTTAACAGGTAGATGAACCACACACAGATAAACAACATCCAACTCAAATGTTGTTTCCTTTTGAAATACCTCACATTTTCATTATCGAAGATCTCACTGGTTTTACCTTTAGAAGCAAAAAGGGCCAAAAGGGGAATCTTATTTCACTTTGTCTTAAACAATTATCTATTGACACATGCTGGGCACCTTTACTCAGATAGTTGCTGATAGGAGAGAGAAAGGATAAATCAGTCAGTGTTTCATGTCTCAAGGAGCTTGCAACCCAATACATAGGAAAGACAAGGCTTTCTACACACACAGCAGTGAAATAGTGCTTGAGCCTGGATGTTCTGCTTACCAAACTTGTGGAATAGGTAGGTAAGTGTTCACGGAGAAAAGAAATCAAGGTGGCCTGGAGAAGGCTTCATGGTCAATGTGGAATTGAATTAAGGCCTTGAGGATATCAAAAGAGAAACTGAGAATTGAACCAACTTGCTTGATTCTTGGGAGCAAATAAGAAGTCCGGGCCTTGGGACTACCAACAGAGTGGACTGCATCAGCTGCAAAAGGGTTAACTTTTCATTGCTAGGGAAACTGCATTCCTTACAACCTGCTCCAACCTGGACTTAATTTGTTATCAGATTCTTCTATGGAAAGTGCATTTCCCAGGTTGACTTCCTGCCAGTGGAATCTGTGGTGCTCTTCAGGGTTCACCTGGGTTGGCCCCAGTCCCAGCAGGACTGCGGGTGGGTGATGAAGCTTCCTGCAGGCGAGAGGCTGGACCAAGCCGAGAGGCTGCGTTACTGTGCCAGACCGTACCTAACGAAGCCGGTAGTTACACTCTTAGGGAAAGTCTGGGGGGACTCCTGTCCCTAGGCATTAATTAAAAGGCATTTCAGACGGCAGAGCTTACCTCTACCCAAACAAGAAGTCTCTGAAGAAAAGCGAGCATCACACCCAGCTAACCTGTTGATGGACTTGGACTGTTCAATGTGTTCTAAACTGTTCCCAGCTCCCCGGAATCCTCCCACTAGAATTAAACACAGATACTATTTATTGCCTGTGGAAGGGGTGTTCTGTGCCTGTAATGATGCATTTGGAAAACAGTACCTGTTCAAGTGAGATGACCTGAGATGTGGGAAGTACAGAAGTAGCAATAAAGAAAATGCAGGAATCCCAGCCAGAGGGCTCCAGCTGCCTAGGGAGAAAGTCACTAGGAGGAAATACGCTCTGTTCATCTTCCCCAGAGCACAGCAGCAAGTTAATGTGGTCTTTTCTTTCTCCTGTCAATATTATGGGGATGCACAGAGGAAGAGATTCAGAGGTGGAAAGGTCCCTGAACCCAGAAGGTGACATGTGTTTCTGGCATATCTGTAGCACACAGGAGCACCTCATCTTTTTTACAGGCAGGGTTCAGCCATGTCAGGTTCCCACGTGGTCGGGGACTGACTGGCGTATTAAGGCCATGTGGGTTTGTGTGCGATGACTAAGTCTTTAGACAATATTGCATATTATTGCCTTTTCCAATCTAAGAGAACATGATTGCCACCTTAACGTTAGATGTTACATACATTTTTTCCCCTTCAAACCCTCCATGACCATTAGCTTACATTACAGATAGGTTGCTTCTAATAATAATTTTATTAGTATGGAATCCTAACTAGTCAAGCTCAAAATCCACAGAATAATGCAAGTAAGTGTTTTATTTCTTTGTAATGCTGGGGTATTTTTTGGGGGGGATGGGATTAGGGAGAGTGTCTTAAAATCATTGTACTAATTAATCATGTTTTACCAAGTTTTACATACTTATGTCAAATATTCCTATTTGTAGAATAGCAATAAACATTTCTCCAATTACAAAAGTAGTAAATGTTCATTGTTAAAAAGTACTGTAGTGAGGGGCGCCTGGTGGCTCAGTCGGTTAAGCATCCGACTCTTGATTTCGGCTCAGGTCATGATCTCAGGGCCTGGGATTGAGCCCCCACCTAAGGCTCTGTACTCGGTGTAGAGTCTGCTTGAGGATTTCTCTCTCCCTCTGCCCTTCCCCACTCACGCATGCGCGTGCACGCTCTCTTTCTCTCAAAAATAAATCTTAAAAAAAAAAAACAACCTTCTGTAATGATAGTATCTACCTAGAAGAAAAGTAAAATTTTTCATAAACCCACCACTTAACAATGTCTGTATTAATGTTTTGATTATATGCAATCTCATACTTAACTCTGTGCTACATGTGTATGTTCACAAAAATGGGACATATTCTTTTAATTTGCTTCTTCCTTGTAACAATGTCTTTCATTCATTTTATTTATTCAGTAAATACCTGTTGAGCACCAACTATGTGCTAGTCAGTCCCTGTTCTAAGTGCAGGGGAGAATGCAGTGAAAAAAAACAAGGGAAAACACACATTTCACATGCATCTTTCTAGAACAATAATGTTAAATATCTACATAATTATTTTAACAGTTGCATAGTATTCTATTATATAGATTTATCAGAATTTATGAAATCATCTCCCATTTTGGGATATTGAGATGTTATTTATGATTGTTAGGTTTTCTTAAATATGGAGAGACTATGCATTGACCATTTGTGAATCTGAATTCATGTCAAAATTATCTCTGCTAATAACAGGGTTCTGCTGGTAGTGCCACTTTAAAATGATTTTATAAACACTGATATGCTACGTGGCAGATGTGGCCACAAAGACCAATGTGGGCCCAGCAGCCTCTCATTTGAAGGGTGCCTGGAGATATTGGAGGTGTTTCAGGCTGTTTGCAACTTCATATCTGTCTCCGTTAGGCCAAAGGCTGCTCAAAAGCAAGGTTCCAGTCCTTATAAGTGGACCCTAACTTAACATTTTGGCTGTTGTTTCTTCTCAACCCTTTATAGTTGTGCAGTGATGTGTGATGCTGGGCTTCTATGGATTCTGGAAGCATTTCTTCTGCTCTCTTTGATGGAAATTGCCACTCTCTTGTTCTCTGTCCAACAACCAGCAGGCCACCTTCCTGCCATCTGTGTGAGCCCCCCACACAGTGACATGAGATGATGTCATAGGATCTGTTTGTTGGTGGTTTCAGCACACTGCTTGATCTTCCATACAAAGCAAAACATAGCCCAGATGAAGTGCAGAATTTTATAGCTTCTAGAGATTACAACCCTATTTTATGAACAAGGACACCAAGTATAGAGAGGTTGCGTGATTGGCCGAAAGTCCCATAGTTAGTGATAGAGCTGGAACAAGCAGTTGGGATTTCATTCATTCATTCATTCATTCATCCATTCATTAATTCATTTGAAAGAGAAAGAGCGAGCACATGCACGAGTGGGGGGAGGGGCAAAGTGAGGGAGAGAGAATCTCAAGCAGACTCCATGCTAAGCACGGAGCTCATCACAGGGCTCTATCCCATAACCCTGAGATCATGACCTGAGCAAAAATAAAAAATCAGACGCTTGACCAACTGAGCAACCCAGGCACCCCTAGAAGTTGGGATTTCTACATCCTCATTTGGTGCTTTTCTAGGGAGTCAGCTATTCCAAGATTGTGTTCCATTAAAGTAGGTAATAGACCAGGGAACACCATTGCTTTGAAGCACTTCTATTTGGCCTCCAGATACAATATCATCAGTACCAAACTCTATCTGTTTGCCAAACATGGAGCTTTTCATTTAATTCTCTACTTTGTTAATCAGGGAAGGACTTTTTAAGTAGCATGCTACAGACAGAGCAGAATTCAGTGACTATTCTCAATCTTGGTGTGCTTTCCTCCAACAGGCTGGTAAATGACCTTGGTCTTTAGGTTTATGATTGGAATGTCTCACCACACCAGTTCTGCAAAGCCAGCCATAACAAATGGTATGTTTCTAAGATGAAACAGGCGCACTGGGTTTATGATCACTTTACTTGGGTCATAGACCCACTTGGATTGTCTGATCGATTTCAGTCAGATTTTTCTGGAAGTCACATTTTCTTCTCTTGGAGTCTGATTTACAAATAAACTCAGTGGCAAAGAAATAAGCTTTGTGATACTGATGGCTTTTGTAAGGCCAACTGCAAATTATCTTTGTTAATAGAGCAGAGCAGTTTTATAGCAGTATATCTGAAGTTGCATATCATCATTTTTGGATTTGGACTTAGAGCGCAGTTTTTGAGGACATAATGGTTAAGAGCCCCAGACTCTAGGGCCAACTGCTTTGGGTTACCTGCTGGCTCTGGGACTTATTGTGTAGCCTTAGGGAAGTTACTTAACCTCTCTGTGCTTCTATTTCCTCAACTGCAAAATGGGAATAATGACAATAGTACTAATGCCAGATAGTTGTTAGGAAGTTTAAATGAGCTAATATTTGCAAGGTACCTAGAATACTGTTGGGCATGTGATAAACACCATGTAAGTGTTTGTTATTATTATTATTCTGACATTTTCATTCCATTCAGTCATTTATTCAACAATTTATTGGAACATCTCCTATGTGCTAGGCACAGTGGTAGATGATAAAAGATTCTCAAGCCCTCAAAGGATCTCAATAGTTTAGTGGGCAGAGAATATAACAGGCTCACCTCAAAGATACTGTAGGTTTGGTTCCACACAACCAGGTAAAGTGAATACTGCAATCAGGTGAGTCAAATGACTTCTTTTGTTTCCTAGCACATATAAAAGTTGTATTTATATTATACTGTAGTCTGCTAAGTATACAATAGCATTATGTCTTTAAAAAAATAAAGTATATACCTTTATTTAAAAAAAAATCTTTTTTGCTAAAAAACGCTAATCGTCATCTGAGCTTTCAGTGAGTCGTAATCTCTTTGCTGGTGGAGGGTCTTGCCTCCGTGTTGGTGGCTGCTGACTGATCAGGGTGGTGGTTCCTGAAGGCTGGGGTTTCTTAAAGGCAGTTTCTTTTTTTTTTTTTTTTAAGATTTTATTTATTTATTTGAGAGAGAGAGAGTGAGAGATAGAGAGCACAAGAGGGAAGAGGGTCAGAGGGAGAAGCAGACTCCCCGCTGAGCGGGGAGCCCGATGCGGGACTCGATCCCGGGACTCCAGGATCATGACCTGAGCCGAAGGCAGTCGCTTAACCAACTGAGCCACCCAGGTGCCCTTAAAGGCAGTTTCTTAAAATAAGATAACAGTGAAGTCTGCCTCATCGATGGACTCTTCTATTCGTGAAGGATTTCTCTGTAGTGTGTGATTCTGTTTGAAAGTGTTGATATTTGGACCTCTTCCCATGAATGTTCTTAATGACATCTAGAATCATGAATCCTTTCCAGGAGGTTTTCAGTTTACTTTGCCCAGAGCCATCAGAGGAATCACTATCTATGGCCTTGTGAAATGTGAATTAAATAACATCTAATTTAATTTATGTTATAAATTTTATAATTTAATTTATAAATTATGGAATTTATTTATTTAAGATTTTTTACTTGTTCATTTGAGAGAGGCAGAGACAGAGCACAAGCAGGGGGAGAGTCAGAGGGAGAGGAAGAAGCAGACTCCCCGCTGAGTTGGGAGCCTGACATGGGGCTCAATCCCAGGACCTGGAGATCATGACCTGAGCCGAAGGCAGACGCCCAACGATCTGAGCCACCCAGGTGCCCCTAAATTATGGAATTTAATTAAGAATTAAATAATAAGACTTGAGAGTTGAAATTACTCCTGGGTGATCAGGTGCACTGTCAATGAGCAGTAATATTTTGAAAGGAATCCTTTTTTTTTTTTTGAGTAGTAGGTCTCAATAGTGGGGTTAAAATATTCAGTAAACCATGTTATAAACAGATGTGCTATCATCCAGGCTTTGCTATTCCATTTATAGAGTACAGGGAAAGTAGACTGAGCATAATTCTTAAGGGACCTAGGTTTTTCAGAGTGGTCAATGCGCACTGGCTTCAACTTAAAATCACCAGCTGCATTAGCTTCTAACAAGAGAGTCAGATTGTCCTTTGAAGCTTTGGAGCCAGGCACTAACTTCTCTGTAGCTACGAAAGTCCTAAATGACATTTCCTTCCAAGAGAAGGCTGTGTCATCTACATTGAAAATTTATTTAGTTATTTAGTGTAGCCACCTTCATTAATTCTCTCAGCTAGACCTTCTGTGTAACCTGCTGCAGCTTCTACATCAGCACCTGCTGCTTCACCTTTTACTTTTATGTTATGGAGATGGCTTCTTTCCTGAAACCTCAAAACCAGCCTCTTCTCTTCCAAACTTTTCTTCTCCAGCTTCCTTACCTCTCTCAGCTTTCACAGAACTGAAGAGAGTTAAGGTGTTGCTCTGGATTAGGCTTTGGCTTAAGGAAATGTTGTGGCTGGTTTGATCTCTCCAGACCGCTGAAACTTTCTCTACATTGGCAATAAAGCTGTTTCACTTTCTTTTCATTTGTGTGTTCACTGAAGTAGCACTTTTGATTTCCTTTAAGAACTTCTCCTCTGCATTCACAACTTGGCTGTCTGGTGCAGGAGGCCTAGCTCTGGGCCCGTCTTGGCTTTCAACATGCCTTCTGCATAAAGCTTAATTATTTCTAGCTTTTGATTTAAAGTGAGAGTTGTGTGACTCCTCCTTTCACCTGAATACTCAGGGGCCATTGCAGATTTATTAATTGGCCTAATTTCAATATTGTCATGTCTCAGGGGACAGGGAGGCCTAAAGAGGGGAAGAGAGACCTGGAACTGGCCAGTCTGTGGAGCAATCAACAGACACATTTATTGATTAAGTTTGCAGTCTTATATGGGCACAGTACATGGTACCAAAACAAATACCATAGTAACAGCAAAGATCACTGATCAAAGATCACCATAACAAATGTGATAATAATGAAAAAGTTGGAAATATTACAAGAATTACCAAAATGTGACACAAAGTGAGCCAACGCTGTTGGAAAAATGGCACTGATAGACTTGCTAGATAGAGTGCTGCCACAAACCTTCATTTGTCAAAAATGCAGTATCTGGGGTGCCTGGCTGGCCCAGTTGGTAGAGCATGCAACTCTTGATCTTGGGGTTGTGAGTTTGAGTCCCACATTGGGTGAAGAGTTTACTTAAAAATAAAATCTTTTAAAAAATGCAGTATCTGCAAAGCACAATAAAGCAAAACACAGTAAAACAAGGTATGCCTGTAACGCAAACCAGGACACTGTAATTATACAGAAAGGAGAGTGCTATGGTGGGGGGTAGTGCAGTGGTGGTATAGGCAAAGAAGCACCTGAAAGGAAAGACTCCCCAGGGGAAATCTGAACTGGGGCATGAAGGATGAAGAGGAGTTGGCCAGTGGGCATCAGTGGTGGGCATTCCAGGCATGTACACAAGCACAAAGGCCTGAAAGAATGGCAGAATTAATGGAATACATAAAAAGTGTAGGCGATGGTTGGGAATAGTCATGGAGACACACAGGTAGGGACCAGAGAAAAGGCCTCCTATATCCTACAAAGGTGGCTGTAGGAGATAATCAGCACCCAAAGTAGGAAGTGGCCAGACCACTTCTGAGCCCCCACAGAGAGGGAACCCAGCAGGTGGAGGAGGTTGCAAGGAGCAGGAAGGGCAGTGGGCATACCTGGTATAAGCAGTTACATCTGTTACTAGGAGACTGGAGACTGGCCCAGGTGCCGCGCTGCTCATCCATCCATACAGCTCCTCTCCGAAAGTGAAATGGTTATTTATGGACACTTGACATTGTTTGCAGTATGCTTCCAGGGGACCACAACACTCACAGAAACAGGTCATTTCGTTGTTTTATTTAACGTTACTGAAAAGGAGATGCATTCTGGGTAGTTTTCACCCATCAAAACTAGGTAAACAAAACCAAACCTTAAAAATGCATACTTTGGTTGTGATTTCTTTTTAAGAAGAAAACGTAAATATATTTTTTTTACTAAAATGTCAAATTATTGCTATGAACATAGGTTTTACCTGTTCTTCTCTTTCTATTTTTTCTTACAGTAATTATCTTTAATTTTTCTAAATCATCTTAAAGGAGCATCTGAAATAAAACTTTAAGCTTGAACCCCTAAATAGTCCAAAACACAATGTAACATTTTTAACACTTTCTTATATAAACATTACCTGAATTCATGGTACAGATATCATACTCATATTATTAAAATAGAGTTAAATAATAGTTCATATTAAGATAGAACTTTAAATTCCAATTCCATTATAATCTGAGTCTAATGAAAGCTTTATAAAGCAGTTGGGGAAGGTATTATGAGGATTCGCAGAAATGAACCAAAAATTTTAAATTCCGTTTCAAAATCTGCATTAAAATCAAATACAAGACAGAAAAAATATATATTACTAAGTTAGAATCTTTTTGTGAGTTTTTAAAATATTTTACTAGTACTTTAATGTGCATGTTTTGTCTCTTCAAAGCGCTGTCCAACTACTGTCCATTTTTGTATTTATCCTCTTTTTATATTGAGAGATGGAAAGTCAGGAAATCACCTCCCACCCACCTTTATTCATGAAGAAAATTACAATGAGTAGTTTAATGTCTTGGGCATGATGGGGTTTTGGGATATAGGTGAGGTTCAATGGGGTGGAGTCCGGAGCCGAGGACTCCTGGTGTCGATTCTGCGCAGAGCAATGGAGCTGCCCTACGTGTGCCACTCACGACAGAAGCCCTATTCTTGAGACGTCTTTGGTGCAAAATGGTGGTTTATTAAAGCATGGGGACAGGACCCGTGGGCAGAAAGAGCTGCTGGCCCAGGGTCATAGGGGTGGCTGATTATATACCATGGGGTTGGGGAAGGTTAGGAAAAGGGAGGTTTCAAAAGGATTTTTGTATATTAAAGAACACTCACAGGATACTAGAGGCCTTGCCATTGTCAAGGTTGTTTACACCTCTAGTAAGGCATTAACATTAAGATAGTTGGGAACTCCCTGGAAGAATGTCACACATGTCCCACCCAGGAGTGGGGGGTGGGGGGAGGTTGCAGGCTGTCGGCTGACGCTTTGTCTTCAGCCAGCCTTCTGTTCCCTCATCAGACATGGCCACACAGCTAACTGAGGAGAGCAAATATGGAACAGCCAGACCCCCTGACTCCCAGACCATTATTTCTCTTTTCCCTTAACCTTGCTGAACAGAAGGAAATTGGTGCCATCTGTGTGGGCCTAAAGAACTGCTCATTCAGTAAATAATGAGCAGGTGTATAAATATTTTATATGCTGCATATCATTTTAGACACGGGAACTTGTACACTACACAGAACGGAGCTGGCCACGAACGGGGGAGTGAGTGGAGTAAACCAACGATCAGGACCCCGGGACAGAAGTGTGCTGGGGGAGGAAGGCCAGGGCAGATGGATGCTGGGGAGAGTCTTAAACCTGGCCTGGGGGTTAGGAAAAACTTCCTGGCAGAGCTCCTGGGCAGAACGTTGACGAGCTGGGGCTGCTGGACTGGAGGGCTGTCACTGTGTGCAGAAGCAGGCACTGGAGATAAAGAGTGTGGCACTTTTGGAAAAACTCCAAGTATTATCATCCAGGCCACCAACTGTGGCCTGGGGGTGTGGATCCTCTCCTGGGAGATGAAGCTGGGAGTGGAAGGAGGTCAACAGAAGTAGGCCTGTTAAGGGCTTAGAGTTTGTGCTGTAAACAAGCAATGGTGAGCTGCTAGGGGTAGGTGGGGGGAGTGGTGATCAGACTTCCATTTTTAAACCATCACCCTGAAGTGCTTTGGAGAAGAGAGGGTCTGGGGGACATGAGGCAGGGGAACTTGAGGAGAAAAGGTGAGTTATGACACTGCTGTTATCCTCTGCCTAAGTTCATTGTGAAGGCCTGAATAGAGAGCAGTAGAAATAGAAAGAATGAATGGATTCCAGAAATGTTCCTATAAAATCAACCGACCCTAAATGACTGATTAGATGTAGGCGAAGGGTCAGATCTGGGTTGAAGAAGTTGAAGATGTTGAATTTGAAGTGCCTGTGGAATATTCAGTTGGAAATCCAGAGCCACTGGATAATTGAATCCAGATTTCAGGGAAGATCTGGCTGCAGATGTATGTGTGGGAATCATCTGATACAGGTGCTAGCTGAAGCCAGGGCTGTGGGAGAAGTACCCGCATGAGAGGGACTGTGGATGTGGAAAAGGGAGCAGATGGTGGACCCCTGGGAACACCACAGTTGACAGGGGTGGTGGGACAAAAAAAAAAAAAACAAACAGGCAAGACCAGAGAATATTGTATCACTTAAGCCAAGGAGGGGGCATTGGTCAGCAGTATGAATCCCCACAGCTCAGGTGAGACAAGGATTGAGCAAGCTAGCAGCTTTCTGCAACATCAAATCTAAACTTCCCCTAATGCCATGGCACCCCACTCGTGGCCTTATTACGCCCCAACAGCCCCTCTGCTTATGGACCCACAAAGAAGCCACTGCATTCCCTCACTCATATTCACCCCTCTCCCAGAATGCCCTGCTCCTCACCCCTTCACGTGTCTTAGCCCCAGCATGCCCCAAATGCTCTGCTCTGGAGACTTGTTTGTATTTCACTCTACTTAACACCCAATTATATGCAGTCTGGTGGTATTGGCTATAGATTCATGAAGTGTGAATCTTCTTGTAGGCTCTTTGAGGTAAGGGTCTTATTTTTTTTCTTCCTTCGTGGCCTTTGTAGTCTGCGGTATCGTTGAGCAGACTGTCTTTGCTCTGGAAGAGCTCTCTGGTTGATCCAAATAGGACTTGAGCTTAGCCAGTTCATGAGAATTCTTCAAGAAGATGACCTTTTGGCTGTCTCAGCAGAAGAGCTGGAGCATACCCTGTGCACAAGACATCATTCTAAGGTAACATCTTGGTTGACTGATGGCCACATCAGCTCAGGGAGGAGTGCATGGGGACAGAGGCCAGGAATGAAGGGGAGACCCTTACTCAGAGCCAGCACCAGGATGGTTGGAGATGTGTGCCTGCACCAACATCATGAGGCCAATATGTAGTTTCCTCCCAGACAGGCTCTCAAACTTGACAGCTGGCCCTTTGAAGCCTATTTCTAGAAGCACAGCACACTCTGGCCCAGTGAAAGTAGTGCTGTCTATGGGGGTGACCACTGGACAGTAGTTTCTGAAGTTAATGATACAAAAATTACACCCTATCACCACTGCTGTGGCTGTGGTGGCTGCTCTCAGATGAAGGGAAGATTTTATGGCAGGGGAAGGGGCAGTTGCTAAGCACAGGACAAAAAAAGAATCCCTTCTCTTTCTGAGCATTAGTTTAGAATTTTTCATGACCTGCCCTTCCAAAGAGGAATTTAGATCCTTTTCACCCACAGATAGATGACCTAGATCTTGGTAGCATTCTCATCACTGACAGAGATGAGGGATTGTATCTTGAGTCAGAGGCCATTATGGTAGTGCCGCAGCAACAACCAGGTCTCTCTGTGGGTATGGGGCTGCACACTCCAGAGGATGGAGTTATTAAGGAGACCCTGAGGCTGGTGTGGCGGCATTTTAAAGATCCTTGGAAAAGAAATCCTCATTTGCAGGAGAAATAATGATTCTGCCAATTTTTTTTCCTGTGCATCCTTTCCTTTGAAGCAACCTCTCCTTGTTTATTTTCTGTAAGTATGAGAGACGTAGAAATAATTTTCTGAAAAGAACTTGTCCCCATAAAGCCATGAGGTGAGGCTGGTAATATGAAGACTGGAGGAACTCTTGGGGTCAGAGCTCTGCAGACGGGGCTTTCTGGAAAATGACAATAAAGCAGCATCATGATCTGTCCTTTCTCCCTCAGAACAGACAGATGCCAGTTGCTTCCCAGGTCTGCATCGTGCTCGGTTCCAACCATTAGGCAACCAAAACCCAAGTTTTCAGTCCTTAGAAATTCGCTTGTGTTACTGGTTTGTAAGAACTTGCTATTGTCCTAGACACCCTATTTTGAGGAGACAAACATGAGCAGAAATCGTGCAGTCATGTGTTATTTAACTTTGGATGTGGAATTGTCTCTAACTGGTTTGGTCACCCAGAGATGATGGAAACACCCTTGATCTTAGATGGCAATGCTATGGTGGGGCCTACCCGGGAGTATCATTAGGGATTCTTTCCTCTACAGTTCATATCCCCCAGTGACTCACCTCTGTTTCTCCCAACCACAAAATCACACCAATATTTCTGTCTGATTTCCTCTCCACTTCACAAGAGATGTGCCTATATCTAAAGAATAGAGCTCTTTAATTCCCCAGAGCTCCAACAAAGCCCAGCTCCCCCAAGCCACATGCTTCTCGGCCAGTAGCCACAGGACAACTTGAAACATTGTCCCGTGTCCCAGGCCCAGTCATGCAGTGGGTCCACTTGATTCTGGGGCCAGCATATTCTACCTGTTCCCACCTTCCCGTCCCTTTCCCTTACCCCTGCTGTGCTCTGTCACTAACAACCACAGGAGGTCAATTGGAGGAGTCTCCATCTAGAACTCAACTCCCAGGCTCTTGGATTCCCCCTGCTGGCTGACAGCGGAAGCACTGCTTAACTTTTTCTCTTTTTCTGTTTTAAAAAATTAAGGTATTCTGATGACTGTTTTCTTTCTCTCAACCCCCCCCTTTTTGCCCTTCTGACTCCATAATCCTTAGTAAGCATTTTATACTTTAGAGTCTCGCATTTAACTATCACAACCACTCATACAGTATGTAGAATTATTACTCCCATTTTACAGATGAAGAAACTGAAGCCTAGATAGCTCTGTAACTTGCCCAAGGTTACCCAGGAAGTGGTCCTAAACCAAGGACTGAGTCCACATCTCCCTGAACTTTTTTTCCCATCTTATTAATTTTCATGCCCTGCATTTTAGACCTGATATTTTTTCCTTTTCAATATTAAGAAATGTGAGTAGGAAGATTAAATTTTCTTCACTAAAATTAGTAATGCCTTGAGAAGCACTTGCTGTATCTCTCCCAGCAGAAGGGCTCTGAAGCGAGGGGGCCATTTAGATAAAACAATCAAGTTTTGAACTTTTCTGAAGAAAAGAGGCTGGGAAATACGAAGTACAGAAGGTAGCTGTATATATGCTGAAAATCCATTTCTTTACCCAAGAAATTCACATGAAAATTTGCAGCAGCTATCTTGTGAAATTTTTTATGAAATAACTGCTGTGCTCATCTGGCTCATCTGTATCATGTAAAAATTCCAAGTGTAGGGTAAGTAAGCATTTTTGAGGTCTGAAATTTATTGAGTACTGATTTAGGTACCCAGGAGAGACAAATCCAAAACTACTTACCTTCCAGAGCATAATTTAAAAAGAAAATAAAACCAATCTTTACAATTAGATTTTATGTTAAGTTTAGGCCATGTGTTAATTTTAACTGTTAAAGTATTTCTCAGAATATGTATTGGTCTTTACCAACCAAATTCATGACTCATTTGCCTGTCTTTCCTTTGAAGTTCAAGTTAACTATTGCTTATCTCAGAATTTCAAGTTACTGGTGAACTTAGTGGCTATTTTAAGATTAGGTGCTCAAGAAATGTAGGCTATCGTTAGTACCATCAATATAATTTTTATATTTCCATATAATATCTCATACTACTAGAGCCTGATGACTACATTGTAATAACATCTAGGAAACTTCAAAGCCTCTAAAGGCACCGTTACTTACCCTGTGGCTGTCATTACATCTTACTAGATAGGACTTTGCTTCACACCGCCCTGGGTAGCAGAGACGAAACCAGAACCTTCAGGTGGGAAGGGATCTTGGTCCAACAATTGAGTACCGATGAGACAAAGATGAGGCTCAGAGAAGCTGTCTGCGGCTCCCGGGCTCCCACTAGAAGCACCAAGCAGCCCCACAGCCCTTGCCGCCGCGCCTCCGAGCGCCTGCCCGCGGTGTGCCGATTCTCCTGTGTTCTCTGCAGGTCGCCCCGCCGTCCGCCGCGCCGGCAGGCATGACGACCGCCATCTTGGAGCGCCTGAGCACGCTGTCGGTGAGCGGGCAGCAGCTGCGCCGCCTGCCCAAGCTCCTGGAGGACGGCCTTCCCAAGATGCCCTGCACCGTCCCCGAGACCGACGTGCCCCAGCTCTTCCGGGAGCCCTACATCCACACCGGCTACCGCCCCACGGGCCACGAGTGGCGCTACTACTTCTTCAGCCTCTTTCAGAAGCACAACGAGGTGGTCAACGTGTGGACCCACTTGCTGGCCGCCCTGGCCGTGCTCCTGCGATTCTGGGCCTTCGCCGAGGCCGAGGCCTTGCCGTGGGCCTCCACGCGCTCGCTGCCCCTGCTCCTCTTCATCCTGTCGTCGATCACTTACCTCACGTGCAGCCTTCTGGCCCACCTGCTGCAGTCCAAGTCGGAGCTCTCGCACTACACCTTCTACTTTGTGGACTACGTGGGCGTGAGCGTCTACCAGTACGGCAGTGCCTTGGCGCACTTCTTCTACAGCTCCGACCAGGCCTGGTACGAGCTGTTCTGGCTCTTCTTCTTGCCGGCAGCTGCCTTCTGCGGCTGGTTGTCTTGCGCTGGCTGTTGCTATGCCAAGTACCGCTACCGCAGGCCTTACCCGGTCATGAGGAAGATCTGTCAAGTGGTGCCGGCGGGGCTGGCCTTCGTCCTAGACATCAGCCCCGTGGCACACCGCGTGGCCCTGTGCCACCTGGCTGGGTGCCAGGAGCAGGCGGCCTGGTACCACACCCTCCAGATCCTCTTCTTCTTGGTCAGCGCCTACTTCTTCTCCTGCCCGGTTCCTGAGAAGTACTTCCCGGGTTCCTGTGACATTGTGGGCCATGGGCATCAGATCTTCCACGCCTTTCTGTCTGTCTGTACGCTCTCCCAGCTGGAGGCCATCCTTCTGGACTACCAAGGGCGGCAGGAGATCTTTCTGCAGCGCCATGGCCCCCTGTCTGTCTACATGGCCTGTCTTTCTTTCTTCTTCTTGGCGGCCTGCAGCGCTGCCACTGCAGCCCTTCTGAGACACAAAGTCAAGGCCAGACTGACAAAGAAAGATTCCTGAGACTGGCAGGTGGGGTGAGGTGTGGAGGCAGGCTGTCGTGATTTGGGGAAAACTCAGTACAACAATGGGAGTTGACTTTTTGTTTTTAAGAGTTGCTTTTAAATTAACACGTTTCCAAGGGTATGCTATGGAATTGGAAAGCCAAAGGATTCAAGAATTTTGTTGTTAATAGTTGTTGCTAATAAAAGGAGTATTACTTTTCCCTCTGTGTCATAGCCTTACAAGATACAGGAAAGGAAGGGACATTGGCTAGGATTCAAAGGACACTGAACTAAGGACGATCTTTCTGCCTGAAAATTTAGTGGAATTCTGACTTTGGCCTGCAGGGGCAAGTCCTGGAGCTAAAGGGATAACAAAGTTGGACTGGAAAGTAAGTACGTGGCTAGTCCACACCGTATTGGAATGACCATCCTACTATATTGGTTTTTGGTAATTGAGTAAACTGACCCAAGAACTTGATTTCATTTGGATTTCAGATGATCCAGGGTGGAGAAGTCAGAATCTTCAAGATGATTCAGTGAAACCCTTAGACATAATGAATTACTCGGTTCATCTGAGTTCTGGTCCCTTCTGTCTTGCCCACTCTGACACTGACCCTTTTCTCGGGATGACGTCTGCCTGGCTGTTTTCTCTACTCCCATCTGTACCTTGCATGGTAATATAGAGGACTATGAAGTCGTCATATTTCCAGGAAATGCTTGGATCTATGTGGACATTCAGGAAGCTTATTTTCACATACTACTACATGGTACTAGAAAGTACAGTGCCAAGAGCCATCAGGAGGCCCAGCCAACAAGTGTGGATACTGTTTTGTGTCATGAGACCCTTCTGTTTTATACCTGTGGACTGCAGTACTTGAGATCAATCAGGGCTGCCTTACAGGCCAGAAAATCTGGGGCTTGTGCTAGGGAGTTTTCTCCAGATTCGGAGGAGCATGTTTAAAAACAAACAAAACAAACAAACAAAAAAACCCTAATAGAGTGAATTGGTTCTGGTCCTTCTAGGGATCTGATTATTTCAAGAGGATCCCAAGGTCCAGCCTCTTAACTAGATGCTGCCATGTAAAGGACCCACATAATTACCCTAGTTCGGGCTCCTCAGGCAGGAGGTTATGCCCCAACTTAGAGCTGAATCCTTAAAATAATCAAGCCCCAGAACAGATGAGCATGTGTGATCATTGTGGGTTGGTCCCTGAAGGCTCCTTTGGGTAAGAATGGTGAACCAGATACCCTGTAGCTAGAATTTTCTGTTGCCCAGTAGCTTGTGTGGGATAAGTGGTACTTGTGATTGATGTGTTCTGGTCACACAGCCCTCTCTCAGGACCGATTTTATGTACTAATCCAGTGAAGGGGGCTGTGTTGATGGAGGAGCCATGGAAGTCTTCTCAGAGGCTATGTTTCCTATCAGTATAAGATCCCTTTTACTACAAAGAGAAGTACTTTGTTTTCACTCCAATTTGATGAATTTCTTCTATTAATAGGTTATTTTATCTTCAGGTCTTTGTTTTCTTCCTTTCTCTGAGCGATTTGTGGATTTTGTGCCTTATAAATGGAAACATACGAACACTTAATAGATGGCCATGTGGAATTTTCAGTTTTGGGTTATTGGGATAAGAAAAAAAAGAATGCATTGCTTTTGAACCAGTGGGTGAAAGAAACTTCAGAAAACCAGAATTACTTATAAATCAAAGGCACTGTCAACCAAAACAAACAAACAAACAAAGACGCTATCAGTTTGCATTTGGCAAAACAAAATAAAACAAAAAAAACAGAGCCTCAACTGAAGCTTTCCTATAATCTTCATGTCAAGAAAGCATATGTCTTGTCTGCTACATGGATTTCCTAGATGGATTTCTCTGTTAATCCTTAAATACCTGAACTTCTGTGCTACCCAAGTGTCTTACATAAGCTTCTGGTGTCTAGGCCAAAATCGTCACAAATAAAGTTGGCAAAACTGAAGCCAGTTGAACTAAACAAGGGAATGGGGGAGTTGTACAAACACATTGCAAGAAGAGGGTCAGTTTAAAACGGGGACTAGAAAATGTTTGAAATGTTCATTTTTATGGATTCAAAGACCGTATTCTTCTAAAAGTTGGGAGGAAAGTGTAAGTCAGGCTTTTGAATATGGTGGTGGTCCTGCTGGACGGAGATCTTCAGGCCAAATGCAGGTATTTTTTAGAAAATAAGAAATAGGGCAGCAACAGCGATCTTTAAATGTAGTCAACAGACCATGGTCAGCTGACCCACTCTAAACGGTCTGTGACAAGTTCAGATAGGTGAAACTCTTTAAGATATTGCCATGAAATTATTACTCTAATTTACACCATGTATTGGTCCCTCAAGTGATAGGAAATTTTTAAAAAATAGTTTTTCACCAGAGATATTTGAGAGCACTGGGGACTAGGTATCGAATTAAAATACTGGTGTCATAAAAAACAAACAAACAAAATAATCAGTGTCTCATTAGAAATATATAAGCATAGGAAATGCAAATGTTTTAAGTTACTCAGACTTTTGAGGGACTAAATACTCCTTTTAGAACATTTTCATTAAAATGAGTGTATCAGCAAGGAACAGACCTAGTTTATTTAAAAGAAATAAGTATTTGATAAAGGAGATGATTGTTTTACTCCCCCATAGCCTCCCCTACAGTTGACATCTGGAAATTCTGCCAGTTCTCTCTCTATATTAAAACGTAAATGCCTCTGGAAAACCTAAACTATCAGTCATTTACATCTTGTGAATAAAAATTCTGATTGAGTTGTATGAGGCCCTACTCAGGGTAAGGGGATGGGGCATCAGGACGCAGCCGACTGGGGACATATTTGCCTATTTCCCTCTTGCCTAGTAATTTCTGACTTATATTTACTAATGAGCTAATGTCAGTACTCCTCAGGTGTTAAAGTTTCATTTCCCACCTCGGCTAAAAGCACTTCACTGAATAACAATATTCTCAGTCCTCTATTGGAAGCCTGAAATAGTAGGAGCTGAGTTTGTGGAATGAAGGTAGCTCATTCCTGACTCCTATCCACAAATGGTACCTTAATACTTAGCAGGTTCTTCAGATGCTGCACTGTAGGTTCAAGTGGACCCTCCAGATGGCGCTCACGTCTTACTCAGCGTGGCTATTGTAGCCAAGTCTTTGGGCTATTAATTGTATGGGTCCTAGTGTTTTGCTTGATTGCTTGGCAAAGAAAAAATGGAACTATTTTAATATAAATCTACTTACACGAATGACCATTAAACAGATTTTGTATATATGGATTGTTGTACCGTCAACAACTATCTTGTTTCTTTGACAAGGCCTACCTTAAAAGGTTTTATCTAGACAAACATTGCCAGGAGGAGGAGGTCAGGACACTTTATATCCACCTAGAAGTAGGAAAGTAGAAAATCTTTAAAAATCTCCATACCCCAGCACCCCAAATATACACACACACCCTAAATCCCCACTTGTGAAAGGATCATATTGCCACCCCCACCCCACAAAAAGTATGGAGTTGATTTCTCTGAGGATTTCCATCTAATTGAATAAATACTTCTAGTTTCATGGGAAATAGTGTTAAATGTTTTCAAAATTTTGAATTGATGTACTACATTTTTAAAATACAAAACTTATGAATTATAATTGCACTATAATAGCTACCATAATGAATGTGTTGTGATATGTGGCACCTATCTACCAAAGGATTTTGTAGCCTGTTATATTTAATAGCTGTGAAGAAAAAAGTCATTCTCCAGACTGCTCCAGCTTCAAGCCATAGTACTGTCACAAGAGTGAGAAGACAACATTTGTCTGGCTTGAGGCACCACTGATAGAATTATGGATATCCCTCTTGCCCTAACCCTTTTTATGACCCACGGAGGCCATAGGCAGCTTGCAAATGCTTCTGTTGTCACTATTAATAGTTTAACCACTCTTCAGTTACTGATCCATCAAGTATTTATGAGCACCTATTGGTGGCAGGTACCCATGTTGGCTCTGGATATCCCACAGTGAGGAAAAGAAAGCAGGGACCCTTGCACAGAGAGTTTTCAGACTGCTGGGAACGAGCATCTTCCCATGTTGGGCCATCACAGCATCTCCCTCTAGGTCTTGGTCTCCTAGGGACAACCTGAGGGCCAGATGGCCAGCCAAACCCAGGGGAGGCTGGGACTTGCTCTGTACCAGAACATTTTTAAAAGGACTGAGATCTCTACCTTTGCCCCCCAGAGACTAGAAATATCTCTCCCACCAGTAAGGCTGTCACCTATGGTCAGACCTCAACACTTCTTGTTACTCCTGTTGCTTCTCTAGCCCTTTACGCTGTCCTCTAGTGTTTAATTCAGTCTCAGACACACTTTACACATCTGGACACAGAGTAGCCCTATATTTCCACAGGCAGTAAAGTCCCAGGTAATTAAAGCCCCATCCTTCAGAGAATGTAGGGTTCCAACCTGAGTACAAGTTCCTGATTTACTAAATTGGAAACAGCATGTTACGCTCTAGCTGTCTCCTTTAACAAAAAATAACCATCTTATCCCTTAAGGAACTTTTATTAAAATAATATGGAAGGACACACCGTCCTGCACGCCCGCGCCCTCTGCAACATGTTATGCGCCGCTGCGCTTGCCGCCGCTGGCCTCGGGCCCCGCCTGGGCCGCCGTCTCCTGTCGGCCACCACCACCCAGGTGGTGCCGGCCCCCAACCAGCAGCCTAAAGTCTTCTACAACCAGATCTTCATAAACAATGAGTGGCATGATGCTGTCAGCAAGAAAACATTCCCCACCATCAATCCATCCACCGGAGAAGTCATCTGTCAGGTAGCGGAAGGAGACAAGGAAGACGTGGACAGGGCAGTAAAGGCTGCCCGGGCCGCCTTCCAGCTGGGCTCACCCTGGCGCCGCATGGATGCGTCTGACAGGGGCCGCCTGCTGAACCGCCTGGCTGATCTGATTGAGCGGGACCGGACCTACCTAGCAGCCTTGGAGACCCTGGATAACGGCAAGGCCTATGTCATCTCCTACCTGGTGGATCTGGACATGGTTCTCAAATGCTTCCGTTATTACGCTGGCTGGGCTGATAAGTACCACGGGAAAACTATTCCCATCGATGGGGACTTCTTCAGCTATACCCGACATGAACCCGTCGGGATGTGTGGGCAGATCATTCCGTGGAACTTCCCGCTCCTGATGCAAGCCTGGAAACTCGGCCCAGCCCTGGCGACCGGAAATGTGGTTGTGATGAAGGTAGCTGAGCAGACTCCACTGACTGCCCTCTATGTGGCCAACCTGATTAAGGAGGCTGGCTTTCCCCCTGGCGTGGTCAATATTATTCCTGGATTTGGCCCCACAGCTGGGGCCGCCATCACCTCCCATGAGGATGTGGACAAAGTGGCCTTCACAGGCTCCACCGAGGTTGGCCGCCTAGTCCAGGTTGCCGCAGGGAGCAGTAACCTCAAGAGAGTGACCCTGGAGCTGGGGGGAAAGAGCCCCAATATCATCATGTCAGATGCAGATATGAACTGGGCTGTGGAGCAGGCCCACTTCGCCCTGTTCTTCAACCAGGGCCAGTGCTGCTGTGCGGGCTCCCGGACCTTTGTGCAAGAAGATGTGTACGCCGAGTTTGTGGAGAGGAGCGTTCCCCGGGCCAAGTCTCGTGTGGTCGGGAACCCCTTTGACAGCCAGACTGAGCAGGGGCCGCAGGTGGATGAAACTCAGTTTAAGAAGATCCTTGGTTATATCAAATCTGGGAAGGAGGAGGGGGCGAAGCTGCTGTGTGGTGGAGGGGCGGCTGCTGACCGTGGCTACTTCATCCAGCCCACCGTGTTCGGAGATGTGCAAGACAGCATGACTATCGCCAGGGAGGAGATCTTTGGGCCAGTGATGCAGATCCTGAAGTTCAAGACCATAGAGGAAGTCATTGGGAGAGCCAACAATTCCAACTATGGGCTGGCTGCAGCTGTCTTCACCAAGGACTTGGACAAGGCCAATTATCTGTCCCAAGCCCTCCAGGCTGGCACTGTGTGGGTCAACTGCTATGATGTGTTTGGGGCCCAGTCCCCATTCGGTGGCTACAAAATGTCCGGGAGCGGCCGGGAGCTAGGAGAGTATGGGCTGCAGGCATACACCGAAGTGAAAACCGTCACGGTCAAAGTGCCTCAGAAGAACTCCTGAAGAACTGTGCCGACTCCTGGCGGAGGTTGACATCAGCAGCAAAACCAAGAAAAATGACACTTGTACACTAGAAGTCTCGAAAGAGAAATTCTCTCACAAAATCTCTTGATCAAGAAAGTCTCAGGGGCTCCTGGGTGGCTCAGTTGGTTAAGCGACTGCCTTCGGCTCAGGTCATGATCCCGGAGTCCCGGGATCGAGTCCTGCATCGGGCTCCCTGCTCAGCGGGGAGTCTGCTTCTCCCTCTGACCCTCTTCCCTCTCGTGCTCTCTCTCTACCATTCTCTCTCTCTCTCAATAAATAAATAAATAAATAAAATCTTTTTAAAAAAATAATATGGAAGGAAATGCTTTGCAATAAAAGGAAAATTCATTTAAACATTAATTTTGAGAGCATATCTATCTAAGGTAAGGGCTTTTCTTACCTAACAGGATCTCATAGGAAGAGGTATGCACTGTATTTTAGATTCCAAGAGGCCTTGACCAACTCAAAGGCTACAGAGTAACACCTCAGATCTTATCGTGCATTATGCTTTCCAAAACATTTCCACATCCATTTAAGCTTCTAAATAATCATGTGAAGCAAGGCCAAAAAAATCTCCACTAAACTAGGAAACACCCTAGGAAAGTGGAATGATTGGTTCAAAGTCACATAACTCGTTGTAATGTTTAAACTCAAACACATTTTTCCTTCAGATAAATCCAAGGCTCAGCTAATCAGAAACATCAACACCCAAATATTTGCAGAGCCCTTTACAGTGTGTGAAGCACTTTTACTATTGTGCATACTTTAACCTAATCTCATTTTAACTTTTGTTCCTAAATACCTCATGAATAGCGAGGGTTGTATTGTTTCTTTGCAGGTTGAAGTGACTTACTTCACACTGTGTCCTTGGATGCCAAATAAAGCATTCTTTGCACCTCACAGTTTTCTTAGAGCCCAAAGGCAACAGGCCCAATTGGCGACAGGCCCTTGCTGGCCTAGAGTATAACATCAAATCTCACTCTCCAGTCACAGATTCTTGAAAATACTTTGATTCCTTGGATAAGAAATTCATCTGGGGGGCGCCTGGGTGGCTCAGTTGGTTAAGCGACTGCCTTCGGCTCAGGTCATGATCCTGGAGTCCCGGGATCGAGTCCCACATCGGACTCCCTGCTCGGCGGGGAGTCTGCTTCTCCCTCTGACCCTCTTCCCTCTCGTGCTCTCTATCTCTCATTCTCTCTCTCTCTCAAATAAATAAATAAAATCTTTAAAAAAAAAAAAAAAAAAAAAGAAATTCATCTGGTATTGATAATCTTGCCAGGGTTATGCAAACCCTCCCTCTCCTCTTTCACTAGGGATCGTCAGTTCTTCAAACAATCAGTTCTCCCAGGGATTTTGACATGTTGTATGACTTTGAATATGGGATTTAAAAAAAATTCTTCTCTGCCTTATAAGAGAGTTATAGACTTAGCAGAAAGTCCCCCAAGAGTCCTTATTTCTCATTTTCAAGTAATATATGCTAATTAAAGAAAATGCAGAAAAATAGGGAAAAAAAGATAATCCACGGGCCCATCACGAAAATAAACCTCTCCAGGGGAAAAATAAAGCTATAGTGAAATGTTATCAGTGATAGGTAAATTAGCTAGTGTCACATAAAATTATGCTTCCTGAAAAAAAAAAAAACAGAAATTGGGAACGAGAAATATTAAGCAATCTAATACTTTCATTCTATAAAGTACAAAATCAACGGTCTCTGGCTCGATTTACGGAAATACCAAGATAGTTACATTACACCCCCTTCTGACATTACACTACGTCGGTAATTTGATGATGCTATGGCTGAGATACTGGCTCATACGACAAAGCCGATGATACGTTATCTTGTGTTGAAAGAATTCTTTGAAATGCTTCTCCTGACTCAAGCCCTCTGAGAGTGCCCTGCTAGAAAGACCTTCACTGGAGGGGAGGCCTTGCCTGCTGAACGGGTGAGTATCCGGATTCACTGGCAGCCACTCCACAAACTCTGACCACCACTCGGTGCCAAGCCCTATTCTAGGAATACAGCAATGAACAAAACACACAAATCCTTGCCCTTGGGGGGCTTATATTCAGGGGCTGGAGGTAGGGGTAAGACAGACAATGAACCAAATAAGTAAGTTATATAGAATGTTAGAAGGTGATGGTGCCAAGAAGAAACAGAAAGCAAGGAAGAACAGGCCAGAGGGGCGGGGTGGGTGTGCAGTTTTAAACAGGATCAGGGAAGACTCCAGAAAGAGGTGAGGGAGTTGGCTCTGTTTCTCTCCCAGGCAGAGGGAAGAAGTGCAAGGGCCCTGAGGCCAGAGCACACTAGGAATAGCAGGAGGCCAGCATGAACAGAGAGAGGGAGGGCAGTAGGAGATGCAGACTGTGAGAGCCTTGTAAGCACTTCAGCTCTTACTGTGACTTTAGGACAGGGTATGCTGGGGAAGAATTCTGTTCGAGAAAATTCAGGGTCATTGTTTTCCTACATGGACTAATTACTAATTACACATTACCTTGCCCATAGAAAACGGTAAATCCTGTCCCTTTCAATCTACACAAAACCAGGTTATCATTAAGTGATTCCATCTATGGGCCTGGCCACAGGGACTCGGTTCCCGTGGACACACTCTGGTGCCTGGAGGATTCTTCCCAGATTCTTCTTAGCGTTTTTTTTTTTTAAGTGCTCAGAACACTGACCTCCACTTCCCAGATAGGCTTTGAGTGTTTCCTTGTTCTCCTGACACTGGTTTGTACTCTGGGTAATCCTCTGGGCAAAAATGCAATGAAACACCCAGGGCAGAGTCTATAAACTAGGAATAATAATAACATTAACAGTTTACATTAGCTAGTGCTCACTCCTTGCCAAGTCCTTAGCCGAGCTGTTTTCTTAGATTCTTTCATTTAACCCTTCATATAACCCTATGAGATAGATGTTATTGTTGCCTCCATGTTACAAATGAGGAAACTGACAGATTAGGTAAGTTTGTCCCGGGCTACCTGGCTAGTAAGTAATGCAATCTCACAGAGACTCGGGACTTTGAATCCAGAGTCCGTATTCTTAACAACCAAAACAAAAGTGACTGTAGAAGGTCTTTTTGGTCTAACTTCCCCACTGCCAATTATGTGAACTAGAAGTGTAGAATTGGGAAGGAAGGGTAATATGGATTTGTGTGTGTGTGTGTGTGCCCTCAAATGAAATAAACCTAAAGATGCAGTTCTTGTTTCATTTCTAGACACTTGAGCCAAGCATAATTCCTCAGGCTGTTACTGCTGAAGCAGGACCGATAGTGAAATTCTTAAATGTATTTTTGTGCTAGAATCCAATGCAGACCTAGTCACATGACAAATGTCAATCTCAGAAGCCATCTGTGACATCTGGAAGAGCTTCGAGGACTCAAACCAGCTTTAAGAACCACTGACTATCCTCGATTATTTCCCTACACTTCTCTAGTGAATCCTTCCTTATCTTCAGGACCTGTTAAATATATCCTATTATTCATTAAAGTGAACTTGAGCACTATTCTGGGCTAACGCAATTTCTTTTTCTCAAAGACAACTATGGAAACATGCAAAGCATCTCCACTCAGTGTTTTGTTTTGTTTTGTTTTTTTCCAGCAAGAACAAATCATTTTGGAATCTGATTAATTTTATTGTGGTAAAAATACCTTAGCACAAAGTTCATATTCAATAAGTACTAGTGGCTATCATTGTCATAATTATTTCTATCACTTTATGCAGAGCAGGGTGCTGTGGGTTCTATACAGAAGTGTTCACCCTTTCCATGGGCTCTCGGAGGTATCTCCCAGAGTGGGAGCTCTCTGTCCTCGGGAAGGATTTCTCCCTACTCATAACAAATTAATACATGTTTTATTTTCCTAGGGTTCTGCATATTTTTCATCCATAGCTTTCACTTGGTTTTCAAGATGACCCCATGACTCCCAAACAATTAGTGATCATTAATTCTGGTTCAGGCTTCTCATTTTAGAGATGAAAAAACCAGAATCACAGGTAGGTAAGTTGTTTGAGCTCACACAAATATTCATAACACAGTGAGGACACGACTATGGTTCTTAAGACCCCAACCTGGTGTTTCATTTTCTGTTCTATGCTGCATATATAAAAGGAGAAAAGGAAGACTGCTTGAGGTGTGCAATGGGAGAGGGGGTATCAAAGGCATTTCCCCATTGTTTCAAGGTTACCATTTACCTGAATTAATGGACTCCACCTGCCTGCCCACATTTGGAATCCACAACTATAGTAGATATTACTGCCACATCACTCTCATATTTCTCTTTGTCCATACTATTAATAGCCTTCTTAAATCAGAGATGACTGACAAGCAGGATTGCAAAGTCAATGATCCCTCACGTGCTGAAGGAGGAGTATCTTTTCCATCTGAGAGAAGATGAGGTGGAGTGTAAGAAATATTCAGCTGGGAACCAGTCATTAGCTGATGGTTTCTTAATGTCTTTTGGTCTGGGGATTTCTCATCAGTAAAATGAGTGGGCTGGATAGTGTCGATCGATTTCCCAAGTGCTTTGATTGTGACCATGAAAAAAAATACCTGGAATATGAATGTGTATGTACATATTTTGAAAACTTTTTCAGTAAATTATTCTTACCCATATAATATGGGATACATCCTGATAATTTAGATCCTATTTCTTCCTTTTTTTAATGAAAAATTCTGACTGTTGTCACAATCCATTAAGTTGATTTTACCACCTCCTAATGGAGACCGGCAGTTAAAAATACTGGATGATCTCCAAGTCATTCACTCACTTAGTTGGTCAATCATTGTACAACTGTTTATTGAGTATCCCAACTGTGTTGGGATCCGGGAAAATGGCAGTGACCAAAACAAATAACCTATCTTTATGATGCTTATATCCTGTGAAATCTCTGATTCTGTGAGGTGATGTTTGATAGGCTTTTTCAGAGAGAAGGGAATGCCATCTGAATCAACTAAAGTTATAGAATGTGTCTGACTTAAGGAAGAAAAAAGCAGCAGAAACACAAGTTTTTTGGAACCCCTGGCAGGAAACCACTGCAAGGCCAAAACTAAACCCAAATTGCATGAGTTTGTGTCAAATGAAGATTTCCTGTGGGTCCTAAATCTGCCCCTATAACTACTTGGAAATCCCTGATGGTGTTTCTCTCTCCTTCTACCATACTTTGCAAAGATTGAAGTGGCTTGACTCTGGGCACTCTTCTAAGATAAGAGATTCCAGAAACTAAGGAGTGAGCGGTGGAAAGGAATGCTGGGTAGCACTCTGACTGAGGGACACTCCCCTGCAAGGTCTTACCACTATGGCCACACACTAGCCACACCCCCAGCACTTTCAAACTTAAGGTGTAGAATTGAGTTTTTTCAGAAACCATGTTGTACCGTTTTTATCCAGCAGAGGGAAGTAGAGCACCCAAAATCATTGCATAAATACCTACCGGGCGCGCGCGCGCGCGCGCACACACACACACACACACACACACACACACACACACACACACACACCTGCTTGATATATGTCCTGTGACTTTAGGTACTGAAGAATAATATCACAGGATTGCAAACAAATTCTGGATAAAGCCAGCATTCTGGGCAAAATCCTGAAAAAGGAGATGCCTAATTTTTACAACTGCTTTATTTTAACCTCTGCCAGTCTGCTATCTCCCATCAGTTCCTGGGATCATCATCCAGCATGAGGCCCTCTTTCGGGTTTGGTCTGCTGGCAGACTGATCTTTCCATATCTTCCTTTCCCCACGTTGTGAAACACCTGCTAAAGTCATGCGATATTTCTGTGGTCTTCTGAGTCCAGGCTTTATGCACAGCCTTCAGACCGTGGCACTTTTTACTCGAGCTGTCAGGGATGGTCAGTTTCCTGCTCCCTCCTGTATATTGCACCAAGTGGAAAATGGTGAGTGCAAACTGAAGCCTGATCCATGCTAAGTAGTCATGTTTGGGAGAAACGGGATATAAACTCTTTTTTTTTTTTAAGATTTTTATTTATTTGTCAGAGAGAGAGAGAGAGAGCAAAAGCAGGGGGAGCAGTAGAGGGAGAGGGAGAAGCAGGCTCCTCACTGAGCTAGGAGCCTTATGTGGGACTCGATCCCAGGACCCTGGGATCATCACCTGAGCCGAAGGCAGACGCTTAACGACTGAGCCACCCAGGCGTCCCCGGGATATAAACTCTTTTAAAAAAGATTTTATTTACTTATTTGAGAGAGTGAGCAAGAGAAAGAGCACAAGCCGGGCGGTGGGGGGAGAGGGAGAGGGAGAAGCAGGCTTCCCGCTGGGCAGAGAGCCCGATGCGGGTCTTGATCCCAGGACCCTGGGATCATGACCTGAGCCAAAGGCAGCAGCTTAACTGACTGAGCCACCCAGACGCCCTGTGATATAAACTCTTAATCATACCAAACCTCAGGGTTCAAGCAGTTTTCCGAAGCCCTACCTTTATTTTTTTATTTCCCCCCCCTTCTTTACACACTTGTCCCTGTGCTTTTTAGCATCAATGCAACACGGCCCAGCTTCCTCTCCTCAGGGGTGATGGCATTTTTAGGAGAATATAGACCAAGAAAAGTTTTTGTCACCATGCACTTCTAGGGTCTGAAAGTATTAAAACACACTTGGTTAGCCATTTAACTAGTGTGTTCTTCTGGAACAGAAAGGCATTTGAGCAGAGGCCACTCTTCAAATAGAAACAGATGACACAATGGACAATAGACTTAGGCATGACTTACCCTTTCCAGCCCCCATGGACTTCTTCCCTACCCAATCTAGGGAATATAGACCCAAGTGCGACCAAGCAGTTAGTCCAGAAGGGCTCTTTCAAGTGTATCCTAATGCCATGGATTTACTTTTATTAAGATGGAGAGGAGGGCAGGATCGTATAACTGGTAAGAGTTAAAGGTTATTATCCAAGAGTCAGCAAGGATTATAGCTACCAGTGTTTCTGGATACTCAGCATCAGTGAGGTGGAGAGAAGTGAGAGAGGCATCTTCAACCTCTTTAAAGGTTGAACTTGCCATTTTGAAGTATTCTTCCAGTAGCTGGCTTGTATCCTAGGTCAGTGGCTAAGATATAATGCAGTGGACAGATGCTTTTAAAGTTTTCAGTAGATTCAACAATGGTAATTCATCGATTTTTAAAGCATTAAATGCCTGCATTAAAGTAATATACTAATAGAAAATTTTTAAAAATTTAAAGGTAAAAAAAGAGGAGGGGACAAGAACAGGAAAACAGAAGTAGTGAGGAGAGAGGAGGGGTTAGTGGAAAATAAACTAAGCAGGATGTGGTAGACAGCCACCAATAACTGCTTCAGGTGCCATCAGTGGATTCATGTCCTTCACCCCCTGAGCTTCATGCCCATTAGTGAAGCCCAACAGGGGGATTTGCTCTGACAAGCGGCAATAAAACTAAAGCTGCTGTCTGCATTAGCACTCAACTACCCATGACGTGGAGCTATGCTTTCTGTGGCAGGCTTGCTACTCTATCATGTTCCTAAACTGGCTCATTATCAGGAACAGCTCTTATAAAAATCAGATTCCTGAACTCTATTTCAGACCTAATGAATCCCATGTCTGGGCACCAGGGTTTTGTTTGCTTTTTGTTTTTATTTTTAAACTCCTCGGTGCTGATGGATAGGGTTTTCTTTCTTTCCTGAAGATGCTTCAGGAACGAGATTATATTTCTTTAAAGGCATAATAATTTAAACAAGTTTTATAAAAATCACCAAAGGCGAGAATACCTACGATCCTGACACTATCTCACCCCACTTGTTTGCGTCTTTATGACTTAGTTTTCTCTTCGAAGGAGATGCATTTCCCCCTGTGGGTCGGATCTTTGCATTGCAGCGGCAGAGAGGTATAGAGATCAAGAGAATTGAGATAAGCACCCTATAGCTCTACAGTCAACGAATATTGAGTGTCCTGGGGTGAATAGGCAAGGCCCAGCCTTCAAAAATTGAGAGGCTGCAGAGCGGCAGGTATTGACCCGTAGAATAAAGAGAGGCGAAGATGGAAAATAATGCAGCAATGGGAGGATGAGGGACGATCGGTTGCATTAGTTCCCTGAACATCCTTGAGCAAGAGATACAACCATGAGTAATCCGCAGCCCCTGCCCCCAACAAGCACGGGGTGCCACTTTCAACCGGAACCAACCATTTACACTTCAGTGTGAACCGGGACAAGAGCCCTATTCCCAAGGCTGGGAGAAGACAGGACCCGAGCTCACGGCGCGGGCGGGGAGCTGTGAGGACTGGGTGGACGAAAGGAAGCACCTTCCCCTCCACTGTAACCCCTCTAAAGGCCGGCCCCCACCCCTGCACCTCAAGGTGACGAGGGGAGCCTCCTCGCAGTCACCTCCTCCCACCACGCCCACCAGCTCCCACCTCAGTCAGAACGCCGGGCCCGCGGGCGGCGCACGCGCAGACCCGTCGCGCCCGCGCCTCAGGCCCCGCCCCCGCGCGCGGCGCTCCGGATGTTTGGCATTACCATGGAGCTTCGCGAGGCCGGCGGACGCGGCTCGTCGCCCCGGCAACCCGGGAGGCCAACACCGGACTCAGGTGGCGGCGGCGGCGAAAGCGGCGGCGATGGTGTCCAACCCTGTGCATGGCCTGCCCTTTCTCCCGGGCACGTCCTTTAAGGACGCCACGGTGAGGACTTCTCTGCCCCACCCCCACCCGGCCCCACCCCCGGCGGCCTCGGAGAGCTCGCCCCTTGGTGCACCTGCCTCCTCCACCCAAGATTGCCCTTTCCCTTCAGACCCCGTCCTCTGTCCCCACCTTTTCTCAGTCCGCCACCACAATTCCTGCGTCCTCCCCCTCCAGCCTCACCCTCTCTCCCCCAGCCTTTGCCCTCCGCTCCATCCTCTAGTTTTTTCACTCCATCCTGGCAGTCTATTGACCTCCTTCGTTCTCGTCGGCCTAGCTGCGTTCTTCCTCCTGCCCTGCTCCTTTAGCCCCTGCCTCTCCTCCCCCAAGATCTCTGTTTTCCCCCACTTTCCTCCCCAGCTCTGGCTAGGTCCTCTCCTAGCTCATTCTCCCACACCGTACCCCTCTCTGCCCAGCTCCCTTCTTGACCGCCCTCAGTCCCCCAGGCTAGCCCCTTCTCCCGCTCAGCCTCCTTACATCTTCGTCCTCCTTCCCACAGCCGCATCCTGCCCATCTCCCCAGGCCTATCATTCCCGCTCGCCTCCTTCCTCTTCCTTATCCTGGACCCACTAGTCTTGCCCCCTTCAGCTCCGTCTCCAGTCTTATATAAATCATTTCCACTCATTCTCCTCTTTCCACCAGGTTCTTTTACGCAGTCTCCGCCCTCCTCATTTATGCTTCTACCTAGCCCCATCCCCTTTCCGTTCAGCACTTCTGACTTGTCTACAGCCTAGTCCCAGCTTCTCCCCAGTCCTGTTTTATCTTCTTTCTCAATTGCTCTTTCTCCAAAAGTTAGACTTTCAACACTTGCCTATCTTCCTCCTAAACCATCCCTCCCTGCTTTGTAGGAGATAATTCCATTCCAGTCCTTTCAACCACATTTGATTAGCTGTTTTTTTTTCTTCCCCAGTCCTATTCTTTTCTAACATTTTAATGAAAGATGCCTGATTAGATGATTTTGCTCCTTTGCTACTTTTAACTGTTTTTAGTTGTATTCTGTAGACCAAAAAAAAAAAAAAAAGCTTGTTTTCTTTTTCCTCCTGACATAGCTTAGCCCTTGACGGAATTATTTAGTATTTGTTTTAATTTTAACCTGGTTACTGAAATATATGTTTGAAGATCAATGTTGAGATTCAGTAAACTGTCATAGATGAGACAATAATAAGTTGTATAGCTTAATAATTTAAGCTGTAAGCTCCTTTCCATGTATATAAAGGTAAGATAAAATATGTAGTCCATTTATTTTCTTTGGGAGAATGAACTGAAATTGAAATTTTGGTGAGGGAGTGTGGATTCTGAGCCTCTTCTTCATAATTATCCCTGCATTAAGACACAGCATCACAGAGCTTTTCCTTCAGTGGGCTTTTTCGTTCTTGTAAGTTAGAAATTGTAGGCACATTCCTGTCCCGTGCAGGAGCAAGCCTAAGCGTTTGGTGTTGGTGAGTGTGGGTTAGGCAGGGTTGAGTCGATTTGGGGGATTACAAATGTACAGACTGTAGGTCCCAGGCACTGAGAATATACATTGCTGTCCTTCATATAAGAATAACTGTGCATTGGACATATTTTCTATTTTAAAAACACGGTCCAAGTGTCAACCTATTTGCCTATTTGGTCACTATCTTTACTCAGCACTGAAGAACTAGGTGTGTATAACACTCAAAGCATTCAGAAGGTGAACCATAATGACTAAGAGGGGTGGGGAGGCTACCCAGTCTCTGGTATTTTGTTAGACTAGCCTGAACAGACTAAGACAGTTTGTAAGTATTTTCTCCCATTCCCTAGGTTGCCTTGTCATTTTGTTGATTATTTCCTTTGCTGTACAGAAGCTTTTTAATTTTATGTAGTTCCACTTCTTTATTTTTGCTTCCGCTGACTGTGCTTTTGTTATTATATCTAAAAGTCATTGTCGGAACGCCTGGGTGGCTCAGTCGTTAGGCGTCTGCCTTGGGCTCAGGTCATGATCCCAGGGTCCTGGGATCAAGTCCCACATCATCGGGCTCCTTGCTCAGTGAGGAGCCTGCTTCTCCCTCTCCCTCTGCTGCTCCCCCTGCTTGTGCTCTCTCTCTCTGACAAATAAATAAAAATATTTTAAAAAATAAATAAATAAAAGTCATTGTCAAAACTAATGTCAGGGAGCTTTTTCCCTTTTTTTCTTCAAGGAGTTTTATAGTTCCAGGTCTTATGTTTAAGTCTTCAATCATTTTGAGTTAATTTTTGTGAGTTCTATAAAATAGGGATCCATTTTCATTCTTTTGCCTGGATACCCAGTTTTCCTGGCACCATTTGTTGAAGAGACTGTCCTTTCCCTATTGTGTATTCTTGGCACCCTTGTCAAAGACAGTTGACCATATATGCATGAGCTTATTTCTGGGCTCTATTCTGTTCCATTGGCTTATGTGTCTCTTTTTATGCCAGTACCATGTAGTTTTGATTACTACTGTAGCTTTGTAATGATAGTTTGAAATCAGGAAGTGTGACGCCTCCAGCTTTGTTCTTTTTTTTTGTTATGTTAATCACCATACATTACATCATTAGTTTTTGATGTAGTGTTCCATGATTCATTGTTTGTGCATAACACCCAGTGCTCCACGCAGAATGTGCCCTCCTTAATACCCATCACCAGGCTAACCCATCCCCCCACCCCCCTCCCCTCTAGAACCCCCAGTCCGTTTCTCAGAGTCCATCGTCTCTCATGGTTCGTCTCCCCCTCCGATTTACCCCCCTTCATTCTTCCCCTCCTGCTATCCTTTTTTTTTTTCTTAACATATATTGCATTATTTGGTTCAGAGGTACAGATCTGTGATTCAACAGTCCTGCACAATTCACAGCGCTCACCATAGCACATACCCTCCCCAATGTCTATCACCCAGCCACCCCATCTCTCCCACCCCCCCACCACTCCACCACTCCAGCAACCCTCAGTTTGTTTCCTGAGATTATAGCTTTGTTCTTCTTTCTCAAGACTGCTTTGGCTATTTGGGGTTTTTGTGGTTCCATGCAAATTTTAGGATTGTTTTTTCTATTTCTGTGAAACATGCCATTGGAATTTTGATAAGGATTGCACTGAATTTGTAGATCACTTTGGATAGTGTGGACATTTAAGCAGTATTAATTCTTCCAATCCAGGAACACAAGATACCTTTCCGTTTGTTTGTGCCTTCTTTAATTTCTTTCATCAGTGTCTTATAGTTTTCAGTGTATAGGTTTTTCATGTACTTAAATTTATTCCTAAGTATTTTATTGTTTTTATGCTATTGTAAACAGAATTGTTTTCTTAATTTCAATTTCAGATAGTTCATTGTTAGTGTATAGAAACAGTTTTTCTCTGTATGTTGATTTTGTATCCTGCAACTTTACTGAATTCATTGATTAGTTCTAACAGTTCTTTGGTGGAGTCTTTAGGGTTTTCTGAATTTAAGATCATGTCATCTGCATACAAAGAGGGTTTTACTTCTTCCTTTCCTATTTGGATGCCTCTTCTTTTTGTTGCCTGATTGCTCTGGCCAAGACTTCTAGTTCTATGGTGAATAGGAATGGTAAGAGTAGACACCCTTGTCTTGTTCCTGATTTTAGAGGAAAAGTTTTCAACCCTTCACCATAGAGTTTGATGTTAGCTATGGACTTGTCACATATGGTCTTTACTGTGTTAAGGTATGTTCCCTCTATACTCAGTTTGTCAAATTTTTATTATGAATGGATATTTTGTCTTTTTCTTCATCTCTTGAGATGATCATATGATTTTTATCTTTCATTCTGTTAATGTGTTGTATAACAAGTACTGATGTGTGTATGATGAACCATCCTTGCATCTCAGGGATAAATCCCACTTGGTCATGATGTATGATCCTTTTAATGAGCTGTTGAATTTGGTTCGCTAATATTTTTTGATAATTTTTGCATCTATATTCATCAAGGATATTGGTCTGTAACTTTCTTTTTTTTATAGTACCCTTATCTGGTGTTGATATCAGGGTGATCTTTTTTGTTTCTTAATGCACGCATTTATCACTATAAAATCCTCTATTGGGGCACCTGGGTGGCTCAGTTGGGTATCTGACTTTTGGTTTTGGTTCAGGTCATAATCTCAGGGTTGTGGGATCGAGCTCCATGTTGGGCGCTGCCCTGAACGGGGAGCCTGCTTGGGATTCTCTCTCTCCCTCAGCACCCCCATCCCTACCCCCACTGCTCTCTCTCTCTTGCTGTCTAAAAACAAAACAAAACAAAACAAAACCCTATTAAACTGCTTTTGCAGGTTCCCAAAGGTTTACATATGTTGTGCTTCTATTTTCATTTGTTTCAAGATACTTTTTGATTTCCCTTTTGATTTCTTCTTTGACCCACTGGTTGTACAAGGGTGTGTTGCTTAATTTCCACATATTTGGGAGTTTTTCAGTTTTCTTCCTGTTATTGATTTCTAGTTTCATACTGTTGTGGTGCAAAAGCATACTAGGTATGATTTCAATCTGCTAAGACTTATTTTGTCACCTATCATATAACCTGTCCTGGAGAATGTTGGTATACTTTAGAAGAATGTGTATTTTGCTGTTGTTAGATGGATTATTCTTTTTATGTCTGTTAGGTCTGTTTGGTCTAAAGTATGGTTCAAATCCAACCTTTCCTTGTTCATTTCCTATCTGATTTAGTCATCTATTGAAATCCCTTACATTATTGTCTTGTTGTCTATTTCTCCTTTCACATCTGTTAGTATCTGCTTTGATGTGGGGTGCATGTATATTTATGATCATATCTTTTTCCCCCTCTGTTTTATTTTAATTCCAGCATAATTAACAGTGTTATATTAGTTTCAGGTGGTTGTTATATCTTCTTGATTAATTGATCCCTTTACCGTTATATAATGACCATCTGTGTTTCTTGTTACCATTTTTGGCTTAAAGTCTATTTTGTTTGTTGTAAGTATACTTACCCATGTCTCTTTTGGTTTCCGCTTGCATGGATTATCTTTTCCATCCCTTCACTTTCAGCTTATGTATGTGCTTCAAGCCAAAGCAAGTCTCTTATAGTCTCTTATAGTATAGGCAGCATATAGTTGATCTTGTGGGTTTTTTTTTTTTAAATCATTCAGCTTTTTGTCTTTTGATTAGAAAATTCAGTTCATTTATGTTTAGAGTAACTATTGATAGGTAAGGATTTATTAATGCCATTTAATGTTTTCTGGCTGTTTTGTAGTTCCCTTGTTCCTGTCTTGTTGTCTTCCTTTGTGTATTGATGATTGGTCATAGTATCTTTGATTTTTTTCTCTTTATTTTTTGTGAAGCTGCTGTAGGTTTTTGCTTTGTGGTTACCATGAAACTCACATGAAACATATCTGTAGCGGTCTATTTTACACTGATAGCAGCTCAACTTTGATCACATATAAACACCCTATCCTTATTTACCCTCCTCACTTTAGGTTTTTTGATGTCACCATTTATATCTTTTTATATTTTGTATCCACTAACAAATTGTTGGAGCTACAGAGGTTTTCAGTACTTTAGTCCTTTAATCTTTATACTAGAATTAAGAAGTGAATACATCACCATGTTGCAGTTTTAGGGTATTCTAAATCCGACTATATGCTCACTTTATCCATGTGTTGTGTATTTTCATGTTACTAATTAATGCCTTTTTATTTCAGCTTGAACTTCTTTCAGCATTCCTCATAAGGCAGGTTTAGTGGTAATAAATCTTCTCATCTTTGTTTATTAGGGAAGGTCTTTATCTTGCCTTCCTTTCTGAAGCACATTTTTTCTGGATAAAGTATCCTGTGTTGGCAGTTTCTTTTTTTTAACACTGAATGATCCCATTCTCTCCTGGCCTGTAAGATCTCTGCTGAAAAATGTGCTGATCGTTTATGGAAGTTACCTTGTATGAGAGAGTTTTTTTTTCTTTTACTGCTCTTAAAATTCTTTCTTTGTCTTTGATTTTATTATTATGTGTCTTGGAGAAGATTATTTTTTTTTTAAAGATTTTATTTATTAGAGAATGAGAGATAGAGAGCATGAGAGGGAAGAGGGTCAGAGGGAGAAGCAGACTCCCTGCTGAGCAGGGAGCTCGATGCGGGACTCGATCCCGGGACTCCAGGATCATGACCTGAGCCGAAGGCAGTCGCTTAACCAACTGAGCCACCCAGGCGCCCTTGGAGAAGATTATTTTAGATTGAAATTTTGAGTACCAATAGCTTCATGAACTTGAATGTCCAAATCTATCCCCAGGTTTGAGTAATTCTCAGCCATTATTTCTTTAAATAAGCTGTCTACCCCTTTCTGTATTCTCCTTCTAGAGAAGGATCCAGTGATACATACATGATTTTTCTTGTTGGTATTTCATAAGTTCCATGGGCTTTCTTCATTCCTTTTCATTCTTTTTTCTTTTTGCTCCTCTGTGGGTTAGCTTCAAGTTATTTGTCTTCTAGCTTACAGATTCTTTCTTCTGCTTGTTCAGATCTTCTTTTGAAGCTATAGTTGAATTCTTCAGTTCAGTCATTGTGTTCTTCAGCTCCAAAATTTGTTTGGTTCTTTTTTATGTTTTCTAAGTCTTTATTGAACTTCTCACTTTGTTCCTTTGTTGTTTTCCTGATATCATTAAATTGCCCATCTCTGTTCTTTTGTAGGTCTCCTGAGCATCTTTAGGACAATTCTGAATTTTTTTCATTAGGCAATTCCTGGTTCTCCATTTCTTTGGGGCCAGTTACTATAGGTGGTGGAATCATGTTTCCCTGATTCTTCATGATCCCTATATCTTGCATAGGTGTCTTCACATGAAGAAGCACTACCTCTTGCAGACTTTATGGGCTGACTTTGGTAAGGGATGACTTTGACCTGTGGTGGAGGTATGCTGCAGCTTGCTGTGATCCTGGGCCTAGTGGTGTAGGGCACCGAGTGCAGGGCTTTGTGGCAACACTGGGTTTAGGTTTAGGGGACATGATGTCTCTTTGCCCAGGCCACTGGGGTCTATGGCACTGACAACTGTGTAGTCCTTGACAGGTGCTACAGGGGGTCCATAGTGGCTGCAAGGGCTTTGGGGGGTCTTTAGCGACCTCCAGGTCCAGCAGCTAGGGAACAGGGTAAGCAGCAGTGGTGACTGGAGCTGGGACACATAATTGGCGGTCGGGTGCCAGCTGTGGATGCCTGTGTAGTGGCAGGGGCCATTTGCAGACACACACATGGTGGTGGGAAGCAGAGAAGGCAAGGGCCAGGGCCAGCTATGGGCTCACTGGCAGCTGCACAAGGCCCTGGTTGTTGGTGTGTCCTCCTGTGGCTGCACACTCTCCCCCCAGCATGCACACTGCAGTGGAGGCCTGTGATGAGGGTTGGGCCATGTGCAGATGCACAGCTGGAGGGGCTAGTTCCAACTGCATGAACGGGGAGGGGTCAGCCAGAGGGTGTCTGTGCTGGCATCTTGCACTCCAGCAGCTGCAGAGTTCTGAGCTGGCTGCCGGCGTGGTTCCCAGGCTCTGGCAGGGACGTGGGGAGGGGAGGCTGGGCAAGGGGCTCTGATGCTTGGCATCATGAATGCCTGTGGGATGAACACTGATGAAATCTGCAGGGGGTACCCAGTGGCCACAGCCATCCTGGCCCTTGGCTTTGGCTCAGTGGTAAGATCTGCCAGGTTTGTCTGCAGAGCAGGTGTCTACACACCACAGTCACTCCGACTGTAGCCCCTACTTTGCTTCCGTGTTCCTAGCTGGCCTTATACACTTCAGCTTTGCCAGTCTGGGTGGGAGGAAACTGAAGTGGGACCTTTGTGGACTGCCCCAAAAGACTGGAGAAGCTGGTTGCTCTTCCTTCCTGGCCAGGGGATTTCTTTCTGGCCAAGAAGTTCCCTCTTGACACTGAGCAGTGCTGGCTTGGGGGATGAGATGATGCAGCAAAATGAAGTCTTCCTTCTTCTTGTGTAGTTATTCTTGGGTTTTTTGTTCCACTGTGTTCCTAAAACCTCCTAACTGGACTCCAAAGCTCTTCCAGAGCTGTTTTTGTCCATAGATAACTGTCTAATTGTTGATCTTTGTGGAGGGGTAGGGAGGCTGGGGTGTCCTATGTTACCATTTTGGTCTCTCCTCTGCCTTCAAAAATATTTCCTTTCCACTTTTTTCTTTTTTTATTTAATCTTTTGTTTTTTTCAATTTCCAGAAAAAAAATATGTTCCTTATAAAAAAAAAATCAACTTAATTCAGAAAGAATACAGAGAACATTATCCAAATCCAGTTTCTTTTTGTGCATGTGTTTGCATGCTTCTAATTATAGTACCCATATATTTTTTTTTAATTTTTTTTAAGTTTTTGTTTATTTGAGACAGAGAGCACAAGTGGGGAGGAGGATCAGAGGGAGAGGGAGAAGCAGACTCCCAACTGAGCAGGAAGCCCAATGTGGGGCTCGATCCCAGGACTCTGAGATTATGACCTGAGCCGAAGGCAGACACTTAACCAACTAAGCCACCCAGGTGCCCTATGGTATACATATAATTTTATATACTGCTTTTTGTGCTTATTGAATCATAAACATTTTTTGCAGATTGCCACATGGTCTTTAAAACCAATATTTTAACGGCTGCGTCATAGTCCGTTAAGTGAGTTTTCCATCATTAACTCATGTTTGTCTTTTATATTGTTTCCAATGTTTTACTATTGTAATTAACATTACAGTGGTCAGCTTTAGGCATATTATTCTTTCTCATAATTTTGGGTTATATTTTTAAAATAAAGGATCGAGGGTAGAATTTATTGAGTTCAAGACTTTAAACGTATAATACTCACTTGCTTCCAAAGAGTTGTATGAATGTATCAGTATTATTATAACAAGAAAAGCCTTTTATTTTAGGCAAAAATTCATTTCTCAGAGTCAGATCTTCTAGGTTCCATGGTTTATGAACACTAGATAAGATTAAAAACACAGAGGGGCACCTGGGTGGCTCAGATGGTTAAGCATCTGCTTTCGGCTCAGGTCATGATCCCAGGGTCCTGGGATCGAGTCCCACATCGGGCTCCCTGCTCCTTGGGAGCCTGCTTCTCCCTCTGCTTCTCTCTCTCTCTCTCTCTCTCCCTCTCTCTCCCTCTGTCTCTCATGAATAAATAAATAAAATCTTTAAAAAAAAATTAAAAACAGAGAAAGAATTAAGTGAAAGATTGAGTATAGATAAGATAATATCTTAGTTTCTCATGAAAAGTGAGCTGGTAATTATATTGGGCATTCTGGAGCAGGGCTTTAAGTTTTATTTTAAGCTCAGACTGCTGCTTTTCTCCCTGTTCCTGACCAGGTGTTTTAGCTTAAAATATAAGAACCTTCTAATATAGGTAAGCATTTTGTTACAAGGTTTGTGATGTTTTTAAGTGAAGGTTTAAGTTATGATGTTTTTGAAAGTTAGCTCTTTTACCTAACAAATATTTATAAAATATTATTAACGAAACACTTCTTTTGTTCTTCAGAAAGCAGCATTTCATAGAAGCCAGACACTGGGCTACAGGAACGGCTATGCAGTTGTTCGACATCCAACAGTTGGTATAGGCGGGGAGCGGCTCCAGGTCAACCAGCTGTCCCAGGCTGAGCTGGATGAGTTGGCCAACAAGGCACCAGTTTTAACTTATGGCCAACCTAAGCAGGCCCCACCTGCAGAATTTATTCCTGCACATGTGGCTTTTGACAAAAAGGTATCATCTGGGATTTCCGGGTACCCCTTGAATTCAGATTTCTGAGAGCCAACTGTTTGCAGAAAAGTCAACAGCAAACCACAGGTTTTCCAGAGGGCTCTGAGGAGAAAATTGTTCAAATGCCTCAACCTTTAGTCATAGACAGCTGAACTCAGGATTGAAAAAGGCTTTCTTTAGTCAGGAAGCTTATTACAGAAAATAATTCCCTGTAGACTTCAGTGAAATGTTTTCCAAATACAGTTAGAGAAAAGTTGGATGAATTCTGAATTCTTGAGTTCACATTGCTCCATGTTTACCTGCTCTGTGCTGTCTACTTTTTGGAAGTCTTATCTGTACTGATGGCAAACCCTTAGTCTTTGTGAAATGCATCACGACAACTCCATCTTTTGTCAGTTTTAATCAGTCTGTCTTCCTAAGTTTTTATTTTTCAGGGAACGTTTCAGGTTTGCATAATATAACCAAAGGATAGTCTAACATTTTCATTTCTGTCTCATTTACCCTTATGCTTTTGTAATGTGAGCTATTTTAGTTCCATCTGTTGACATTTCCATATCATCCTTGATTCTCCTTGTCAGTGGGCCTCCTCTTTAAGGTGAGGTAGTCCTAACTCTGGCCATGCAACAGAATCCCTAGTGGGACTTTTAAGAAACTGAGATGTCACCCTAACCCTCATCGATCTTAATTTCCAGATAATTTTTATGTATAACTGAGTCTGAGAACTACTGACCAGTTTTTACAAGTTAGCTTTCCTAATTTACTCCTAGCCTATTTTCCTTCTGTCTTTTTTTTGGTCTTTCTTTTCATTTTTTCTTTTTGTTAAATGTCTATAGTGTTCATCTAGCTAGTCAACTTTAATTGAGTACCTATTTTTTTTTAAGATTTTATTTATTTATTTGACAGAGAGAAACACAGTGACAGAGGGAACAGAAGCAGGGGGAGTGGGAGAGGGAGAAGCAGGCTTCCCACGGAGCAGGGAGCTTGATGCAGGGCTTGATCCCAGGACCCTGGGATCATGACCTGAGCCGAAGGCAGATGCTTAACCATCTGAGCCACCCAGGTGCCCCTAATTGAGTACCTATTGAAACTAGTGGCTGAAAAATAGAAAATAACCTGGTGGTGGAATTATGCCATTTACATTCATTAATCACTTAGTTTAAAAATTTTTTTAAATGTCTCGGCCATAATCCATACCATCCTCCTGTCCCCATCTCAGTGAACTCATCCAATAGGAACATGTTCATATATCCGTTCAGAAGCTGAACCTAAACAGTATCAGTTACATGGTTGGGTATTTCTCTACCTTTTTCTTGTTTCTTTGTGAGTCTACAGATAGTTTCAGCCCCAGCTGTGCCCCTAACCCTGAGTTTGGCCTCGGGCAAGTCACTCTACCACCCTGAGTCTCCATTTGTAAAATGAGGGAGGTTCAATTAGCTGATTATTTCTGGCTCTCACATTTGTGTATTTATATATCTGTGGCTCATATTACAGACCATTTCATGCATGAATTAGTGATCATGCCCCCACTTATAGTGATCATGTCTCCATTTCAGTTCTTTGTACTGGATCTACAGTGTTACTTGAAAACGATCTTTTGTCTTTTGTTTTTACTGTATTATCTTTCTCCTTTAAACATTCTATTCCATTCATGTATTTCATCTTTTTATTAAGAGTTTTAAGGTTTTATTCTATTATATGCTTATTTCACATAAGCAATTGCCTGATCTCTTTGGCTTTTAATCTTGTTTTTCCACAGTAGACACTACACCTTTTTAGCAACAGCACTCATGTATAAAATTATGCATCTTCCCATTCATCAAGCCATATTTGTGTCTTCACTAAACGGTCTTCTTGGTTTGTTCCTCTAGTTCCAGTGGAGGTTTAGGTTCACACTCTTGTCTACCTATAACACCATTCTAGTATTTTCTCTTCATGGGAGGAAATATTAAAAATAAAGACAGGATAAAAGAAAGTTTTAAAGTTAATCCCAAAGCTTGTCAACACAAGCTTTTAATATTTTTAAATGTGCAAGAGAACGTGCCATTTTGGATTCCCGCTGATACTCCCCAGAGGACCTAAGGTTTCCTCCATCTGTCATGTATGTTTCTGAGTACAGTGAGGGTGTGTTTACATGCCACTCAAAGATTCTGTGCTGAATTGATGATTTGAGTCTCATTCATATGAATTCTCTAAGGATGAATATGTCATTAATATGCATTTACAGGCCACTTTCCTTCTAAAGAAATGGACTTGAGGCTTCGTTTTCATTTTGAAACCAAAGGTTATAGTCTTGCCCAAATTTTTGACTCTTTGCAGAAATTCTAAGAGATTTTTGACACGGAAGTGAAGCTAGTACAGTTAAGGTCTTTAAGCCATCTCATCAAGAACCACATTACTAAGTAGTCTATGTGTAGTTTGAGTATCTAGAGCAAAGATCAGCAAACGTTTTCTGTAAAGGGCCAAATAGTAAATATTTGGGGCTTTGCAGGTGTCTTAGTCTACTTGAGCTGCCATCACAAGATACCATATACTGGTGCCTTACATAATAGAAATTAATTTTCTCACTGTTCTGGAGGCTGGAAGTCTAAGATCAAGGGTCCTGCTGATTCAGTTTCTTGTGAGGGCTCTCTTCCTGGCTTTAGATAGCTGCCTTTTTGCTATGTCCTCACGTGGCCTTTCCTCAGGGTAGGTTTGCTGAGAGAGAGGTCTTCCTCTCCTTACACAGTCACTAATTCAGTTGGATCAGGGCCCCACTGTTGGGACCTCACTTAAGCTTAATTACTTCCTAAAGACTCTGTCTCCAAATACAGTCATATTAAGGGTTAGGGCTTTTACATACAAATTTTTTTGGGGGGGCAAAGACAAAATTCAGTCCATAGTAGCAGCCCACGTGGTCTCTATCACAGCTACTCAATCCTGCCCTTATAATTGGAAAGCAGCCATTGACAAATACCTGCTAATTATTTACATAATTATTTGTGGATACTGAAATTTGCATTTTGTATCATTTCCATGTGTTGTGAGATTTTATCCTTTTGATTTTTTTAACCATTTAAATATGTAAATAAAACATTCTTAGCTTGGAGGTGATACAAAATCAGCTGGCAGGAATAGATGGGTCCCATGGACCGTAGTTTAGCAGCCTTTGATTTAGAAAATAGGAGTGATGAGTATTTAGTTCTCCCCGAGTGGCTCTCTTTAGAGGAGGATACTGGATGTTTTTTGGATGAGAGACTAATACAATGCCATTTCTCTCTGCCTTGTGTGTTATAGGTGCTGAAATTTGATGCCTATTTCCAAGAAGATGTTCCTATGTCAACTGAGGAACATTATCGGATTCGTCAAGTGAACATTTACTACTACCTGGAAGATGACAGCATGTCTGTCGTGGAGCCTGTTGTGGAAAACTCTGGGATCCTTCAAGGCAAGTTAATCAAACGCCAGCGGCTAACCAAGAATGACCAGGGAGACCATTACCATTGGAAAGACCTAAATCGAGGAATAAACATTACAATTTATGGCAAAACCTTCCGCATTGTTGACTGCGACCGATTCACGCAGGTATAGTATATATTTCTGGAAATTGTGGTGTCTGAGGCATCATTCTAATTTATGGAAGGATACATTTCATTTATAAGGGCAAGAGGAGGGGCGTCCGGGTGGCTCAGTCAGTTAAGCATCTGCCTTTGGCTCGGGTCATGATCTTGGGGTCCTGGGATCCAGCCCCGTGTGGGACTCCCTGCTTGGCGAGGAGTCTGCTTGTCCCTCTCCTTCTGCCTCTCCCCGCCACCCCTGCTCTTGCTCTCTCCCTCTCAAATAAATAAATAAAATCTTTAAAAAGAAAAATATAAGGGTAAGAGGAGGACACTGGTACTCTGTCCTGAATGGATTATTATGTAGGTTGATTAGGTATTTGTGTGTGTGTTGATAACTGTCAACACTGTGTAGTGATATCACTTTTTTCACAATGATATGGATACATGTCCATTCAAATAAAATTAAACTTGCATTATAGCTGAATCATTTGATAAGGAACCAGTTCCCATGCCGGTTCAAGTGGTAGCACCCTTGATGGGATAGAAATATGAAAGAGGCATTGGACGATTTATCTGAAGTTTGAGTTACAAAAGTAGTATTACCTTTATTAGCAGATATGAGCCTCACATTTTTTGTGCAGTTCATATTTTTCCTGTAAATCATACTTGCTATATTCTGGAGAAACTGGCTATCTAAAGAATTCCTGAGGGCGCCTGGGTGGCTCAGTCATTAAGCGTCTGCCTTCAGCTCAGGTCATGATCTCAGGGTCCTGGGATCGAGCCCCGCATCGGGCTCTCTGCTCAGCGGGAAGTCTGCTTCTCCCTCTCCCACTCTCCCTGCTTGTGTTCCCTCTCTCGCTGTGTCTCTCTCTCTCAAATAAATAAAATCTTAAAAAAAAAAAAAAAAGAATTCCTGAAATAAAGACAATTTATTGTCAGGAGAATGCTTGTTTATATCGAGAAGAATCCTCCGTTCCCTCTATTTCATAAGTATGGATTTTTGACAACTTAAAGTTATGTGTACGTACATAGACACAGAGTCCTTTCTTGAGCACAAAATGTAGGTATTAGGAAGTCAGTTCTAAATTTCTTAGTTTAAAAAATTTCTAGAAGCAAAGATACAGTTTCTGAATTCTTTTGTGCCTTTAATCCTATGTTACCAAATGCCACATGTGATTGATCTTTACCACGCACTGAGTTCCTGTGAATCCACTCATTTCTGTTTTGCATTTAGTAATTTATTTAGCAAATACTTACTAAGTGCCTGCTCTGTGCCAAGCCTAGTGGTTCTAGGTGCCACATATATAGGCTTGTCCTTATAAAGGCTATTACACTGGGCACCTGGGTGGCTCAGTTGGTTAAGCGACTGCCTTCGGCTCAGGTCATGATCCTGGAGTCCTGGGATCGAGTCCCGCATCGGGCTCCCTGCTCAGTGGGGAGTCCACTTCTCCCTCTGACCCTCCCCCCTCTCGTTCTCTCTCTCATTCTCTCTCTCAAATAAATAAATAAAATCTTAAAAAAATAAAAAAATAAAGGCTATTACATTCTGGCTGGAGGAGGCAAAAATAAGCATGCAAGTATATAACCTGTCAGATGCTGCTTAGAGCTGCAGAAGGGACTAGAGCTGAGGAAAAGGGAGGGGAGGGTGAGGAGGGTGTATAGAGGCTGGCCAAGGGAGGCCTCACCCTGAACAGAGACCCCAAGGAAGTGAAGGAAGGAGCCCTGGCATCCGTGCCATCCCACAGCAACAGTGAAAAACAGTGCAGAAGGTAGAGGTGCTAGACCATATTTGGGAAAACAGGTTTTGATCGCTCATTGTTTAGGTTTTCGAGGTCCTTTTTATCATAGGCAGTTTCAGAACTGTACCTATAATGAGGAATTATAAAATGTTATGTAAATTTCAGGTATTGTGGCTATTTTTACAGTTGTCTCTTTATGAACAATCTGAATATCAGCAGTTCATTCCTGAGCGGTGAGTCAACTCTCATAAAGAGAGACGCTTAAACGACTGAGCCACCCAGGGGCCCCAACTCTCATTGTTGACGGTAGTTCTGTTCTAGGAAGTCACCACAAGCCCTTAATTAGCAACTATGGATCCATCGCTCCTGGGAGAAATACGAGGTTAGGTTTCTATAAGCTTGTTTTATGTGTGTTTCTGTTTAAAGTTGCCATGTTGAAAATACTTTGTTGATTCATGAACATCGAACTTATGGCCAGCAGCACTGGAGCTCATGCCTGAAGGAAGCATATCTCACACATGTACTTTCTCCTGAAGGCATGTCACAGCCTTGTGTGTGTGTGTGTGTGTGTGTGTGTGTGTGTGTGTGTGTGTGAGAGAGAGAGAGAGAGAGAGAGATAAAAAGTACATAACATAAACGTGACCACCTTAACCACTTTTCTTCGATGTGCAGTTTAGTGACACTAAGTGCTTATCCCAGCCTCCTTGCACTTAGAACACGCGACAGCACTTTAGCACTAAGGTTGGGGGCCATTTTAAATAGCAAAAGCAACAAAAGCACAAAAGTGTGAAAAAGTGGCACTAAACAGACATCTAAATGGACACTTTTTCAGTATGGAAGCTGAAATAAGAAGGCAGAATGTCATCTCATTTGACCTCAGCTAGGAATGTACCTTATCAGACAACTCAAAATTTTTACCACTCTGTGTGTGTCTGCAAAGGACCACAGAAGCACCATGACTATTGATTTGGAGGTTACTAATAAATTTTTGCAAGTAGGCAAAAGTGCAAATATAGGATCAACTCTATTTTGATGACTGCTAATGACTAGAGTTGCATATTTTAGGTACCAATGACTAGATTAAATTATGTTTTCAGTAGTTGATCTGTTAGAAATTGGCTCCTGTAACAGTTTAAAATTTATACACATCTTATCTAATTTGATGGTTTTCATTAGGGCTGGACCTATGAGTGGATAAAGAAGATAGTTGTCTTTATGGTGTGGACTTGAACAAGGAGCCACCTCTAATCAAATATATCACCACCACCACCCCTTCTGAGCCCCTCCTCACTGCTCCAAATAAACATTGGTCCTAGAGACAGAATTAACACAGTAAAAAAAATTAACTCCAGAAATCAGAGATCTAGAATTTATTATCTTCATTAGAGTATGACCAGTAGTATAGCGGGTGTGAATCCTGCTCTGCATATGCAAGTGTGCAGGAAATATTGTTTTGTGTTTTAAAGATAACTTAAAATCTACTTGAACCCACATCCAACTGGGCTGCTATTTCTATTCACCCTCAGCTTTGCCAAAAATTCCAGGCCCTCAGAACAACAAGGCACACCCAGGCCTAATGGGGTCATACAGGCAGGGTCCATAGGCTGTCAGTGCCCAAGGGCACCTCCTGGATGCTTTGGTGCGAGGTCAGATACTGAGACCCCGAGTGCCTGTGACCGATGTGCCTGACTGGGCTACACGTGTGCTTCGAGCATCCCTAAGAGCACATGTGGAGTCTTGCTCTTCTGAGACCCATCAACTTGTGTCTATTTTCCAGTCTGGGAGAATTTCCCCCTTTTTCTCTCCTTGCCTTCAAAGACATTTCCTTCTCTCCCCTCCTTCTGGGATACTTTAGAATAATCTCTTCAAAGAGTTTAGGCTTTTTCTAAGAGACAGGAAGAATAGTCAAACTTCAGGAAGCTTCTGCATTCCTGCCCAAATCCCTAAGATAAGGTTAACAAAGGGCCTGGTTATCCGTTGAAAGCAACAGAAAGGAGTAAAACCCCCATGAAATACCTCAATCAATAATCCTGCTACATTAATATATCATCTCAAGGGAGAGGAGAATATTGTTAGTCATTATCTCCAGCTCAGTACTTTTAATAGACATTGAGATCCCAGTATTTTAGTATTGAAAGATACTGGAGACTGCTTAATGAAACTTTAAGTATTAAGATTACAAGTTAGTTAGCAGCAGAGCTAATATTAGAACCCAAATATTTTGGCTCTGAGTCCTGCATATTTTCTATTGAATTGTCCAAAAGCAAATCACACAATTCCCAAAAGAAACCCAGATTTCAGATTAATTTCAAGTTCTAGAATGTAAACAGATCCCATGACATTGTTCTTTTCTGATTACTAAAAAAAAAAAAAAAAAAAATACAGCTTATTGTGGTGCTTTTATGAAGAAGAAATGCCAAGTTGTATTAAAAGATGTAGTTACTGAAAATGTTGTATTTACTTATAATTAGCAAATTAAACAAGATCATATCAAGTTCAGATGCTTTCCTTAACTTTATCTGGTGAGATTTGAGTACTTGGTTTGTCTCTCCTATGTTGCTAAAATATTTTCTGGTCTAAAATAACCAGTGATTCTTTTCCTTTTTGGAGGGGGGTGGAGATGGGGACTTAATCAGATACTTGTTTTTGGTGAGTTGAAAGTTGGGAATTTGATTTCAGCTTAACTTTGCCATTATGTAGCTTGCCCCCATCCCTGATATGAATTACATATTGTTTGAAACCGTGGTTGGGTTTCAGATGTGTGTATGTAAGCAATCCTAAGACTTACTCTGTTCTTGGGCACCTAACTAAATTTCATTGATCTAAATTCATATATGGAGCCAGTTACCTTACTATCATGTCTTCCAGTTAGCTCAGCATATTGCCTAGCAAGTTTATAATATAGAATACTTATGGTAATTATCAGTTGTTACCTGCATTATAGCATTGGGTCAATTGGAGGCTTAATGCTGCTAAGATGTGCTTCAAACTGCAAGCTAACGATTAATTTGGACACTGGCATAGAAATTATTATTACACTTATCTTTACACCATCAGTTAATACTCCTGGAAGCTTCAAGAAAGATGATCATTACTTTTGCGTGATTTAGGTATTTTTGGAAAGTCAGGGAATTGAATTAAATCCACCAGAGAAGATGGCTCTTGATCCTTACACTGAACTCCGGAAACAGCCTCTTCGTAAGTATGTCACCCCATCAGACTTTGACCAACTGAAGCAGTTTCTCACCTTCGACAAACAAGTAAGTGACGTAAGCACCTCAGTGGATTTGCTCATCTCCACATGTGATGCATGTTTATTAGCAAGCTGTTCTGGTAGATGTGTGTTTTAAAACATTACATCTGTAATTTAGCCATTTGGAGACAGTGCGATTTTTCTGGTTTCATCTAGAGTTAGAGGTACAAGAATGCCCAAGTTTTGTATTAAGAGACCCAGAGGAGGCTGTGGAGTTAAGTTTTAGGAGTTCCACCAAACTTTTCAATCTTAAAGCAATTCCTGAGCTATGTCTGCTTCCCACTTTACGTTTCCAACTACTTCTTTTCCCAAATAGGAGTTCATTTCATAGCCTTCTTTGGGAAACCCTAAGTGATTTATTGGGAAATTTCGAAGCTATTGCATATAGGTAGTTTTCTAATGTTAAAATAGTAATTTCACAGAAATCCCATCACAGATGCTTCCTTGTTATATTTTATATGAATTTTGAGTATAGAATATTCTAGGTATTTTCCAGCTCTGTTCTAACCGTCCTATCCTACCCACTGTGAGTTGGTGTGTGGGAGGAGATTTGGTCTTCTCCTTTCTGTAGAAAAGAAGATGGGGAGATCATCCTCAGTGCTTCTTTGCTGCTGGTGTTCTCTCAGAAATGTAATTCCTTTTAGTTCAGAAAAATTTGCCTAGCACTAGTATCGCCTTTTAAGGACATTCTTTATATCAATCATATATCTGTTATTCTTTTGTCTTTAAAGATTGTGTTGTTGATACTGTTACTAGAAGAGGTATGTTGATGGATAAAAAAAGACATTAATAAATAAAAATTCTTTCCATACTAATTACATATAAGCAGTACCTATATGTAATATACCTTTCTTAATACATATGAGCCCCTGTATAAAACACAATGCTCTTTTTTCTTTCTTTTTTTCTTTTTGTTTATTGAGGTATAATTGATGTATTATATTAACTTCAGGTGTACAACATAGTGATTCAACAATTGAATACATTGCAAAATTGTCACCACAATAAGTCTAGTTACCATCTGTCATATTACAAAGTTAATATAATATTATTGACTATAATCCCTATGCTATACATTACATTCCCATGACTTATTTATTTTATAACTGGAAGTTTGTGCTTCTTGATCCCCTTCACCTATTTCATCTATTCCCCTACCACCTGCACCCCAAGCTCCCTACCCTCTGGCAACACCAATCTGTTCTCCATGTCTATGAGCTGGGTTTGGTTTTGTTTGTTTTGTTTTTTAGATTCCACATATAAGTGACATTATGCAATATTTGTCTTTCTCTGTCTGATTTGTTTCACTTAGCATAATACCCTCAAAGTCCATCCATGTTGTTGCAAAGGGCAAGATTTCTCTTTTATATGGCTGAGTAATATTCCACTGTATATATAAACTACATCTTCTTTCTCCATTCATCCATTGGTGGACAGGTTATTTTCAAATCTTGACTATTGTAAATAATGCTACAAGGAACATGGGGTTGCTTATATCTTTTTGAATTAGTGTTTCGTTTTCTTTGGAGGCTACCCCGTAGTGGAATTGCTGGATCATATGGTATTTCTATTTTTAATTTTCTGAGGCACCTCATACTGTTTTCCATAGTGGTCACACCAATTTACATTCCCACCAGCAGTGTGCGAGGGTTCCTTTTTCTCCAACCAACACTTATTTCTTGTCTTTTTGATGATAGCTATTCTGACAAGTGTAAGGTGATATCTCATTGGTGTTTTGGTTTGCCTTTCTCTGATGATTAATGATGTTGAGCATCTTTTCATGTACCTGTTGGCCATTTGTATGTCTTCTTTGGAAAAATATCTATTCAGATCCTCTGCCAACTTTTTTTTAATCAGAATTTGTGGTGTTTTGTTATTGAGTTGTAGGAGTTCTTTATATATTTTAGATGTTAATTCCTTCCTTATCAGATATGATTTGCAAATATCTTCTCCCCTTCAGTAGGCTGCCTTTTCATGTTGTTGATAGTTTTCTTCATTGTATAGAAGCTTTTTAGTTTGATGTAGTCTCATTTGTTTATTTTTGCTTTTGTTTCCCTTGCCTTTGGAGTCACATCCAAAGAAACATGGCTCAGATCAATGTCAACAAGCTTACTGCCTATGTTTCTCCTAGAAGTTTTATGTTTCAGATCTTTAATCCATTTGGAGTTTATTTTTGTGTATGGTGTGAGAAAGTGGTCTAGTTTCATTCTTTTGCATGTAGCTGTCCACAGTTTTCCCAGCACCGTTTATTGAGGAGACTCTTTCCCCATTGTATATTCTTGCCTCATTTTTCATAAATTAATTGACCATAGAAGTGTGAGTTTGTTTCTGGGCTCTCATTTCTGTTCTGCTGGTCTGTGTGTCTATCTTTATGCCAGTACCATACTGTTTTGATTGCTATAGTGTTGTAGTATGGTTTGAAATCAGGGAGCATGGTACCTCTGCCTTTGTTCTTTCTCAAGAGTTTCTTGGCTATTCAGGGTCTTTTGTGGTTCCATACAAATTTTAGAATTATTTGTTCTAGTTCTGTGAAAAATGCCATTGGAATTTTGATAGGGATTGCATTAAATCTGTAGATTGCTTTGGGTAGCATGGACATTTTAACAATATTAATTCTTTTACTGTGAGCACAAAATATCTCTTCACTTATCTTCTTCTTCTTCAATTTCTCTCATCAGTTTCTTATAGTTTCCATTGCTCTTTTAATTCGGCTTCTGTTTCACTGACTAATATTTTGGATCAAAGTGAATTCTGCTTTCTCAGTACAAACTTATAAGCCTGTTATTTAATATTTTACAGTTGTTGACATCTGGTATATAATTTTTGTATGTTTTTGTATCTTTGGTGAATTTTTTTTTTACCATCTGTGATTACTTCATAGTCTTTGTAGCTAATCTTTCCATCATTGTCTGATATATGAATGCCAAAATAGTTAAGTTAATCTCTCCACTTGTAGAATTCTTACTTAAGTCACTACTTTGGATTCCTCAAAGGTTCTTCGATTCTATGCAATCTGGGATGATACGGACAGCATGTTTGGTGAATGTCGGACCTACATCATTCATTACTATCTTATGGATGATACAGTGGAAATTCGAGAAGTCCATGAGCGGAACGATGGGCGAGATCCTTTCCCACTCCTGATGAACCGCCAGCGCATGCCAAAGGTTTTGGTGGAGAATGCAAGTATGTTTGATTCAGTTTATCCTCCGTAATTGGGACATCTTTTGGATCTCGAAGGAGTGACTTAATCAGTATGGTCATTCCCTTTACACTTGGGAGGCTCTTGCTGTGTTGTAGGTACTCAAAAAATAGCTTTCCCGTAACTCCCCTCCTTGCTTGCCCCACAGTCCAGGCTTGCCTCCAAAATGGTCTGGTGGAGATCACTGATACCCAAATCAAGGAAACAACCAAAACAGCAGTGGGAGATTCATTTAAAGTGCAGAAGAGCAAGGCTTCTGAAGTAAAGCAATTTAATATCAGATTTTTAATGCAGTTTTAGAACAAGCTTGCTTTCATATAGCTTACCATTTCCTTATGTTCTTTCCTGACTTTGCCCCTCACCTCAATACTTCCTAAACAGGAAGTTTGTATGTAGGATAACTTAAGATTGGAAAAGGCATGTCTGTGACTCAGAGGTGGGGCCCCATTGTGTCAGCTCCTGCTCTCTTTGCTGTGTAAAATAACCTAGTGACTGGAGAGGGAGAATGCAACAAAGTGCAGCTGACACCCTCTGCCCATCAGTCTTTCTCTGGAATAAGTACACTTACTTTGGTTATTGACTTAGTGGTTTAAGAATTTTCTCTTGCGAAAATGTCATCTTTTGGTCACATGTGATGACATCTCTCATGCTTGGATGGCTGACAGAACTCTGTAAATACTATTGTTGGTTTTCTTTATACTCTATTTTTTTGGAACTAGGAGATAAGAAATTTCAGGTATTGAGCAAGAGGTTTATCGTAGAGGTTATAAACAAGTTGAGGTTAGAGGTTATATACAAATTGGCAGTCTGAAGCCTAAAGGCAATCTACCTACATGTATTGATTTGCCTATATAGTATTTTTTTTTTTTAAGCAGTGTTACTTGGGGGCAAGGAGGTGGAGACTCCCATCACTGGGATAGTAGATAAACAAAATGTGGTGAAGGTATATCTTAATATAATAGTAGTAATTACAAGCAATGACTAAATGTAAAGAAAGCAAATGGATGCACTTAAAAGCGAAGTGCTGTGTAGAAGAAAGAAAAGAGATGTACAATGCAATAATATTTATGTAAAGTGAAGTCCAAACAAAACGATATGCATAGTACACACATAAAAAGCTGCACGTTAGAACGGTTGCATGTAAAGTAGAGGAGAATGAGATTGGGGAAATAGTCCTCATTTTAAAACTAAAAGAATTAGTGGTAAAAATCTCTCTTAGAGAGATGAAAATAATTGCTAATATAGCTTGCATTCTCAGATAGCAGCAACTGGATTTGAGCCCTAGTTCAACCTAGTCCAGTTGCTGCTGATCATATTCTTATACTTGCCCTCCTGTAGAACCCTCTTAGGTTCTAGGACACTGAGATTAATGTAAAAGTTAGGCCTTCCAGAATGCTTACATGAGCCTGAAATTCCTGCCCTCTAGAGCTAACAAATGTTAGATTTATGGTAGATTAAGAGAAAGAATGGGAATTTATTCAGGCATGAAAACAGTATCACTGAAACTGAACCCCTTGAAATCTCGAGTTCTGTGTTTGTCGCTGCCATATCAACATGGCCTATGTTTAAAATTTTGAATATGTGATCATCCTCTTTTATAACTTCCCCAGTTTTTTTTAAGTAATCTCTACAACCAACATGGGGCTCGAACTCACGACCCAAAGATCAAGAGTCACACACTCTCCCAACCGAGCCAGCCAGGTGCCTCTACAACTTCTCAAATTTTAACCAAAATTTTCATCAAAGTTATGTGGAGACGCAGCCTGGTGACATATGTAGGGTCCTTTTAAGAGATAGAAAACATATCTTTTTGTGAAAGTTAGTCATGCAGTAGCAGGACAGAAAAGGCTAAGCTTCCATCAGCTGAGTAATTCCTTTAACTAGAACTGTGATGTTGAAGAAGTAGCATCTAATTGACTCTCAAAGTCATTTATCCAGTGGATGATTTCAATTACATTCAATTAAACAAGAGTTAAATATCTGCTAAGGGAACTATTTCATGTCGTAAGTGCTGTGGAGGATAAAATGAAGGCATAACTTCCAGACCTAGAATCTGTGTCCTTCAATCACTTCTAGTGACTGTGGAGACAAGTCATATAAATACACAAAGCTGTTTAACAATAACACAAGTGGGGCGCCTGGGTGGCTCAGTTGGTTAAGCAACTGCCTTCGGCTCAGGTCATGATCCTGGAGTCCCGGGATCGAGTCCCACATCGGGCTCCCTGCTCAGCAGGGAGTCTGCTTCTCCCTCTGACCCTCTTCCCTCTCATGCTGTCTCTCATTCTTTCTCTCAAATAAATAAATAAAATCTTTAAAAAAAAAAAAAAAAAAAAAACAATAACACAAGTGTACCAGATCATCTGATTATGTAATTAGTTATGTCATGTAGACAGAGCTCAGAAGAAGAGATGTGACCTAGAAAGACTAAGGAAGGCTTTGTGGGAGACCTGAGGTTGGACCCAGATTTAGAGTGGCAGAGAACAAAGGGAAAGTGCATGTTAGAGAAGAACAAGAGCAAGTGTTGGGCATTAAGAACAAGTATGTTATGTTTGGGGGCATCCAAGAGACAGTGGCTAGGCAGAGTTTGTGTTGGACAGTAATAGGCAGTTACGGGAGTATCTTTCAGAAGTTCTCTTTGCCAGGGCCTTCATTTAAGTAGTTAAGATGAATAAAAATTGTATTTTTATAATGGATAGAGTTAAAGTTTCAGGAATTATAAAAGTTCTTTCTTGGTTGAACGTAATTGCAGTTTACCACTACGTGGTAAGTAATGTCAAAAGAAGGTCACCAGAAGCTTTCTACTCAGCTGTTGAACCTAAGGTTCTAGGTTCTTAAAGTCTGTTAACTGTCCTTTAGACTGGCTTTCATCCTTTGACCTTGCCTTTCCCTTGGTAAATACAAATGTTAAACAACATCAAAATTGTACACTCTAAATATGTACAACTTCTTGTAGTCGATTATACCTCAGTAACGTTGTAAAAATATAAATCCGTACTTAGATATGTTATAGTCAAACTTAAGAACACCAAATTCAAAAAGATCATAAAAGCAGCCCGAAGAACAAGGTTATCCATACAGAATGGCAGCTACAATGACAACTGACCTCTCAATAGCAACACTAGTTACCAGAAGACAGCGTACTAAAATCTTCAGAGTGCTGAGAAGGAAACAGAATTTAATACCTAGAGAAACTATCTTTCAAGAAGAAAGTGAAATACATTTCTAGGCAAACAAAACAGATTTTACTAACAAAAGACCCTACTAGGAAAATTCTAGAGTGTACCTTTAGTAGAAAGAAAATTATTCCAGAAGTTAGGTCTGGGATATAAGAAGCGATTTTAAAAAAAGAAGAAGAAAATGGCAGAGTGTGGGTATATCTAAATAAACATTGACTATACAAACTAAAAAAACAATGTTGAATTTGTGGGAGTTAAAAAATATCAAGGTAGAATTGAAATATATTACAACAAAGACTTAGGAGAAGTGATAGGATTAAAAAACAATAAACTTTGAAAAATATTTTAAGAACATACTTAAGATACAGAGACATAAAAAGGTCAAAAAAGATGTACAATCAAGTAGCAAAAGAAACTTTTAAGGCTATATTACTAAAATACCAATAGACATTAAGGCAGAAAGCATTGCTAGAGATAAAGAAGATCATACATATTGCAAGAATTGGGGGGGCGGAGCAAGATGGCGGAGGAGTAGGAGACCTAGATTTCGTCTGGTCTCAGGAATTCAGCTGAATAGGGATCAAACCATTCTGAACACCTACGAACTCAACAGGAGATCGAACAGGAGAGTAGCAACAACTCTCTGAACAGAGAAGCGACCACTTACTGGAAGGTAGGGCGTGCGGAGAAGTGAATCCGAGGCGATATTCGGGAGGATAGACGGTGGGGGAGGGGCCTCTGCCGGCCACTTCTGGCAAGTGCTAGAGCCGCGGAGCACAAAATCGGACCTTTTAGAAGTTGGCTCGGCGGAGGGACGTCGCTGCAGTGGCTAAGCGGGGGGTGGAATCCTCCCAGGACAGTGTGGTCTCAGGACCCTTGGGGTCACAGAGAGACCGGGGGTGCCTGAGTGCGCCAGAGCTCCCAGGTATCGGAGCGGGGAAGCCAGCTGCAGAGACGGAGCAGAGTCGCGGGCTCTCAGCTCGGGGTTGCCATAAACTGTGATCTGCGGCCCAGTCGGGGCACGGCTCCTCCAGCAGGGACCCAGCAGGCGGCAGATCCAGGGAGACTCCCCTTCCTTCCCGGGGAGGAGCCGTGCGGGAACGCACTGCAGGGATCTGCTGGGTTTGGAGACTCCGCGCGGGGTCGGGTGCCAGAGATAGCAACGCTCGATCACAGGCCGGGTGAGCACAGAGTGCGGCCGGAGACCGGGGACACGGAAGTGACTGCTTTTCTCTGGGGGCACACTGAGAAGCGGGGCCCCGAGTTCTCAGCTCCTCCGGGTGGAGATTGGGAGGCCACCATTTCTGCCCTGGTCCTCCAAGGCTGTACCGAGAGCTTGCAGGGAACAAAAGCTCCTGAGAACAAACCGGAGCAGCTTCCTTAGCCCGGACCGACAAGGGCGGGGCAATTCCGCCTCCGGCAAAGATATTTGGAAACCACAGCAACAGGCCCCTCCCCCAGAAGATCAGCACAAACAGCCAGCAAGCCAAGACCAAGTTGATCGATCAAGGAGAATGGGAGAACTCCAGCGCTAGGGGAATACTGCACATAGATTCATGGCTTTTTTTTTTTTTTTTTTAACCATGATTCATTGTTTCATCAAAGTTAATTTTTGTTGACTGTTTTTTTTATTTTTCTTTTTCCCTTTTTCAACCAACATCTTATCAATCCCTTTTAAAAAAAAAACATTTTTTATTTTTCATTTTTAGAGTCATATTTTATCCCTTCATAGTAGTTACCCTTATTTTTGGCATATATATATAAGTTGTTCTCTCTTTAAAATTTTGAGGTACAGTTTCTTCTAACAGATCAAAATATACCCTAAATCACTAGTGTTTGGCTTTGTTCTAGTCTCCTGCCTGATCACAGTCTCTCCCTTTTTCCTTTTTTTTTTTTCTTAAATCTTCTTTCTTTTTTCAACTTATCTTACCAAGTCCTTTTATAAAATCTTTTATAATTTTCATCTTTACAGTCATCTTCCATCCCTTCATTGTATCAACCCTTATTTTGTACATATATGTCTTTCTTCCTTTAAAATTTTAGGAGGCACTTTTTTCTAACAGACCAAAATACGCCCAAAATCTAGTGTGTGGCATTGATCTATGCACTAGCCTGATCATATTTGATCATATTCTGCTTTTTTTGTATTGTTTTGTTTTTGTTTTTATCTTTTTTTTTCTTTTTTTTTTTCTTTCTTTCCCTTTCTTTTCCCCTGGTTTCAGGTCTTTTCTGATTTGTATACAGTATATTTGCTGGGGACGTTGTAAACCTGTTAGCATTTTGTTCTCTCATTCATCTATTCTCCTCTGGACAAAATGACAAGATGAAAGAAATCACCTCAGCAAAAAGAACAAGAGGTAGTACCGTCAGCCAGGGACCTACTCAATACGGACATTAGTACGATGTCGGACCTAGAGTTCAGAATCATGACTTTAAAGATACTAGCTGGGCTTGAAAAAAGCGTGGAAGTTATTAGAGAAACCCTTTCTGGAGAAATAAAAGAACTAAAATCTAACCAAATCGAAATCAAAAAGGCTATTGATGAGGTGCAATCAAAAATGGGGGCACTAAATGCTAGGATAAATGAGGCAGAAGAGAGAATCAGTGATATAGAAGACCAAATGATGGAAAATAAAGAGGCTGAGAAAAAGAGAGAGAAACAACTACAGGATCACAAGGGCAGAATTCGAGAGATAAGTGATACGATAAGACGAAACAACATTAGAATAATTGGGATCCCAGAAGAAGAAGAGAGAGAGAGAGGGGCAGAAGGTATATTGGAGCAAATTATAGCAGAGAACTTCCCTAATGTGAGGAAGGAAACAGGCATTAAAATCCAGGAGGCACAGAGAACCCCTCTCAAAATCAATAATAATAGGTCAACACCCCGACATCTAATAGTAAAACTTACGAGTCTCAGAGACAAAGAGAAAATCCTGAAAGCAGCTCCGGAGAAGAGATATGTAACCTACAATGGTAGAAACATTAGATTGGCAACAGACCTATCCACAGAGACCTGGCAGGCCAGAAAGGACTGGCAAGATATCCTCAGAGCACTAAACGAGAAAGATATGCAGCCAAGAATACTATATCCAGCTAGGCTATCATTGAAAAATAGAAGGAGAGATAAAAAGCTTCCAGAACAAACAAAAACTAAAGGAATTTGCAAACACGAAACCAGCCCTCCAAGAAATATTGAGAAGGGTCCTCTAAGCAAAGAGAGAACCTAAAAGCAGCAAAGAGCAGAAACGAACACAGACAACAGACAGTTAACAGTCACCTTACAGGTAATAAAATGGCACTAAATTCATACCTTTCAATAGTTACCCTGAATGTAAATGGGCTCAATGCCCCAATCAAAAGACACAGGCTATCAGATTGGATTAAAAAACAAGACCCATCAATATGCTGTCTGCAAGAGACTCATTTTAGACCCAAAGACACCCCCAGATTGAAAGTGAGGGGGTGGAAAACCATTTACCATGCTAATGGACACCAAAAGAAAGCTGGGGTGGCAATCCTTATATCAGACAAACTAGATTTTAAAACAAAGACTGTAATAAGAGATGAGGAAGGACACTATATCCTACTGAAAGGGTCTATCCAACAAGAAGATCTAACAGTTGTAAATATCTATGCCCCTAACATGGGAGCAGCCAATTATATAAGGCAATTAATAACAAAAGCAAAGAAACACATTGACAACAATACAATAATAGTGGGGGACTTTAACACCCCCCTGACTGAAATGGACAGATCATCTAAACAAAAGATCAACAAGGAAATAAAGACTTTAAATGACACACTGGACCAAATGGACTTCACAGACATATTCAGAATATTCCATCCCAAAGCAACGGAATATACATTCTTCTCTAGTGCCCATGGAACATTCTCCAGAATTGATCACATCCTAGGTCACAAATCAGGTCTCAATCGGTACCAAAAGATTGGGATCATTCCCTGCATATTTTCAGACCACAATGCTTTGAAACTAGAACTCAACCACAAGAGGAAAGTCGGAAAGAACTCAAATACATGGAGGCTAAAGAGCATCCTACTAAAGAATGAATGGGTCAACCAAGAAATTAAAGAAGAATTAAAAAAATTCATGGAAACCAATGAAAATGAAAACACAACTGTTCAAAATCTTTGGGATACAGCAAAGGCAGTCCTGAGAGGAAAGTATATAGCAATACAAGCCTTTCTCAAGAAACAAGAAAGGTCTCAAATACACAACCTAACCCTACACCTAAAGGAGCTGGAGAAAGAACAGCAAATAAAGCCTAAACCCAGCAGGAGAAGATAAATAAGAAAGATCAGAGCAGAAATCAATGAACTAGAAACCAAAAGAACAGTAGAACAGATCAACAAAACTAGGAGCTGGTTCTTTGAAAGAATTAACAAGATTGATAAACCCCTGGCCAGACTGATCAAAAAGAAAAGAGAAAGGACCCAAATCAACAAAATCATGAATGAAAGAGGAGAGATCACAACCAACACCAAAGAAATACAAACAATTATAAGAACATATTATGAGCAACTCTATGCCAGCAAATTAGATAACCTGGAAGAAATGGGTGCATTCCTAGAGATGTATCAACTACCAGAATTGAACCAGGAAGAAATAGAAAACCTGAACAGACCGATAACCACTAAGGAAATTGAAACAGTCATCAAAAATCTCCCAAGAAACAAAAGCCCAGGGCCAGATGGCTTCCCAGGGGAATTCTATCAGACATTTCAAGAAGAATTAATACCTATTCTCCTGAAACTGTTCCAAAAAATAGAAATGGAAGGGAAACTTCCAAACTCATTTTATGAGGCCAGCATTACCTTGATTCCAAAACCAGACAAAGATCCCATCAAAAAAGAGAATTACAGACCAATATCCTTGATGAACATGGATGCAAAAATTCTCACCAAAATACTAGCCAATAGGATCCAACAGTACATTAAAAGGATTATTCACCATGACCAAGTGGGATTTATTCCTGGGCTGCAAGGCTGGTTCAACATCCGCAAATCAATCAACGTAATACAATACATTAACAAAAGAAAGAACAAGAATCATATGATCCTCTCAATAGATGCAGAAAAAGCATTTGACAAAGTACAACATCCTTTCTTGATCAAAACTCTTCAGAGTATAGGGATAGAGGGTACATACCTCAATATCATAAAAGCCATCTATGAAAAACCTACAGCGAATACCATTCTCAATGGGGAAAGGCTGAGAGCCTTTCCCCTAAGGTCAGGAACGCGGCAGGGATGTCCACTCTCACCACTGCTATTCAACATAGTATTAGAAGTCCTAGCCACAGCAATCAGACAACAAAAAGAAATCAAAGGCATCCAAATCGGCAAAGAGGAAGTCAAACTCTCACTCTTTGCAGATGATATGATACT